>NC_003074.8:6114621-6420347 GCF_000001735.4 Arabidopsis thaliana
ACTCAGGATGGCTTTCTGCATTTTTCTCAAGAACTCCCACCAGGTCCGCTGCAAATACTGCAAGGTCAGAGTTTACTTCTTCCTTTGCTTTCTCAAATTTTGCCCGAATCAGATTCAATACTTCCTGGAAAAGACAGACGATTAGATTCTGCATACAAAAAAGATCACAAGGGGATAATAGAGATAGGAGACTTTAGAATACCTCCACATTGTTCGACCTACGAGGCTTCCATAATGGAAAGGGACGTACACCTTTTGAGTTCAACTCATGAGAAAAGCTTTTGATGTCACCAGGAAACCTCTTTCGTGGAGCACTGGTCATACGAAGTAAGGCTTGATAACGAGGCGATTCTGACTCTTTGGGATTTTCCCATTCATATGAATTCTAGAAAGATAAACGTCAAGTCACCAAGACCATTTAAAAGCTAAAGCTAATACAAATATCACAAACTACTTTTTAAAAAGTATGTGATGGAGAATAATTGGGTACCTCTGGGGTGCAAAAGTCTGAATTTCTTAGAGGGCCAGAACGACCGGATGACATCTCAGAGCGACCTGCGAAGTACCAACAGAAGCAAACTTGAGAAATAAGAACGGAAAATCTAACAGGGGGCACAAATGATCTGGATACATTACAGTATAAGATGCGTTTAGGCAGTGATTAAGTTCCACTATTAAAACAGATGCAGATATATTGAAAGTAGCAAGCCTCTGATATCATACAAGCTAACATACTCATAACAAGCAGAACACGGAACAAGTTTATCACAAGTACCAGCACAGCAAGCTGCCAATACGTATTTCTCTCATAATTCCCATTTAGTATCTAAGTAACGGAAAGGGTTGAGACAAAGTCATTGCTTACCCCCATCAACCATTTTAAGATGTTATTAGTATCTAAGGACATACCAGTTCCCGATGAGGATGCTACATTCTGCAATCGAGATCCTGATGGCGGCAAAGTAGGGCTGAGGCTCCTCGGTGGTCCTGTATCAGGAGACAAACTATCACGATCACTCTTATTGTCACTTGGTCGAGTGCGATCCATGTTCTCTTCTAACCCTAGCTTGCTACTCCCAGCTTCTTTCTTTCTATTGCCACTACCAGAGCCAGAAGTAGCTGAACCCGAGCCCAAGTCACCACCATCAGCACCCATCTTCGACAAATTGCTCGTAGCCGGATCATTCCTATAATTGAAAACCCTTTCCTGTGGCAAAGGTCCGGATCTCGTCTTAATCCGGTTCAACCCAAGAGACGAAGCCATGATTGGAGAAACAAAAGCAGGTCCTTCCTTCACTTCCGGCGGAGGTGGTTTCTTCACCTCGGAACTAGGAGACAAGTTCGATTTTCCAATAGAGTGAGCTTGAACTTCAGATGAAAGTTGTTTACCCTTAGATGAACCATCCTTCTTCTTCAAACCATCTTTAATCTGCGTCTGCTTGCAACCAACTCCAACAAATCCAGGAATAGGGATCGGAGGTTCATCCTTGGAAGCGGATTTAGACTTCTTCTTATCTGATCGTATCGGAGAGTTGGAGCCAACAGATCTGGGACTATTAGAGCTATCGGGACTAGAAGATCCAGATTTCTTCGAAGAGAAGAAGAGTTTGTTCTTGAATACCATTTTTTCGATTCCGCTGATTCAAAACCTAATCGCTTACACACTTACACACCAAATCCAACCATAAATCCAGTTGTCAATTTCCAACACTCGGACTTCACGAGAGAACAAATAGCTTTCTCTCTCACTCGCTGAGACTCTCTGGAAGATCTTCAGAGTTTTCGAGGTTAAGGATTTTGAGGAAGCGACGAGGAAGACGAAAGCGTAACTGTTAGTGGGAAAGCCTAGATTCAGTGCCTTTGTCATTTAATTTACTTGAAATGGAAAACAGTCAATTCTTTGTTAAGACTAAATTTTGACTTTTTTGACTTAAACTAAAATTAATTTTATTCAATCATTTCTTAACAAAACAACTCAATTTTTTCATATAAATCCACAAATAACAACACATTATTAATCAATATCTCTATTCCATTACTTAACAAAAATGTTATTTTCGTAATTTTAGATAACAAAGAAAACGATCTTTTGTTTTCTCGCAAAATAAATAAATGAAAATATTGTTTAAGTGCTGATGATCTACAACTACAAGATGTGATCTAGCTTATGTGAATCCGAAAAGTTTCCACTAACACAGTGCATGCATCCAACTTTATGCGGTCCATGGCAAAACAACAAATCCTCATTGGCTCATTGCGATACAAACTTATTATGACTATTAGATTTGGGCCATTCCTTATTACATTTTGGGCCCATATTAGTCGGACTTTTATATTAGTAATGGACATGTCAAGGGAGAAGAGTCAGGCAAAACGATCATACAAGTCACAAGAGATAAAGATGGTTCAAGATGAGTTCGATCTACTTCTCTTTATTTTCAGATCAACAGTTTTGTAACTATTTTTTATTTATTTTTCAGTAATTTTGCTAGCTAAATATTAAATGATGTGTTCACGTTACGTCTATATCTCAATTAATAACATTACTTTCTGCTTTTCAATTATCGAATAGATTGAATCCAAATTTTTTTATGACGAAATAAATTACTATAATGGTATGCATCATGAGTGTACTATTGTATTCTTGCATGTGATTTTTGATCAACATGGTGTTTTTGTCATTACTATCAAAAGACTTCCATCGCTGCGATATTGGATTGTCAGAACTCGGAAAAAAACAAATTATGTCGTAGCTCAATTCCACGAAAAAGTCTAAAACAATAATTAGCAGCTCTATATAGATAATCGAAGGCAAAGGTAATTGTTTATAATTTTGCAAAAGCACGACATATAGGATAACGTGCACTCTTCAAAAGCTATTTAGCAATGCAATCACGGTGGAATTTGTGCATGTAATCTCTTAGCCTAACATAACCAAAACCTATGGTGACATCTTCTAGACAGATTGGGGAAACTTCTTCTTCGTCTTTCCCTAAACTCCCCTTGTTCTTCTCCACCATGCACAGCCCTCTCTAACTTCCATGAAATTCCAAGACGTGGAGATACATTTTGGCCCCTGAATCTTCTCAGCTTTATACGTACACCTCCATCGTAAATTATTGCGGAGGCGTAAACGGTGAAGGCGCCGTAAACAAGGGTCGAAATTAGGCAAACAAGTCGGCATACGATGTCAAGAGCCCACGAAAGACTAATTGCTTCTGGATGTCCATAATTACTAGCAAATAAGTCTATATCAAAATAAAAACTAAAATGTAAGTATTAACAGGTGAGAAATGACCAGATCATTAAGTAGGGAGGCTCTTCTCTGGATCTGGCTCGACGTCGACGAGAAGCAGGATGAGCCATCAAAGGATCCACTAAAGCACCAAACTCAAAAAAAAGAGAGCCAAATATTGCAACTACTCAAGTCAGTCTAAATATAGTTAAATGCTGCGCTATATATCATGCATATACATATGTCATTTGATTTTCTCTTTGCCATTATTTACTCTCATTCGATTTTAATACAAAATTATTTAAGTTGTTGTTGTAAACAGACGTTGCTGTTGCTGTTGAGTTTGATTTAGAATAGTTAAGTTTGGTTTTGGTTGGAGAAAAGTTTTCGTTGTTAAGCCAACTCGTGATCATTTAATCTGTTCTTTTTTTGGTAGGGGGTGATCATTGAATCTTTTGTTTTGAGTTTTGTATGTCTATATAGAGTCTAATACCATTAAAACAAAAAAAATGTCGTGGTAACCAGAATTAAATGATGTAAAAACAGAAAACAAGAATTAAATGTCGGATGTAAAAACAGAATTAAATTTCGGATGTTTTATGTGGATCATAGCGTGAGAGATGCGTTTATGGCATCTTTTGATATAATCTTCGCTTTGTAGGTCCACTTTTGATCTGATCTGATCTATTATCTATATGGAATGTTGTGTATATAATAAACTGCAGTGTAGTATTTTCTTAATAATGTGATATTAATATCTAAATTCTAGGCTGGAGAAAATGACGTGTGCTGCATATCCCCCAGACTCGAAATAACGATGTTATCGTGGGAGATGATCGTCAATTTTTTTTTTGTTTAGAGATCGTCAAGTTGTTGTGATCATTGACTCCTTTCCATTTTTTCTATAGATTTGAATTTTAAATATTCATTTTCATAAAAAAATGAAAACTTTATTATTATATTTGTGAGATAATTAGATATGTTTTAAAACATTAGTAAATTTAGTATAGTATTAGTTTTTACTAAATTAAGAAGAAAGTGACGCACGAAATGGCGTAATTTCCTCCCCCGGACCACATGCATCTTATAAATACACAAAAACGATGTCAACGAGTGATTTTAGTAATATGTACATTAAAGTAATATTTTCTTTTTGGTACCAATAATTACCTTAATTAATACAAGTATAGTTTAAGCAACAAGCAACATTCTTTAATAATTCGCGAAAAATATTAATAAAAGTACAATGACAGAAAAAATAATTAAAAATTGGATTAAAAAAAATAATATTAGAGTGATGACATAATCACATGAGGATTTAGATTTAGCTTAATAATGTTTAGTTGTGGAACTAAATTTCCGCAACAATTATTTTGTTGTATTTAAATCATTTTATGAAAGTCTAATCTTTACAATTACTTTATAGTACCATCCGATTAATCAAAGATTAAAAATATAGTACTAAAATACAAATTAATATATTTTGCCAAAAAAATGCAACGTGCAAATGTTTATCTTGGTCAAGAGAACGTGCACGAAAGTAGTGTAACTAATTTTACTATTTTAGATTGAGCGGTGAGACAAAAAGGGGGTTAGACTCACGCGCTACACTTAGCGCGTCAGCCGACAAAAAAAAGTGTTGTCATTGAATAAAAAAATAAATTAAAACTGCCGCTTCGCATCTCGTGAATCATTCACGTTAAAATAGCGCACGTGCCTCGCCACGCGTCTCACCACAAAAAGAAACGCCACACACTGCACGACGATGCACGTGCCTTTTTAACCGACTATATCCGGTGACGTAACCGGGACAACCTGTAGCTGGTTTTTGCGCCAATAGGATATGAGAAAAAAGAATCTTTTTTTTCTTGTTATAGTTATAAATTAATGGTACGATTCACATGTCGCATGCGATTTGTTAATAAAACTAGAAATTGCGGTGAATTAACTTCATTCCACGTTTTTTCATTTTCTCCCTCAAAAGTCTCTGTTTTTTTTCCTTTTTCCGGCGAAGCTCTATTTAGCTTGATTCCGGCGTTTAACACGCGTTTTAATCGAAACAGACATTTGAGATCGAATTAATTTTGTAGCGGGCTGTGTCTTTATTATAGATGGAGAGAGATTTTCTCGGGTTGGGTTCGAAAAATTCTCCGATCACTGTCAAGGAGGAAACCAGCGAAAGCTCTAGAGATTCAGGTTATTTATTACTCTTCTCAATTTTTCTGATTCTGATTGTTTTTAAATCGTAGATTTGTTTGATTGATTAGGAGTTATTAGGACTACTTGTAGTATGGAATTTGTTTTTGGATAGCTGATTTTATGGCTTGCTCGGGAACTGGAATTGTCAGTTTGTTGCTTGGAGCAGAACATTGTCCTTTGCTTTTCTCGGGAGATGTAGAATTTGGATTTGGAAAAACTAGTGTTCTTTTCCAAAGCCTTGTCTTAAACATGCTTTCGGTCGGAGAAATTAACGAGAACTAATCTCAAGCTTCTAACATAATTAAACTCGGTAAACTTTTTTTTACTAGAGTAAATTTTTTTGTTTTGTTTGAAGAGTCTTATAATTGAGAAATACTTTATTAGTTTATACTAAAAAAAAAACGAATACGTAAAATGTTGGAAAAGAGGGGATGTATAGAGACTGATACAAAAATGATAAAATAGAGACGGTTGGTAGTAGGTAGAAAGATTAAATATACTCAAAAGAGTGAGTTGGATTAGTTTATAAGATGATTAACTTCTTGATTGTGTGAGTTGGATTAGTTTATGAGATTATTAAAATATTGATTGTGTATTTGTGTTGTGTGTTGATTAAGCGGAACTTGCGTTAGAATATTGTTCAAGGTACAATGTGGAAATAATAGTTTTCTCACCACGAGGAATATAATTATTTCAACTTTGTTTTCTTATCAGCCAAAACGTGCCACACCATAAAAGTAGTGCATCAACATGTGGTGTGGTGTGGTGGGGTTAAAGTTTGAATCTCTCTTTAATTTAAACTATTAAAACAAACTTAAATTATTGGAGTTTCGTACAATGACTTTCAATCAAATGTTTTAGAATTAGACACGGTTTTCGAAAGTGGTTTTCCCTCGTTGAATTTGTCAACAGTATCAGATTCTACATTGTTGGTTACTAATCTTTTCCTTGAAGTAGGTGTTGAATTAATCCTCTGTTGTTTATGTAAGGAGATCTCGAGACATTTATGGTTAACAGTTAACACTACATGTTTGACTTTAAACTGATTATCTTTTATTCTTTTTCTTTTGTAGCTCCCAACAGAGGAATGAACTGGTCTTTCTCAAACAAAGTATCAGCTTCTTCTTCTCAGTTTCTATCCTTCAGGCCAACTCAAGAAGATAGACATAGAAAGTCTGGAAATTATCATCTTCCTCACTCTGGTTCCTTCATGCCATCATCAGTAGCTGATGTTTATGATTCAACCCGCAAAGCTCCTTACAGTTCTGTACAGGTATTTGTCATCAAAACCTATGTTAACCAAGACCCTTGTGTTTTTTTTATCCTTCGCAAGATAGCTTTAAAAGTGAGCCCTGTTTTATGAGCATATAGTAATTGGTTTTGAGTCTAGTTTAGCACAAGTTCATGGCAATTAGTTTGTGGATCTAATCTTGGTTTAATACTGATTCATTTTAAGTGTAAGCTAAGCTTCTCATTTTTGATAAGTTAGTTCATACAATGCCTCACACCTACTTTATGGCTTGTTACTCTCAGGGAGTGAGGATGTTCCCTAATTCCAATCAACACGAAGAAACTAACGCAGTTTCCATGTCGATGCCGGGTTTCCAGTCTCATCATTATGCACCAGGAGGAAGAAGCTTCATGAACAATAACAATAACTCACAACCTTTGGTAGGAGTTCCTATCATGGCACCTCCAATTTCAATCCTTCCTCCTCCAGGTTCCATTGTAGGGACTACTGATATTAGGTACCCACTAGTCATCATATCATACAGAAACTCTTTCTACATTTTCATAGTTGACTAAAGACTTATTTTTGTCAGATCTTCTTCCAAGCCAATAGGTTCACCTGCGCAGTTGACGATCTTTTATGCCGGTTCAGTTTGTGTTTACGATGACATATCTCCTGAAAAGGTATCTCAATCATTTTCTTCCATATATGCATCTCTTTTACTCGTAAGGTATGGTACTCATTTGCTTTCTTTCATTTCTCAGGCAAAGGCGATAATGTTGCTAGCTGGGAACGGTTCCTCTATGCCTCAAGTCTTTTCGCCGCCTCAAACTCATCAACAAGTGGTCCATCATACTCGTGCCTCTGTCGATTCTTCAGCTATGCCTCCTAGCTTCATGCCTACAATATCTTATCTTAGCCCTGAAGCTGGAAGTAGCACAAACGGACTCGGAGCCACAAAAGCGACAAGAGGCTTGACGTCAACATATCACAACAACCAAGCTAATGGATCCAATATTAACTGCCCAGTACCAGTTTCTTGTTCTACCAATGTAATGGCTCCAACAGGTAAAAAACAAAGTCAGAGACCTGATACTACATTCGCCATCTAACTTACTAGTATTTTCATGGATGTAACTTCATTCTCGTTCTGTTTCTTATGCAGTGGCATTACCTCTGGCTCGCAAAGCATCCCTGGCTAGGTTTTTAGAGAAACGCAAAGAAAGGTACGCAACACTTCTTTAGAATACACCATTCAATAGTTTCTTGGGCTAACTCTCTTTCTCGCTGTGGGTTTCTCAGGGTCACGAGCGTATCCCCATATTGCTTAGACAAGAAGTCATCGACAGATTGTCGCAGATCAATGTCTGAATGCATTAGTTCTTCTCTCAGCTCTGCAACCTAATTTCATCTACAGTAAGAAGGTTGCTTTAGACCACTCCACATCCATATTTGCATTTCAATGGCGGTCTTTTCAATGTCTCAGTTAATTTTTCCTCACTCGCCACACTGAGTTTCTCCTTAGCTTTATATATACGATAGTGTATACTTTGTTTACATGTTTTTTGGTGGAATGGAACTTATGAGAGCATATCAGATATGTACTTGGGAAAATTAGTAGAAACTGTTTGTTTCTTTTTTTTTAACTCTGTTCTTTTGTATATATCACTGAAGCTCGCATATGTATAATTCATGTAATGGAATTGCATCGCTTCTGTTTCCCTAAGTTATTTCTCTAATCAATTTTCTATTCAAATATGGGGATTTTTTTAATAGGATTTGCTAATTTGTACTCTGGTTAACAATAAGCTTGATACATTACCAGTTACCAACTCGAATTCACAAAAGAAGTCATCATTATATATGGAGAAAATGGAACATCTTTTAGAATTTGCTTTAATTCGTTTTGGCTAATTATTTTTCGGTCTTCGTTTTGGCTGTGAGTTTCTTTGTAACATCCTAATTTCAATATGTGGGCCATTTTGTGTTGTAGCCCATCAAGGCCCAATGTCTTATTGCACAACGAAAAGGGATGTTGCAAAAGATGATAAACCGGATATGAATTCAGTCGCGGTTAAGTTAACGCGAAGACAAAACCGGTTGGACATGTTCGGTTTTCGGCGATGATTATTTCAACGTTTTTCAGTCTAATCAAAACCAATACGAGCAGACACAGCTCCGTACGATCACAAGGATTCACTGATTTCTAAGCTTTTCATAGAAAGAAGAAGAAAAAGGCGGAATTCGATGGTGGATGCGATTCAAGTAGCTGAGCTGAGAAGATTCGTCGAGCAGTTGAAATTGAATCCTTCGATTCTCCACGATCCTAGTCTGGTTTTCTTCAAAGAATATCTCCGAAGGTGATTCATTCTTCTCTGACTTATCTTTCTTTCGGTGAATTTCATTTGTCAGTTGAATTTTTCCATGGAGCTGTGAGTTTCTTTGTAATCGATGCTCGTTCCCGTCTTATCGTGTACAGTTTAGGAGCTCAAGTTCCGAAGATTGAGAAAACTGTAAGTTGTCTTTCTTATGAATTATCGATGTTTAGGTTTCTCTTGTTTGTGCTACTTGGGATTGAGTTCTTAATATCTTTGTGTTGAATTGATGTACAAAACCCTTTTCTAGGCTTCAACACTATCTAAATGTTGATCGAATAGTTAACTATAAATTGCAGGAAAGAGATTATGAAGATAAGGCTGAGACAAAACCCAGTTTCTCTCCTAAACATGATGATGATGATGATGATATTATGGAGTCTGATGTTGAACTCGACAACTCTGATGTAGTTGAACCAGACAATGAGCCTCCTCAGCCGGTAGGTGTTGAAGTTATCATCTTTGGATATTATGTGGTGCTTGTGTCTCTATGCATTTTTTTACCTGATTGGATGATTTTACTTTCTTGTCTTAGATGGGAGACCCTACTGCTGAAGTGACCGATGAAAATAGGGATGATGCTCAGTCAGAGAAGAGCAAAGCTATGGAGGCAATCTCTGATGGTACATAACTACCGTTGAAATTGGTTTTGATTATCTACTTCATAAGATTTCTCCTTAATGCTTGATTGGTATACAGGGAGGTTTGACGAAGCTATAGAGCATCTAACAAAAGCTGTCATGCTAAATCCTACTTCAGCGATTCTCTACGCCACTAGAGGTAACTTTCTTTTACTAGTTCACTCTCCCTTTTCGGCTGAATGTGGGTGATAATACTCAATATTTGTGATTGTTGTCCTGCAGCTAGTGTGTTTTTAAAAGTTAAGAAGCCAAATGCTGCAATTCGTGATGCCAACGTAGCGTTACAGGTGATCATTTCTCTTGACATAAACTTGTTTTGTTTGTGCTGAAAATGGATTTGGTAAAACAAGTTTATGTCTCAATAGTTTTATGGCTTGGGAGAGTGATTTTATATCTCAATGGTTTTCTTCCATAAACAAGCTAAACTAGTTTATTTTGGGGTTTAGTTCAACTCTGATTCAGCTAAGGGGTACAAATCACGAGGTATGGCTAAGGCCATGTTAGGCCAATGGGAAGAGGCTGCAGCTGATCTACATGTCGCATCAAAATTAGATTACGATGAGGAGATAGGGACAATGCTTAAGAAGGTAATTGCGGAAACCTCTTGATATCACTGTATGGTCCTTGAGTTTTACAGTACCAAATATATATGCTGAAAATGTGTACTTCCCAGGTTGAACCCAATGCAAAGAGAATCGAAGAACACCGCAGGAAATACCAACGCCTGAGGAAAGAAAAGGAGCTCCAAAGGGCTGAACGCGAGAGACGGAAACAGCAAGAAGCCCAGGTCAGACCGACTCATACCCATAATTAAATGTTGTGTAGAGTTACATTCTTTTGATTATCTTCTTAGCAGAAATCACATAGGCCTGATTATCTTCTCCCTGTGAGAGTTAAAATATAACCTCTTCTGATATTATCAATATCATATCATATCAAACATCTCACGCTCATTGATTTGCTTCTTGCTCGTGAATCCTATCAATGCAGGAGCGAGAAGCTCAGGCTGCACTCAATGACGGTAAACATTTTATCCATTTCTTTCAACGGTTTTCTACTTCATGATATTTTTGCAAAGAACTAATTATGTGTTGGAACATTTATCTGTGAGTCTTGCCCCAATGAATTGTCTTCACTCAATAAGAAGCAAAGCTCAATATGCTCTTGTTAGCCACTAAATCCAGTTGATAAGGCCACTAACCAGCATGCTTATCCCGCATGCAGTCTCATTTGCATTCACTTACCTGAGAAATTCTGCTAATCCAGACCAGAACCGTAACCTCCCAACAAAAACTAATTTAGGGGATAGTTTAGTGGAAACTCATGGTGTATTGACGCCTCACTAGCTTTCTGTTTCTTGCATGTATCGTAGATCCCAGTTATTCTCACAAAGCTTCATTTACAGCTTTTATAAAACTTAAAATGAAATTTGCATGTCAAAAAGGAAATGATCATCTTTTCTCCCTGATGATACAGGAGAAGTGATTAGCATCCACTCAACAAGCGAGCTAGAAGCAAAGACAAAGGCTGCTAAGAAGGCATCACGTCTGCTCATCCTTTACTTCACAGCCACATGGTGTGGGCCATGCCGATATATGTCTCCTCTGTACTCAAACCTGGCCACACAGCACTCGAGAGTCGTTTTCTTGAAAGTTGATATAGACAAGGCCAATGACGTGGCTGCTTCTTGGAACATTAGCAGCGTCCCGACCTTTTGCTTCATCAGAGATGGCAAAGAGGTGGACAAAGTTGTCGGAGCTGATAAAGGTTCGCTTGAGCAGAAGATTGCACAGCACTCTTCTTCTAAGTAATGTTTTATCTCTTCTCTCATTACACTCCTCTCGCTTGTACTGTATCTTTGCAACACAATGATTGTCCCGTAATTTAAAAGTGTAGCATAACTTTTAAAGTACTTGTAATTGGTTAGATGACAGATCAGATCAGTTGAATAAGAAGAGTTAAGAGAGCAGAGATACTTTAAGTGGTAGTTTGCTACGCTATCGGTTGGATATAACAGGATGAACCAAGTAAAAAAAACAGAGGCCATGTTGAGAAACTAACAATTGTCGAGACACAAATTAAAAACTGAAAATGGGAAAAGATAAAACAGTAAATAAACGACAAATACAAGTTGATAGAGGGTGGTGCAGCTTGCTTGATTTGTACAGAGCTTGGAACAATCTACGTCTATAGACTCGCCAAGATCCACTTTTTTGAAGTATCCCTTCTTTCCAATGATAAAAGCTATGTTGCGAGTAGGGCGAGGTATATACCTGTCTTTATCAAGTACCACAGCGACCTTCTTCTTCTCGTCAACGAAGAAACTCCCACCTCTAACCAGAAACTGAAAACCAAGACCGGTGATTGGTTTCATATCAACCTTTAAGAACAACTTGTTCCACGATACCGCATTGGGCTCAATCCTGCTACTAATCCATATCTTCACCGTATAACCACCACATTGTTGAAATAGCACCGCAAGATGCTTTTCTCTAACACTAGAAAGAGTCACAGGCAGAGGCAGACGCGGTCCAAATCTCTCTGTTTTAGAATCAAAACATAGTAAGAAATCAGGGATATCTCCCACTTGGAAACAATAATATTTTTGCCAGAACTAAAGCTAACTGATTTGTCCATTAACCTAATTGATTTACGGCCTTATAATGATGTAAATGGGCTCAACATTTGGCCCAACAAAAGAGCAGTTTCCTAATTTCATCTGATTTTGGCAGCAAACTGATCGTAACTTGGATTCTGTCTGTGATTAAGTAGGTAGTCATTCATAAATCTGGAGCTTCGAAAATCTCTCTGGTTTAGGTAATTACTGTCGCATATAATGATTTATTGCTCTAAATCCAACTTTTGAAATTTTCCAATTACGACCAATTCTCTATAAATTTCTCAGCAAAAATCACGGCGGGAATATGAGGCGGCTACCACCGTGGATGCTCGGTGGCGCGTCAACCGGTGAAGCAGCTGCACGCAATGGTTCACAACCCGAAGCTCCCAAAACAAAGGCTGAAAAACGACCAAAAAGAGTCCAAAAAACCAAAGAGAAAGACTTAAATCTCAAGTCAGATGAACCTAAACGAGTTCCCAGGAAGATTAGGGAAGAAGCTAAGCGTAGCCCGGAGGTGATTCAATCAGTGACTGTTCCTGAAGATGATGATCTCACAGTTGATGACTTATTAAGCTTTGCTAATGAGGTAATGTAATACTTCAGTTCCACAGTTTTTACTATTAAGGATTTGTGAATTTACTTAACAATGAATCTCAGTATGTCCAACGTGATGAGGAAGGAACAAGAAAGGAGCGTGAAAGAAGCTTGTCAGTGTCTGAAACTACGCTAGTTCTCGATGAAACCAATATGACTACATCATCTCAAGGAGGAACCAAAGATTCAACAGCAGAAGACATGTTACAATTGCTAATGGGTCCTTTTTACAAGAAACGTTAGAATTGAAGCACAACTGAGTTTTCAAGTGCTTCAACATTTCTTTTTTACTTTTGTTACTGTTTTGAATTCTGTTCCAGAGATCCAACATCTTTATAAAGCTTTGTGTTTTTTTCTCCAGGACCAAAAATATTATAGAATGTAGGAGCTACTGAGTTCATAAGCCCATAGAAAGAGCAAACGAAAGCATTGTGCTCGTGAAAATTAGATTTCCTTGATTTTGGCAGCTAAAAGGACCGAAAGCACCACTTTTTCAAGCGCATCAGTGACGTGCTGCCTTAACTAACTCAATCACAAACCTAAAGATAAAAACTTCAAAGAGCTTAAGAATCAAAGACACTGACTAACTTGAATATTCCCACAGTTACGATGGCTATTATTGGTTAAGAGTGGGGATGGGTGTATATATAGTGACGGCCACATGTAGAAAACCCTAGTTGATCACGGACTAATGGGCTGAGTTTGTTATTTCCTTTATTGGGCTTGTAAGAATAAATCACTTGGTCTTAGTAGTTTGTAAGTTAGTGGTTACCTCCACTAAATGAATATCTTTGTAATTGTTGGCTAACTTTAATGAATGTGAAGCATGCTTAAGAAAACAAGGCAAAATGTAAAATGAGAAGAAGAGAATCAATAAAGACATTTACCCTCCTAATCAATCTTTCATAAACTGTATATGAATTTTTTTTAGGGGGTTTTCTGACCCCAACATAATTTAAAGTAAAATAAATTTGATCATATGAAAGTTTAAGGAATAATTAAACAGGTTGTATCGCCGGAGGTGTTTCCGTTTACCTCTCTCACACCTATTTCTCTTCTTCTATCTGACATTCGAAAGCTCTCTCTCTCTATCTCTCTTTTTTACCGCGCTTGCTACACATTGTGGCAGACATCAACTCCTACCTAAATCTGGTAGCAGCCCATTTTCAGATCGAATTGACCCCAAGGAGATCACATCAGGTATAAGAATCTCAAGTTAGCTCGTATCGTCTTCTTTAGCTTTCACTGCGTTTCCCGTTGCTTAAACATGTTCAATTTCGATTTATTCGAGTGTGATCTGGATCGGCTTCGTTATCATTTTCGTTTTTTTCCCTTCTCTGAGTTTGGATCCAGTCAAGTGATTTAGATGCGATAAAGCTGGGATTGTTGAGAGAGAAGATCAATTCTGGTTAATATTGACTATATTTGGCTCTTCTGTGATTTGCAGTTTTTGGGGGTTTTGAGGAATGAATTTCTTGCTTCGATCTGCTTCTTCCGCTACTCATCGGCCTCCGGTGATCGAACCACCAGCTACGCCGCCTCAACCTCCCCCTGAAACAGCGAAGCCCGGAGTTACTTTGGAAGGGCTGATTGCTGAAGAGCATTTCCCACAATATCCATCAGTAGATGAAGATCTCGATCGTGTGGGTGATGGATCTGGAGACCTTGATGGTAATGGAGAGTCAAATGCTAAGTCTGGTGGCTCTGGTATGGAGAGATTCTCTGATGTGTCTGAGGAACAAGGATGGATCGCCATTCCATACAGTATATAACTTACTCTCTCTACTTAAAAAGTTTTTAATTTGAAGTTATTCAATTAAGAGCCTTTTGTTACTTATCCATGATTTGGTGATTTTTCATTACAGAGGAGATCCCTGATAACTGGTCTGAGTCAGTTGATATTCATTCTTTACGGTCGTTGGATCGTTCCTTTGTTTTTCCTGGTATGCTGTTTCTCATATTCTCATCTCACCATTTACTTTTAAAGTGCCTCTAGTGATTGAACAACAACGACATTTTCTACGATACTATAGGGGAGCAGATTCAAATCCTTGCATGCTTATCTGAGAGTAAAGGAGACACAGAGATTATTACCCCTTTTAAGGTTGCTGAGGTAATGAGCAGAACTGGACAAAGAAAGGTCTCTGACAAACAAAATGGAGATATGTCTGATGGGGCGAGTACGCCATCAGGGGATGGAGAAATGAGTCCTGATGCTCAATTTGCTACTCAGAATGGTGACAGTCCTTGTAAAGAGAGTTTGGATTCACAAAAAGACTTATCTGATGGTGAATCAATCTTGAGGATGGAAGATCATAAGAGACGAACAGAAGATTTGCTTTCCAGGTTTCAGAAGTCTCATTTCTTTGTTAGGATTGCAGAGTCTGGTGAGCCACTTTGGTCAAAGAAAAGTTCTCTGGTCGCAGATACAGAGATGGATGAAGAGAGGAAAAGAACAAAAAGTAGACCTTGTGTCAGTGCTTTTGTAGATAGAGGAGACTTCGATCCTAATGTTTCTGGAGGTGTAGCTAGAAGTAAGGCAAAATGCTGTGCCTTACCAAATGGAGATATAGTGGTATGTGATGGTAAATTTGTTACTTTCTTTTTTCGTAATAAAACTAGGATAGTCTGTTTGAATTGATTTATGAACCAGTGAAATTCCTCTTCTTGTGTAATGCATTGTCTGATTTATGTGAATTTACCGCCCTACTCGTTCAGATATTCTGAACTTTGATAACCGAGTTGATGGACCTACTGATTCTTAGACAACACCTTTGTTTGGAAGGATGCAGGTCTCTTTACAAGTTTATATTGTCGACTGTCCCAAAGAACCCATCATAGAGATACTGCAGTTTGAGAAGCATCAGGACCAGGACCAAAATCCTGAGAACGATAAGGATCCATATGGGAATCTTTTAAAGTGGTTGATACCGCTGGATAACACTATTTCTCAGCAACCCCGTTCTTTACCACCTCCTATAACCCCTAGCCCAAGTATCAGTAGCACTGCACACAAGCCAGCGATATCTTCTACCTCAGGCTCTCAACTCTTCTCATTTGGTCATTTTAGAAGCTATTCAATGTCCGCTCTGCCTCCAAACACTGCACCAGTTACTGGACCCATAAAAACACAGAGCTCTAAACCATCATTTGATATTGAAGATTGGGACAGTTACTCAGGCCAAACGGTACGAAACGGTCAGAAGTCTGGGACTGAAGAGCTCTTGTCTTTTCGGGGTGTCGCATTGGAGCGGGATAGGTTTTCTGTTCGTTGTGGACTCGAAGGCATCTGCATCCCTGGTAGAAGGTGGAGGAGGAAACTCGAGATCATTCAACCTATTGAGATAAACTCTTTTGCAGCTGACTGCAATACAGATGATCTTCTCTGCGTTCAGATAAAGGTTTGTCTCTGCATCTCTGTTAATTTTTGGTGTTATTGTGGTCAATTTTTTTTCTGGGATGCATCCTAACTTACCTTTTTTACTGGCAGAATGTGGCTCCTACCCATGCTCCAGATATTGTAATATACATAGACGCCATAACAATTGTTTTTGAAGAAGCAGGGAAAAATGCTTCCCCTTCTTCAGTACCAATAGCATGCATTGAAGCTGGAAACGAGCACAGTTTGCCAAATTTAACTCTCAGGTTAGCTTTTTTTCTTAAATTCCTCGTAATTATTTTATTTTGTATTGAAATTCTCCCATCAATCTTCTTGATAAAAATTGATAGATTTAGATATCAGCATTTTGCTTTAGTCCAGTAAGTCTCAGAAGTCTTCAGTGATGTCCAATACAAAATAACCCATAATATTAGGTAATCTTGGGTAGTGACCAAGAAACCATAGAACAAGTTATTGAATCTAACAAGTCTCTGAGAGTAACTATTCTCAACAAGCACCGTGGTTTGGAGGCTAAAACAGCTAGAATACCCTTTCAGGAACATTATAGACTGCAGTTACCCACCCTTAGGTTTTCTTGCAATCTTTCAGGAAAGGTGAGGAGCACTCATTCATCGTAAAGCCTGCGTTTTCTGTTGGGAGTAATCTGAAGCCCTCTGCTGCACGAAATAAACTCAAATCATCGAGTTTGTCTCTTCCAACTGTAAATTTTGAAAGAAAAGGGAGCGGTTTAAGTGGTGATCAGTATGCGGTTATGGTGTCATGTCGGTGCAACTACACAGGTAGATCCACATTACCGTGGTTTGTAGCCATGTTTTTTTCTTTTGTCCATTCATATCTATAGCTGTTTCATCAATGCTGTTTTATGTTGGACTCAGAATCAAGACTGTTTTTCAAACAACGGACAAAATGGAGACCACGAGTTTCGAGAGACCTGATGATCTCTGTTGCGTCTGAAATGTCAGGAGAGCCTTGTGGTCCCCATGGGAGAGCCTCTCAACTACCCGTTCAGGTCATTCTCTCTCTTTATCTCTCTCTGACATTCCCTAGATAATAAATGGGACAATGCATGAACTAATGGAAGGAGTTCGCATCTGCAAGTGACAGTGACTGCTAGTGTTTACCCAAATGACTGAAGGTTTAATTAGATGTTGTTGCTAAATTGTGGTTGCAAAAGTTGCTAAAAACTATGCAACTCTGGCTTCGTATATATGAATAAGAAACCATGCAACAGTTACAAAGCCACCTATTTGCAATGTGGTCATATTCTTCAAAATTAGCCAATTTCTAAATCTGCAAATACCAATCCCAATGGCATCTTTTATTCTACCTCATACTTTTTCTCTACTGGTTTCAGATTTTAACTCTTCAGGCATCGAATTTGACTTCAGAAGATCTATCTTTGACCGTTCTCGCTCCTGCATCCTTCACATCACCTCCAACTGTAGTGTCCCTAAACTCTACGCCTACGACCCCTATAAGCCCATTCCTAGGATTCTCTGATTTCACCGAGAGAGTACAAAACGAGAAACGCAACACTACAGTGCGTAAACAGCAATCGTTACCCCCAATTCCACTGGAGACAAGGACAGAGAACAACACAAATGGTGAATCTTCCAATCCTTCAGATGTTGTTCCAAAGAGCGGCTTAGGTTGCACACATCTCTGGCTACAAAGTCGAGTTCCCTTAGGGTAAACATCTGATAATAATATCCAATGAGCTTCTGGTATGGGTTTACCATTATAAATTGATAACGATATTCCTAAATGCATCAGATGCGTTCCTTCGAAATCTACGGCGACAATCAAGCTAGAGCTACTCCCTTTGACTGATGGCATAATCACTCTGGATACTCTTCAGATCCATGCAAAGGAGAAAGGTTAGCTAAAAAAATCTCTAGTCTCTCAGCAAAGAGACTATAAACACTTTGCTGCGTCTTCTTTCTTTCCGTGAAAACATCAGTGGTTCCATATGAAGAATGCAAATCTCGAAGCTTTAATATGTTTTGGAGTGAATCATAATCATAAAATGTTAGATGCTCGTGTTTAATGACTGAAACACCAATGAACTTGTGTGTGTGACAGGTCGTAGATACATTCCAGAGCAGTCACTGAAGATAAACGCAACTTCAAGCATTTCCTCTGGGATTTTCTAGTCTTTTACCCAATGCCACTTTTGCCTTTTTCTTTAGAGCCAAGAAGAGTCATCAAACACAGAGCAGTTCTATCTTCAGCATCTCCATAGAGACTCATCCAAAGATTGTGTGTTGAAAAATCGATTTTGGTTTCCATGTTTCGAAGGTTTGAAGAAAAGTTGTTGTAATACCCCACTTGTGCTGAACCATGTGTTTGCGTTCTTTAGCTTGCTTTTTGTAATTGATTGATTCTGAAATTCGCATAGAGACAGAAGACGCAACCATTGTTATCGAATTTACATTTGTTATTTGCTTATAAAATCAGATAATTAACCAAAACTTTTCTTCAACAAATCCAAGTATGGCTAACAAATGAAGGACAAAAAGTTAGGTGCACCGGAGCTTAATGGTGCACCCGAATGCAGGGGATAACAGCTCTACAAATCTGAAGCCATTTTCACGGTGACCCCAAAGTCGTCGTGGAGGCAAAAACCCTTTACCTCCGGGATCAAAATCTTGGGGAGAGACGAAGATGGCGACCTCGCTTTCCAAAATCCTAACGAGATCGAACACTAAGAGATACTGGTGCTCTACTACAACAAGTATCTCTGCCTCTCCTTCTTTACCGAAACAATTCTGGTCAAGACACTTCTCTGCCGTCGCTGACTCTTCCTCCTCTAGCTCCGCCGCTCTTGGAAGCCAATCGAGTTCTTCTGCTCCACCTCAAGGTATGTTGCTCGTGCTATGTCTTCCAATGCTTGAGCTTGGAATCTGAGGATAGTAAGCATCAATTTCTGAAAAGCTAAGCCCTTTTTGTTTCAGAGAACAAACGAGGGTCTAAGTGGTCACAATTGTTGTTGTTCTTGCCTGGAGCGATTACCTTTGGTCTCGGGTCATGGCAGATCGTCAGGAGAGAGGAAAAGGTCAGTACTTCGAAATCAATGGAAGTCCTTTCATCGTCTCAAGCTTGGTTATAGCCTGTCTTAGACTTTTAATTGAAATTTATATTCAAAATGTGCTTCACACATATTCTAGTTGTTTTTGTGATCCGTAAAGGAGTTAGAGTAACTAGATCCTGGAGTCGTAATCTGTGTGATCTGGATAGAGCACATACTGATCTATGCTGACGCAATGCAGTTCTCTGCATCGTCATGTAGACTAATTAAGTTGAATAAATGTCAGATTCCAGTGAGAATCTAAATGTTCGTAATTCTTTCATATAAGTGATCTGGCGACACTCTTATTGATTGTAAATGCATGCTGAGTACTGGCTACCATGCCCATGTCTTGGTTGAGATTTCTCTTATTCCATTACCTGATTTCCTATCTTTTTCTCTTCCAAATGGTTGCTGAAGCTGAGACATTTAATATTAATTGGTTGCTTTTCACTGAGCAGACCCCTAAAGCTTTATTCATTACTTGTTACCGCAGTTCAAAACACTGGAGTATCAACAGCAACGGTTGAACATGGAACCAATAAAGCTAAATATAGACCATCCTCTTGATAAGAATCTCAATGCTTTAGAATTTAGACGGGTTAGTTGCAAGGGTGTCTTTGACGAGCAAAGGTCTATCTATTTGGGTCCACGGTCTAGGTCCATATCGGGAATTACTGAAAATGGATTCTTTGTCATCACACCTCTAATGCCAATCCCCGGTGACCTGGATAGGTGAGGGTAATGATCCTTTCTCCTTGCTTTTAAGTCTCTCTAGTACCCTTTACCTATACAATTGTGAAAATTACTCTTTTTCTGTCAGCTGCATCGAAGTAAAACTAGGGATATAATAGGCCATTGGGTTACCTACCTTTCTGTTTTCAATTATTGTTGTGAAATTATTATAGCTCTTTCTCGGGATATAATAGGCCATTGGTTTTCTAATCCTCTCTAAACACTTGACCATACTTGTCTTATACTATTGCCATATTCTGATTGGCTGCGATTAAAATACTAAAATCTCGTGGTTAATAACTTTTATACTGTAACTAACTAGTGAGTAGTTCGAGATTTTATTAGACAGAATGGTCTGCGGCAGTGTCACTTAAGCCTTAAATGGTCTTGGCTTTGTCATAGTTTTTGGCTGCCGGTTTTAGCTGTAGCTGTTAACTGTTTGTACTTTCT
Organism: Arabidopsis thaliana; assembly: GCF_000001735.4. Lineage (NCBI taxonomy): Eukaryota > Viridiplantae > Streptophyta > Magnoliopsida > Brassicales > Brassicaceae > Arabidopsis > Arabidopsis thaliana. Next base: position 6,135,169 of record NC_003074.8, read on the forward strand.
GAAGTCAGATTGTTCTTTTCCTTTGTCCACTAGCATGCAATCGCCTATTCTGGTGAATCGTGGATGGGTTCCTCGAAGTTGGAGAGAGAAGTCACAAGAATCCGCAGAGGCTGAGTTCATTGCAAACCAGTCAACAAAAGCTAAATCACCGTCCAATGAACCAAAGTCCTGGTGGAAATTTTGGTCTAAGACGCCAGTGATTACCAAGGTTGGTCTTGTTCAGAAACTTTTTCCTTTGTCATAAGGTTGGCTTCTCATATATTTGGTTTAGCTCGAAACTGTAATTTTATGGGATACATCTGAATAGAAATGTCGGATCTATGCAGAGACAGATTAAATTCAGCTATCTGCAAAGTTTCACTTCTTTGTTTATTGTCTTTAACAAATCTCTTGCATACATTGTGACTCGTGAAAACTGAAATCTTGTAGGAACATATATCTGCGGTTAAGCCTGTAGAAGTAGTTGGCGTAATCAGGGGAGGGGAGAACCCGAGCATATTTGTTCCATCCAATGATCCAAGTACCGGGCAGTGGTTCTATGTAGATGTTCCTGCGATGGCTCGAGCCGTTGGCCTTCCTGAAAACACAATCTACGTAGAGGACGTCCATGAACATGTAGATCGGAGTAGACCGTATCCTGTTCCGAAGGACATCAACACCTTGATCCGTAGTAAAGTCATGCCACAGGACCATCTGAACTACTCAATAACATGGTAAACTCCATACAGATACATGAGGTGTTCTTGGCATTGTCTGGTCTTAACTGTTATGGTCAATGAGTGACATTATGTTTGTGTCTGTTTATTGATGAACAGGTATTCTCTCTCGGCGGCTGTCACTTTCATGGCATACAAGAGACTGAAGGCAAAGCCTGTCCGCAGATAAGCACTCGCTGATCAAAATCAAATCGTATTCTTTTTGTCACTTGTCTGCTGAAGTAATAATTGCAGTGGATAATTGGTTTTAGGTTATAAACTTTCATAAGAAAAAGGGACACAATTAAATCCTTAATGTTGTGGTAACTTAATAGAAATTTGTAGTTTTCTTTTTCTACGATGGAAGGAAAGTTCGAAATGGAAGCCATTTGTAGGTAAAGAAGGTTGCAACGAATGCTTGTAATCACCATTGTTCTTTCTGGTAGACTTTCAGCAGAATTTGTCGGTGTGAATTATGTATTACCTAGAAAAAGTCAATTTACGGTTCAAGAGAGTTTGTTTGAGTATATGGTATATATTTTGAAACCTTTTTGAAATTTATATCCGAGACTCGAAAGACAGCATAAACTATGAACTGCTATCAAGTAAAGAAAGAAAAAGAGACATGAACTCAAAACCTCATTTTACAAAAAAAATAGTGTTAAGTCATCTTATTCAGCTAAAATCTCATTATTCCACTGCTTTTCACCAAAAAAAAAAATCTCATTATTCCACTGCCGACAGGATCTTTGCCGCCTTTGACACCTTTGTTGCAGAGTTTTAATTTATTCATCGATCTGGTGTACCTTTAATATTTTACACGAAAGGTCAAAGACTAGCTTTCTCTTACAAATTAAACAATAGTCAACCATTGTAAACGAAAGTAGCACATAAAGTGAAGGAATTAAAATGAAACGAAATAATCTGAGTGAGGTGGAAATATCCAATTTCAAATGTGTCTTTGAAGTCTCTATGGATAATTTGTCAAAACGATAGTATTTGATAAAAGAAATGGAATGAAATGAAATTAGTAGTTATCAGTAAATCTTTTTCTTACTTAATTCATCAAATGTTTTTCATGTGAGTGTGTTTTAAAATTACGTAATCAATGATTACAAAGTAAGTAATAATCTAAAGCAAATTGTATATATATAGTAATTAGTATAATAAGATTAGATTTAACGCATGAATTAGGCCAGGTGTTAATATCAGTCTTGTCCCAGATTGTTCGCCAGAGAGAATAGAATCATCCTCGCTGTTTCCTATTTACCATTTGTTTCCACCAATCATCATCTTCTCGCATCAGAGCCAATCCATGGCGCTTTCTTTCTTTAGCTCCGTGTAATTTCTCTATTCTGACAAGTCAAATCCCTAAAAACTCCTCGATTCTCATGGCCATCGTTACCGGAGATCGATATCTAGAGAATCTCCAGAGGTTCCTTGACGAGAAAGCTGATTTGCTTATTGATGGTACCGATGTCCTCAAGCTTAATCCCGCGGGTCTTCACTATGTTCATCTCCGTCTCGAATCTCTTCGTGAACTTGAGCTTATGCTCTCCGGAGCTCCCGTTGACTATCTCCGTGCCTACGTCTCCGACATTGGCGATTTCCGTGCCCTTGAGCAGCTCCGGCGTATTCTCCGTCTCCTTCCTTCTCTTAAGGTCGTTTCATCGCTTCCTTCACCGGCTCGTGATCCTACGCCGCTCTCTCTTCTTCCTTTTTCTAAGCTTAAGGTCTTGGAACTCCGTGGCTGTGATTTGTCTACTTCTTCTGCTAAGGGATTGCTAGAACTCAGGCACACTTTGGAGAAGCTGATCTGCCATAATTCCACTGTGAGCTTTCCACTTTTCCCTCTCTTTTTTTGTTTGTTTTGGTTTAGTGCATTTCTGCTATAGCATTGAGTGGGGTTATAGTTCTGTGTTGCTTTAGTCTGTAGGGAAATTGAACTATTAGTATATTTGGAATGGACAATGAATGGTGGAAGGTTTTCATGTCATTTCTTCAGAGGTTTCAGGACGCTTAAAGGTTGACGTTATGAGTTTGTTCATGTGCTTTGCTTGTCTTTGAATCGTTTTTGGAAGTCCCTGACTAATCTTTTCCAGGTCTCCACTAAATGTAGGATGCGTTGCGGCATGTGTTTGCTAGTAGAATCGCTGAGATAAAGGATTCACCACAGTGGAATAAGTTGGCTTTCATTTCTTGTGCTTGTAACCGTCTTGTGCTCATGGATGAGTCGTTGCAACTTCTTCCAGCTGTTGAGTCGCTTGATCTGAGCCGAAACAAGTTTGCAAAGGTGGATAATCTTCGGAGATGTAACAAGTTGAAACACCTTGATCTAGGTTTCAATCAACTAAGAAAAATCTCTCACCTGAGCGAGGTAGGAAAGTTCAGGTTTCTGCATGTCCATCTATAGATTTCATTAGCTCTGAAGCTGCTTGACATTTTTGTGTTTGTTAGTTACTATCTCTTGAACCATATAGCTAGTCTTGATAGTTCTAAAAATACCATGGCATAGTTTGAACAAACAGAAGATATAGGGAACACTTTGAATTTCTGTGCTGAAGATTTTATTTAGGTTTTTCCTAGGGACCCATACACCTATTTTTTGTACTATGCAGGTATCCTGTCACCTTGTTAAACTTGTTTTGAGGAATAACGCGCTAACTACATTGCGTGGGATTGAGAATTTGAAGTCACTTGAAGGCCTGGATGTTTCCTTCAATCTTATTTCCGACTTCTCGGAACTGGAGTTCCTCGGGAGTCTTTCATTCTTGACAGACCTCTGGTTGGAAGGAAATCCAATTTGTTGTGCTCGATGGTACAGGGCACATGTCCTCAGCTACGTTTACCTTCCAAATGATGTAAGTTTTATTTTACAACTATATAATCTTGTTAAAAATACATAAATTGCACCATTTCACTTTCTGCCTGATTTTAAAAGCAATTTTAAAAGCTTTTACTTATCTGTGCGTTTTCAGTTGAAACTTGATGGCAAACATATTGGGAATAGAGAATTTTGGAAGAGGCAGGTTGTTGTTACCCGTAGGAAAAGTCAGCCTGCCAGTTACGGGTTCTACTCTCCGGCTAGAGACGAAGCTGATGACGAAGGAAGCTTTACTAGAAAAAAGGTAATCAGCAAAAAAAAAGTTACAGTTTATGTACGTATTTATAATCTGCTCGTAGCTGTTGTGGTCCTTTCTCCCCTGTGACACTAAATCCCTTAGCATGAAGAACATAAGATCATATCCGAATCAATTATGCAGGTGTATAGTATGGTATGGCTTTTTGAACAGCGTCGTGAACATACACATCACTTGATAGACAGCTTCTCTTTGTACTCTTTTAGAGTTTCAGTATCTTGTTTCTTTTGTGGTATAAATACTTACTGGAAGCTTATTATTGTTCTCTTGTTTCCTTCCACAGACGAAAATCTACCGGCTCGCGTCTATTGATAGTGAGGAAGAGAGCACCTATGTGAATTCTGATCAAGAGTCTGCTTCATGTGAACCCGAGACTCAAAGCAAAGAGGAGAATATCAAGTCTGATCATGAAGCTGATGTCTTTGGTCTAATATGTAAAGTTGAACAGTTGAAGAAAGAGCGTTCTGTTCTTTGGCTTCGGGAATTTAAGGAGTGGATAGATCATCCATCCGAGGATTTTGTGGATGTCAGCAAAAATGGGAGCAGTACTGATTCAGAGCAGAAGTACTACATGAAGAATAGAAATGGCCCAAAACATCATGGTGAAACAATGAGATATACACCAGGGCCTCTACCAAGTTTCCAAATTACAGATCTAAATCAGAAGCATCAAGCATTTTTTCTTGATGGGAAGCCAGATGAAAATGGAAACATGTCAACTTTGGATGCTAGTCAGGATATGACAGGATCATTTTCACCTTCATCACCCCCTCATTATCAAAAGGATGTCTTACACCGGCGTCAGAACCTGGTGGAAGAAATCTTACAGATATCAGCAGATTCTTATTCAGTGGCTTCGTCTGATAGTAGCTGCAGTGAAAATGAAAATTATGATTCTGAGCAATCAAATCCTGAACAGGATACGTTGAAGGATCATCTTAGTGGCAATAGAGGAGAAGACACAAGCTTGCTTGACTCTCAACCAGAGAAGAGTAGCATCATAAAGTCTTGGAAGATAGAGGATTCGTTCAAAGCGAAGACCACTAATTTTCTTTCTGGGCTACATAAAAGTGAGCTTGCTTCTGGTGTTAACCAGATTTACCGTTGGTTTGACAAAAAGCAAAGCAAGAGGAAGCCTAAAAAAAGAAATGTTTCTCCACTGGAGGAGTATAGTTTCATAAAGAAAGGAGAAACATCTCATAGAAGTGATGCAGATATCATTGATTCTTGTGAAGATGAATATATTTCTGATCATTTTCAAGAAGGTTCCTTGACTACAGGTTGTAATAGTAAGAGAAGTACTAGATTTTTGGAAACTGAAAAATCCCTTGAAGGAATGGGTGGTCTAGTGGAGGAATTTTTTACAACGACACTGTCAGATTCCAGCAATGATGAGACTTGTAGGATTTACGTTAGTTGTGATTGCATACTACAGCAAGAATCCACCTATAAGCAACGGTAAGTTTTGTTCCATCTATTATTGTGGTTTAGGTGAAAGAAAAAGTAACCTGAGTCCCTTCTGTCTTTAGTTAAAACTTGATGGAACATGCTGAGTAAAAAAAAGAGGTTATTGAGGTCGCGTAGTGCTTCTCTAGTTTGGTAGGCTTTATGCAATTTGAAAAGGAATAACTGGTCAATGGAATTAGATTGAGATGTTCTCGGTTCTCTTGTAATTCACATGTATGAATAATATACTCTTTACTTTATAACTACAAATTTGTCTTGAGAAGCCATTTACAAGGATGGCGCTCTTCTTTTCCCCCTGACAGTACTCTATAAATGCAGGGAAGTAGTGTTGCTGCTGAGTAGCCAAGAAAAACTGTATGTGCTGCTCGTGGGTGTCTCCACTGATTTACAAGGTTAGACTGCTCTTCCCTGTCTTTCTCTTATTCTTTATGTCCGAATGTGTTATGTTCTGTTGATACTGATTTACTTTTCCTTGATCCCTGGTGTCTGCAGAGAGCAGCTTAAGTTTATTGTGTTCGCATACAATCGGGGATATACGAGATGTCTCAGTTGGTCTAGGACTTCAGGTTGTGAGGTTAGTTTTTCATGGCTCCGCTTTGAAAATTGATTATGTGCCCATGTCTCACTTTCCTTCTGGTTTAGGCTACGTTTTAGGGAGGATGCAGAGTACATTTTCATGACGGCGAGCATTGAAAAAACAACAGTTTTACTCAATATCATAAAATTCTTGGATTATCAGGTTACAGAATCAAAATTTTCTTTGAAGAGGTGAGCTATCATCATCTATTTCTCCAGCTCTTTTACTATTCTTCTTCTGTTTGCTGATTTGAGATGTATTGAAACTTAAATGGCAGTTTGGAGAATGTTCAAGTGGAATTGTTTGAGAAAGAAATATGTAGTGGTTTGAAGCTGAGTATATTCCAGTATATTGTTCTCCATTTTCAGAGCAGCACTTTTGGAGGTATATTATTCTCTCTTGTATGAGGAAGCTTTATTTCTCTTAATAGGGTTTGACAAGCTTATAAGTAATTTGATTCGAGCAGTATCAGCACTGATCATTAACTATAATGTTAATCAATTTTTTTGTGTTAAACTGAACAGAAGTGTCATGGCTTCCACGGTCACTCTTTGTGGCGGGTGGACATCTTTTCATATGCAATGAAGACTTCAGGCAACTGAGTTTTCTGCCAACAGATGATGCTTCTTCATCCCCATATTTCTCACTTGACTCAAGCTGCTCCATCTCCGACATATTTGAGATGGTAACAAGTTTGTTTATTCTTTCCCTTTCTCTCGCTTATGTCAGTTTTTTATGTGCAAATTGGGGTGTTATCCAGGTTGTTGAATCAAGAGGAAGCTCGTGCTTGTCACTGAAGGTCAAGCAGAAGGATTCCACATTTCAAAGCAGCCAAAAGAGGACAGTGAATTCAGTAACATGGAAGCTCAAGTTACTCAGCCCTGAGTGTGTACCCAAATTTGTGGCTCTAGTAAATGGACTTCACCCAGATTCGACAGAATTCCCATTGTTCGTAAGGCATTTGGGTGAGAGATGAGCCGTAAATATTTAGAACTTGACATTTGTTCATAACTTCAAATTCATTTGATTCAATTTGTTCGTGAGTTTTGATTCATCTTGTATAAAGCCCTTGAGGGTCCTGTGGTGTGTCCAAAATATTCTTCGATTTGTATATTTTTAGTGTGTATCGTTCATACAACAAACAGCAAGGAAGAAGAAAGAAAATCAGATTAATATCTAGATTTTTACTTTGAAAGCCTGTGCTATTCTTCGTTTTACAAACTTTTGCAGGTGATGTAACAGTAACACAATGGAGGAACCTACTCAACCTTGGTCTTCTCTTCATCAACCTGTGCCATCAATGCCTCTAACTCTGCCTCCGATAAGCTCTCCAATCGTTTCTGCTCATTACCAACCAACCAAACCAAACTTATGTTAGGTAAAGTAGATAAACCCTGATAAAGAGATTAACGAAAAAGCAGAAACCTGCATGACTTGAGACTCGTAGTCACGAAGTTGCTGGGCATAAGTCATCTCCTTGTTACCGACTCTAAAGATATAAGTCGAAATCCAACCCAAAGTCAAACCAAGCACCAGTATCAGCTGTACTGCATTCCCCGCTTGCAACGGATCAACTCCCACATACTGCACCATATCATTATCACAAAATGAGTACTCAGAAGAACAAAGAAAAAGATAACAGATTCATTTGATATCATCAGTATGTAGATAATGAGAATTACCTCAAGTCCACTCTCTAGCCCGATACCAAGTGCAGTCACTCCCACTCCTATCAATATAACATCCTTCCTCGTGTAACCAAACGGCGTCGTCTATAACCAAATTATTTCACAACAGAGTTTGCTTCAGGACTACTACGACGATAGATTATGATGTAAATTCAAAGAGATGGAGTGCAGACCTTGGTTTTTGTAGCAGAATCGTCTTCAGTTTCAGTAGAGTTTGAGCTAACTCTACATCTCATTCTCTGTTTCTCTCCCTTTTCTACTGATGATGACAATCTATGTCCCTCGAATCTATATAAGACTTTCTTCGCAGCTCCGAATCCTGCATCATCACAACAAACACAGGAGAGTTTTACAATCGCTTCAGCTTGAAATCCTTAAGTTTTATCGAAAACGATTATTGGGGGAGAACAGAACCTGTGGTTTGTCGCCCAACCGGAAGAAGCCTTACAGACGCAGACAGAACCTCCTGATTTCTGCATAGATTCGAAACTCCGAACGGTAAAGAAGCCATTTCTGTGTTTAAGCCACAACACAAGCCGTGGTTACTAGTGAAAAAAATAATGAAACAAAAATTTAAGGGAGGACGAAGAGATTACAGAGATGGATGGTTGATATTTTTTGGGGCCCATAGGCTTTTGCTTCTTTAGTGGCGCGTGTTTCTCACCGCCCAAAAGACATGCGTGTAGACATAATTGCCATCAGAATTACTCAAATACACTAATTGCTCTTTTTTTCCAAGTTCATGTGAACAATGGGAGATTCATTCGCTGCACAATTCACAATTTCACAAATGGGCCAAATGTTTAGAAGATATGAAAAAATAAAGTAACTTTAATATAATGTAAACAGTTTGGTTTTATTATTCTCCCCCAAAGAGATAAAATTAAAATCACTCTTTTTCCAGCCCAGTGAATCAAATGAACCGGCCCTTTATTCCCATCATCTAACACCTAAAACGTCCATCTATAAACTCAAGCTGAAAACTCAAACAGCATCGTGTGATTGTACTTCTCACCAGCCTTAACCACAACAGACGGGAAATTCGACTGGTTAATCGCGTTCGGGAATCCCTGCGTCTCAAGGCACACACCCGCATGTTTCCCGTAAACCGCATTCCCTTTCCCAACCACTCCATTCACATAGTTCCCGGTATAAAACTGCATTCCCGGCACATTGGTCCACAAGTTCAGTACCCTTGAGCTAGCAGCATCACTGAGCTTCGCTGCGTGTTTCAGCCCCTCCTTCTCTTGATCAGGACAGTCCAACACGTAGTTATGATCGTATCCGATACCAACCTCTCCAATAGACTCGCCTATCCGCTTCTCCTCAGTGAAATCGAAAGGAGTTCCCTTTACAGGCAAGATCTCTCCTGTAGGAACTGTGTATTCGTCAACCGGCGTGATATGAGACCCCCATATCTGAATCTTATGGTCTAGAATGTTTCCTGAGTCATGACCTGCTAAGTTCCAGTATGTATGTTGAGCTAAGTTGATGGGAGTATCTTTGTTCTCTGGAACAGCTTCCATGTCAAGTCTCATTGTCGTGGCTGACGTGAGAGTGTATGTCGCCGTGACAGAAACCGCACCAGGGTAACCTGTGGAGGGGAACCGCAAAACATTATATAGCTAATCTAATCCCACAGAAATCAAATGCTAGAGAAAGGATATGTCATTACCTTCTTCTCCATCGGCACTGTGATATTTGAAAGTGATGAAAGGTTTTTCGCCGTCTCTCTTGTGCCCTGCAACTTCCCATATCTTCTTATCGAAACCCTTGTTACCACCTGTACAGATAGAGTAACATTTTACGGTCCAAATCCTATTTAGTTCACAGAAAGTTATAGAGAAAGTATACAGAGAAGAGAATTGTTTATACAGACCGTGGAGACTATTAGGAGGCTTGTTGATAGGCAAAGTGTAGTTAACTCCATTGAGACTGAATTTTCCCTCCTTGATCCGATTTGCCACACGACCAACAATGCACCCAAAGTATGGTGCAAGCCCTTTCTGTAACAATCATATTCATAGATAAAACACACATATTCATTAACATTGTTACAAAGTCCATCTTATTTTGATAGTTCATCACAAAGTCATTCAACAAGGTACATGAATGACCATATACATTTCTTAAATTATGATTCAGACTCTATTCATGAGATCCAGAGGCAGTGATTAGAGTTTCGATCAGATTGATTGAATCTATGTCGAGATCAGTTCAAGGATTAGGTGAATTCGAGAGAAATTACCACATATGGATCCACCGAGTCGAATCCGAGAACTACATCCCCCAGTTTCCCTTCAAATAAGAAAAACAAAGACGATAATCAGAGGATTAGGATTTGGAGACAAAACAGAGATCATCATTGAAAGGAGGAAGAAGAGAACAAACCGTTCTTGTCGGGAACAGACAAAGAGGTGATGGTGGTGCCGTAGTTTGAGATCTTGACCTGCATGGTGCCATTGTTGAGCTCGAAGATCTCTGGAGTGTTTTTGCTCTGATCCGCCATTAGAGGGCTCGAAGACTAAATTAAAGGCTTTAAGATTAGAAGCGAAGTGATTGGGATTGAGATTTTTGATTGGGGAGAAACAAAACAGAGGGTGAAGTGATTAGCTTTGGTTAAAAGAGTTATAAAATCGTAATCTCGTAACTGATCAATGTTGACGTCATCCACATCCCAAACTATTTATCATTTTTACCCCCCAAACAAAAAACTATTTATCTTGGGGGTTTTTGTTTTTCGTTTTTTACACTTTAATGCATTTCTAAACTTTTTGAAAATCAAATTACTACCCAAAAGTTACCAAATTTACTTTCAGGAATTCAAAAGTTACCAACTAAAATCCAAAACTATAGAGATTAGAGAAAAGAACAAATGTAGAATTTGGATCTAATTTTCTAATTATCAATAATATTTTAAGTAAAAAAATATTTGATTAGTCAGTTATAAAATAAAAAATTTGATAAGTCGGATTATATGCTTTTGACAATAAGAGAAAGACAAAGATATCATCAGATAACAAGAAAATAAATAAAATATACTCTAAACATATTCAGTTTGACCCCAAAAAAAAACTCTATACATGATCGTAACAGAGTATTCGCGTGAATTTAGATGTAGTTTCTCTACCCTTTTTCAGGTATCCTATGAAAAAATCAATAGTACCTATAAAAGCTTACTTTGTTGTAATTTATCCTCTTTTCGTAAATTTTAATTTGCTACCATCCAACATGTCTCAGCTTTTACCCAAAGTTTACAAAAAAAATGTCTCTGTAAAGGATTTTGATTATTCCCATAACTAGAAACAATTAAATCAAATTTATCAAAAATATCAAAGCTCTCTGAGACATGGAAAGAAATAGTGTAACAGATGGCCAAGAGGACTTTAGCTTAAAGAAGCACAATCATTTCAAAAAGCAAATCATTTGTCACTTTCTTCTTCTTCACCTATCCATCCACAAAAACACTTTCCTTTTCCTCTCATCAAGAAACTCCCTAATCCGACGTCGTTCGTTTTAATTCAGTGACACAATCTCCCACATCTTCAAACCCTTTGAAACCAGCGATTACAGAGATGCAAGATCCTCATGTCCCATCTTCTCCAACTATCTCCTCCGTCTCTTCCTCCGATCTTGATACTGAGGTCAGTTCCTGCAATCTTATACTTAATAGATAATCTAATTAAAGATCAAGCTCTTCATGTGTTTTCTAAGCTACCCATAAAGCTTTATGCTATAAAGTATCAACCTTTAATTAGAAAACTAGTTTAAAGTTCCAAAGGTTATGTTTTCAGAACTGCCCAGAAACATATATATGTACTTGTTAGAACTTGATTTGGTTTTTTTATTGGTGATGTGAGGATTTAGTCAACAGGATCGTTCTTCCATGACAGAAGCATCACACTTGGAACGCTTATGGGATTTAGTTTCACTGCAACTATGCCGATGCCATTTAGAGCCTCTTCACGCCGCCACGTGTCACCTTCCGTCGCAATCTCACGAGCTTCTAGCTCCAATGCAAGACGCAACCACCAGAGAAAGCGTCCTCCTTCAAATTCGGCTGAGCCTGAGCCGCATCGCCGCCGTAAATGGTGGCGGTTTTGCCGAGATGACGATGACGACGCCGCCGGAAATGGAATCCACCGTGGAACAGGAGATTCAAAGCGGTCATCGCTCGGGGAGTATCTAGAGGTGGAACGGAGGTTTGGAGATGAAGCCGTTTACAACTCCGCCGAGGCAGAGCTAGAGGATGCGGTGGTGGCACGGTACCAAGATCAGCAGCCGGTGATGGGGGAGCGGGCATTGTTCGCTGACGGAAGGGTTCTTCCTCCGGCTTCAGCTGAAGTGGTTACCGGAGAAGGAACGCCGGTAGCCACGTCCCTTTGTAGATTTCCGGTATCTTTAACCGGTATATGCAGCGGTGGTGGAGGATGAATACGTCGGTTCATGTGTGTGTCTTTTATTTGTATTTAGACTTAAATTTTTGTATTTTGTTCGTCGAATCGGAATCATTGTTTGTGGAAAATATAACATGTTGAATGTAGTCATTGTCAAAGTAATTATTTGAGAAATAATAATGATTGATAAGGAGAATTATGAAGGAGATTAATTACAATGGCAATAGTAAAAGATAAGCATATAGAATGGCACACATGCACAGCTTTTGGTGTAAAATGGAGTTGTTCACTTGATTAGAGTTTTTATTTAAAATGCTAAACGTTGTTCTATCATATTGAGTTTTTGCTTCAAATTATTTCATCAATACGTCTTTATACTAGTCAGTCTTTGGACAATAATTTGACCAAATCAGATTTTGAGGCAAACACAATATGATTCTGGCCAGGAGTGTGCCACATTCGTGGTTAATTTTCCACTAGTATTTCTGAAAGTAAAACAATTAACCACAAATCATCCTCATAACATAAGAGGAGAAGATTCCTAACGACGAAGCAAAATTATCGAACAAGTGGACACACACAAGAAACCGAAAATACGGCAAAATGTTTGTTATGTGTATCCATATTTTATACCAATTGAATTAATAAAATAAACTGTAAAAACAAGAAACAATTAATAAAATTAATTTTTTGTTTTACAACGTGAATAAAAAACTGTTGACAAAACGAAAATAAAATAAACCCTCGAGTGATGTTAAAAAAAGGAAGAAGGAAAAAGAATAAAAACTCAAAGGGAACGCAACACACTAAACAAAAACTCTTTGGCGTCCTTCTCCTTAGGGTCTATCTCTCTTATCTTAAGCAGCAGCAGCAGCAGCTAGAACAAAAACGTCACCGATGGCGTCTCAAGCTGCGAATCTCTGGGTTCTTCTAGGTTTAGGTCTCGCTGGGATTCTTATGCTTACCAAAAAGCTGAAGAAGACCGTCCGTGAAGATTTCGGCGCTTTTATCGATAAACTCATGCTTCTTCCCCCTCCGCAACCTGCTCCTCCCAAAGCTCCTCATCCTCTCACCGGTCTAACCTTTGCCGTTTCCGACGTGTGAGTCTCCGTTGACTTGTTTCCCCCTTTCTTCTCCCATATGTTTATCATATCTATATTTGGGGGTTTAGCTGAATGATTTTTTCCTTGGGTAGAGTCAAAATTTTGTTTGACAAATGTTGGAATCTGCGTTGACTCGACTCGTAATCTTCTCCGGCGCACTACATGTCTGATTCTGAGCTTTCGAAAGTATGGTTGATTGATTTTGAGCCGTTTCACTGAAAATTGTGTTTGTTGTAGATTCAAATGTGTGTGTGTGTGTGTGTGTGTCTGCTAGTTTTGTCAAACTCATTTCAAATCGATACTTGTTGAATCTGTTCATTGGAAGGCTCTACTGTTTGATCTCTGTTGCTAGGTGTTTGTATGTTTTAGATTCGTCACCAAGTTTGACCTCGACTTATTCATGGAGTCCTACTTATAACTGTCTCAACATGTTGATTGACTATTTATCTAATCTGTGTATATCTCTCATTCTCTTCTATGATCTTTTGACTTTTGAAGTTCTTGAAAAGCTAATTTACTCTTTCTTTCCTTTTCATTTGTTTTCCAGATTCGATATTACAGGGTATGTGACTGGATTTGGTCATCCAGACTGGGTCAGGACCCATGAAGCTGCTTCGTCAACATCTCCTGTGGTTTCAACTCTCGTTGAAGGTGGAGCCACTTGTGTTGGAAAAACTGTAGTTGATGAGTTTGCGTTTAGGTTTGTCTCTGTTTCATAATGTTAAATTGTTACCTGTATCAGGATTCAGATTGTGATTCCAGTGTTGAAATTTTTATTTTATCAGGATGTTAGTATATTAATTCCTTTGTTTGGCTGTTTTCATTTTCTTCAGTATTAGTGGAGAAAACAAGCATTACGATTCACCTACAAATCCTGCAGCTCCTACTCGTATTCCTGGTGGCGCTTGCAGTGGAGCTGCTGTAGCCGTAGCAACAAATGCTGTGGATTTTGCTCTAGGTGAGTTCAGTAGCTACTTTTTTCCTTGTTTGGACAATTTGGTATGAGATAACCGTATCTTTGAGAAACAAAACATTGCATAAACTTTCAAAACATGGTCAATAATCTTCCTTAGAAAATTTCTGAAACGATTGATAATTTATTTATATTGCAGAAACTTATTTGGCATCTAATAGAATTGCTTGATTTAGACTCTTATGGCTATATGGTAAGATAGTTCCATGCGGATTTATAATTTATATGGTAGTCTGTCATTGGCTCCTCCTATCAGTATCTAAAATTTCAACTGTCTACTGGTTGGTTCGGTTTCAATTGTTTTCAGAGTATAGTTTTGATTACTTGCATCTTTGCAGGCATCGACACAGTTGGCGGGGTAAGAGTGCCTGCTGGATACTGTGGCGTTCTTGGATTCAAATCTTCTTATGGGGCTATTTCAAACACCGGAATCATACCAGTATCTTCAAGTCTTGACTCTGTTGGTATGGATATATAAATCTTTGAATTATACTGTTTGTGGTGGAATGATTTGGATCTTATATAGGCTAGGTTTCAATTGTTGTATAATCACATTGCAAGATTTAGATGCCTTTGTTCGTATGACTAATTTATATTTAGGACCATTAAATGAGCATTACGTTGATTCTGATCAATAGATTTTGGCTTCAGGATGGTTTGCCCGCGATCCAAACACCCTACGTCGTGTTGGCCATGTACTCTTGCAACTTCCATTTGCCACTCAACGGAATCCAAGGCAAATCATACTAGCTGATGACTGTTTTCAGCTGTTAAAGATCCCTGTGGATCGGATTACCCAGGTGGTGACCAAATCAGCTGAAAAGCTTTTTGGAAGTATGCCCTTTACTCTCCCTGAAGATCCTCCAGTCTCTGTTAGAAATTCTGATTATAATAGCATTATCTTGTTTTATATTTAGGACAATTGCTAAAGCATCAGAACTTGGAGACCTATTTTGAAACTAAAGTTCCTAGCTTGAAAGAGTTCGCTAGGACAAAAGCCATTGCTAACACGAAGGTCTCAACATCGAGACTACTGGCGAATGTGATGCAGCTCCTTCAAAGGTGTGCCTATTGTTTATTCACCTACAGAGGATGAAAATATCTTAGTTTTGAACACTCTATAACAATATTGGCATTGTAGGCACGAGTTCCTTCAAAATCATGGGGATTGGATCAACACAGTGAAGCCAGCCATTGATCCTGTGATTTTATCACAAGTGTGTGAGAACCCAGAACTAACCAATGAAGAGACTGAGAACCTGAATGCTATCAGAAACGAGACTCGAGTGGCTATTGGTTCACTTCTCAAGGTATTCCTGCTCTTCCATGACATGTCCACAACTTGAGCGAGTTAGTTTATATGTCTCTTGACTAATCTCTAATGGTTCCCAACTCTGTAACGTTATGTATCAAGGATGATGGCATTCTGGTAATTCCAACATTGCCAGCTGTTCCTCCAAAACTTGGTAGCAAGGAGATAACATCTGAAGACTATCAAAACCGAGCTTCAAGTCTGCTTAGCATTGCTAGCATATCAGGATGTTGTCAGGTTAAATCTCTCTCTTTCTCTCTCTCACCTGCCATGCTAGTAAAGTTCCCCTCACACATGTTAAAAGCAACCACTGACCAGTCAGTGTTAGCAAAACCAATCCACAGTATATGTGTCTTACATTTATCGTGCTGATGATTCAGGTGACTGTGCCACTCGGACATCATGAGAAATGCCCTATTTCAGTTTCTTTCATAGGAAGACACGGTGGTGACCGCTTTTTACTAGATACAGTGCAGACAATGTATCCATCTTTGCAAGAGTACTCGAGTATTGTTACCGATCCCAAATCTTCTAAAAAGGCTATCACCAAAGAAGAGTCAGCCGAGATTGCCAAAGAGAAGGTCAATTAATATCCATTGCATGTCTCATTTTCTTAATGGCATTATCATCCATAATCTAATGTGGTTATTATATCTTTGTGTCCCGTGATTATGTAAACCAGGGTAACCAAGCGTTCAAAGAGAAACTATGGCAGAAAGCTATTGGTCTATACTCAGAAGCTATAAAGCTAAGTGACAACAATGCTACCTATTACAGTAACAGAGCTGCTGCATATCTTGAACTTGGAGGGTAAATGTTTCTCAGATCCTTAAAAATACTTTTTAGTGAGCAAATCTTTCTATGTGGCATTGCCTTGACAAATCATTTACATACAGCTTTCTTCAAGCCGAAGAAGACTGTACCAAAGCCATCACCCTCGACAAGAAGGTAACTTTCATTAAAACACAGAAACAGGTTTCTCTTGAAAAAAAAACACTCTTTACTTTGTAAGAACACACAACACAAAGATCGTTTTTGATTTCTTTCAGAATGTTAAAGCCTATTTACGAAGAGGAACCGCAAGAGAAATGTTAGGCGATTGCAAGGGAGCCATAGAAGGTAAGCTTTAAAGAACATAATCTGATTGTTTTTTCGCCTTGTAGAATCTGGCAGAATATAACATAAACTCTGCAGATTTCAGATACGCACTTGTGCTGGAACCAAACAACAAACGAGCGTCTCTCTCAGCAGAGAGACTGAGAAAATTCCAGTGAGCTTCTTTTGTCCGTACCTCACCGATCATTGAGAAAACGTTTGTTCCTTAGAATTTGTCCAAGAGTATAGGCCAATTTTGTCAACACTTGTCTTTTGCGTCTGATATTTAGGCATTTTATCTAGAGATACCTTTTGCAAGTCCGCCGAGAATGGAAAATTATAATATCCGATGTTTATTTTAAACGTTCTCTAAAATTGGATATCAAAAAGTAATGTTAATCTTAAACACCGGATACCGGCATTCCCGGTCGACTTCTAGTCAGCGTAGCGTCAAAAATAAGGTCATGTCTTTAACTATCTTGTCTTTATCATTTTCTTTTCTCGCACGTTATCTCCTCCCCACGACTCAAAAAAAATAAACAGAAAAAAAGAGGAGTAGAAACCAAAGAGACCTGCCCTAATATTTAGCGATGATAGTTTGAACGGAACGAAATCTGACGAAAGAAACTAAAGAGACCTTTGAATTATCTTCACGGGTGAGTTGGTTCGTTTAACCTTTTTTCTTTATCTCGGTTGTGCTTTTCCCCGAGAATTAAACGTGTGTTGGTTGCAGCGTTAACAAAAAAAAAGGGTTGTAGAAAGTGAGTAAGGAAGAAATAATCAGGAACATTAATAAAGGAAATGACAACGGCGTGTCCGGCGAGGACAAGCTCACTAATGGACGATCTCTTGGGCCTCCTTAGAATCCGTATCAAACGTGGCGTCAATTTAGCCGTCCGTGACATCAGTAGCAGCGATCCTTACGTCGTCGTCAAGATGGGCAAACAGGTTAATCCATTCATCATTTTACAACTTCACATGCAATTTCATTACATCAAAAACATTCTCAAATTATCATATTAAATCTTACAGAAATTGAAGACTCGTGTCATTAACAAAGATGTTAATCCAGAATGGAATGAAGATTTGACTCTCTCCGTCACAGACTCCAATCTTACCGTCCTCTTGGTACTTTTTACTTACTAAAACATACATTAATTTCCTTATCATAAGATGTTTATATTGATAAAACTATAATGTTATATGTAGACGGTGTATGATCACGACATGTTTAGCAAAGACGACAAGATGGGCGATGCTGAGTTCGAGATAAAGCCCTATATTGAGGCTTTGAGGATGCAACTCGATGGACTTCCTAGTGGAACCATTGTGACCACGGTTAAGCCAAGTCGTCGTAACTGTCTAGCCGAGGAGTCACGTGTCACCTGGGTCGACGGCAAGCTCGTCCAGGATCTCGTTCTCAGATTGCGACATGTGGAATGCGGAGAGGTCGAGGCTCAGCTTCAATGGATTGACCTCCCTGGCTCCAAGGGTCTATGAATCTTTTTTCTTTTCTTATTTACCGTTACTTTGAGTTGTTTTCTTTCAAATTGAACTAAACCAAGTAACAGCATGGAAAAAAACAAGTAATTTCAATCTTGAAGGATATAGTGAACTAGAAACACGTATTAATCCATGGAAATATAAGGATTAAGAACGTTGAGGGAAGTTTTGTTCCCATATGGTGATCGAGTCCAAGTCGAGTCGTGGTGGTGGATATGTAAATGTGGTGTATTGTTGATGTGTATGTATATTTGGGCTAGCTATGCCTTAAATAAGGCATTTACACGAACAACTAATACAGATATTTTATTTATTTAATTATCGTTCCATATACTTATGAATGGTAGATTGTTTTAACACATGTGATGTACTAATGTTTATAGGTAAAAAGTGAAAAAAAGACCAGCATATTACCATTTACCATCGACATCGATAGGCCTTTTTTAAACCATTGACATTGGAGGTTTTATGTGTACGTTACTGAAGCACAACTTATGTAATTTTTGTGAACAAGATTTACTTGTACATTAGCGCTAATTAAGGTCATAAAGAATAATGATGAAGAAAGAATAAAATATCGAAGGGAAAAAGCCAGAAGCCACAAAAGGGATGGTAGGTGAAGAGAATCCAGATGTACACTAATGAGTGAAGCACCATGGTTTTATAACGACAAAACACGTGAGCCATAATTGTCCTTTACTATGAGTGGCACGGCGACTTTACAATAATGTGTCAAACGACCGTGACAAGAGTGAAGTGTAGTACTAGTATGTGATATTTTTCTCTATTTAATAAAGTAAAAGATTCGACTGTAGTATGATAGTATTGAGATATATTCTAAATTATGTATAAAGTTTGATAGATCCCAAGGGACCCAAATCTCGTTCCCCAATGAGCGATCTAGAGATTCCTCTTCCACCAACTCCCCAAAGTAGTCAACATTTTTTTACCAAAACAACGATTTATTTGTAGAATAAAATCTGTCAACATATATATTGCATATAAATGCAATTGCAAATGTAGTTAAAAATATATATAAACCATAACTTAAAATGAGTGACAGCACAACATTAACTAAAATACGCTTATTATTATTACCGGTTTTGACCAAAACAAAAAAAATGGAGATATTTGTTTAATTACCGACTGATTTGATTTTACAGTCTGTAAAAAAGGCCGAAGTCGAAGGTAACGCCACCGTTTTCCACCTATAAAAAAGGGCGCGCAGGCAACATCACACTCTCACACTCTTTTCGCTCTCAGATCTGAAACCTTATCTGAATTACATTTCCCCGATTCGACGTTGTGCGAATTGATGCAGCAGAGAGGACGATCCGTCAACCGCAGATCACGAAGCTTCTCTAGATCCAGACTCGCCGTCGAAGGCCACTGAATTACTCTCTCCCCTCTCTTGGCAGATCTTCTTCTTCGTTTTTTCCCGACAAACGACATTTCCGAAATGGCTGCATCGTACGGTGAGATCACCGATCATATGCTTCGATTATCGTTGATTGCTTATATTAATAGAAATTGGAGATTTATGGAAAGAGAAGAGACTGTGAAATTGATTTGATTTGTTTTTTGTTATTTTTGGGGTGAGTAGAAGAAGAGCGTGATATTCAGAAGAATTACTGGATAGAGCATTCCGCTGATCTGACTGTTGAAGCTATGATGCTTGACTCGAGAGCTTCTGATCTCGACAAGGAAGAACGTCCTGAGGTACCCCTGACATTTTTTATATAAGACATTTGAATCAGTGAATGATTTTAGAGAATTAGCTCTTGTTTGGATGATACACACTGTTTTGATTTGAATGTTTTTTTTATTTAGATGGTCTAGTGGTTTCTTGAATCAGGACTGTTGAATTTTGGTTTTTGATGAGTTGATTTATAATTCTTCAGGTACTCTCTTTGCTCCCTCCATATGAAGGCAAATCAGTGTTGGAACTTGGAGCTGGTATTGGTCGTTTCACTGGTGAATTAGCTCAAAAGGCTGGTGAACTCATTGCTCTTGACTTCATTGATAACGTTATCAAGAAGGTTTACTACTTTATTCACCTTCTGAGTCGATGTTATTTCGCTTCATTGCACATGATTTGTAATCTTGAACTGAATGTTAAATTTCTTCTTTCTTGTAGAATGAAAGTATCAATGGGCATTACAAGAATGTCAAGTTTATGTGTGCTGATGTTACATCCCCTGACCTCAAGATCACTGATGGATCTCTTGACTTGATTTTCTCCAACTGGCTGCTCATGTATCTTTCTGACAAAGAGGTATAATAATATGATCTCTTGTCCAAGACAAAAATAATCTTTTGTAATGAGGAACCAATTAATTTTTTAACGGTTTTGTTTGGATGCAGGTGGAGCTTTTGGCAGAAAGGATGGTCGGTTGGATCAAGGTTGGAGGATACATTTTCTTCCGTGAATCTTGCTTCCACCAATCAGGGGACAGTAAGCGGAAATCCAACCCCACTCACTACCGTGAACCCCGTTTCTATTCCAAGGTTCCTACTTCTTTTAAATCCAATTAAAAATTTACATTTTCAGGACTAGAATTTCAACCATTTAGTGGAAGAACACTAGTTAGAATGCCTATGCTTAAGAATATGTCGAGACTTATGAAAGTTTCAGTGGATTTCGATTTACTGTATTGGTCAACAAATATGTAGTTAGTAGTTTCCAAATCTGCCTTAACAAATTATTGAGAACTTAAGTTGATTAAGATCGATGGTGAAACAATGAAGGTCTTTCAAGAGTGTCAGACTCGGGATGCTGCTGGAAATTCATTTGAGCTCTCTATGATCGGATGCAAGTGCATTGGAGCTTATGTCAAGAACAAGAAGAATCAGAATCAGGCAAACCAAAACTCTGCCTATCAAGATTGTCTAGTTTCCTATTGTAATTAGATCTTAATCATGGGTATCATTCTTTGTTTTATGGGATGCAGATTTGTTGGATATGGCAGAAGGTCAGCTCAGAAAATGACAGAGGCTTCCAACGTTTCTTGGACAATGTCCAATACAAATCCAGTGGAATCCTACGCTATGAGCGTGTCTTTGGCCAAGGGTTTGTGAGCACTGGTGGACTTGGTAAAAGCTCAATTCGATTTCGCTTGTGTTGTGATGTTCTGTGTCTTCATTTAGCAGTACTTATGTGTGTTCTGTCGTGTTTCTTGATTCAGAGACAACCAAAGAATTTGTGGAGAAAATGAATCTGAAACCAGGACAGAAAGTCTTAGATGTTGGGTGTGGCATTGGTGGAGGTGACTTCTACATGGCTGAGAAGTTTGATGTTCACGTTGTTGGTATCGATCTTTCTGTCAACATGATCTCTTTCGCATTGGAACGTGCTATTGGACTCAGCTGCTCGGTTGAGTTTGAGGTTGCTGATTGCACCACAAAACACTACCCAGATAATTCGTTTGATGTCATTTACAGCCGTGACACTATTCTGCACATCCAAGTACTCAACATGATCTCATAGTTCTCTCTTGGAAGTTTATAATTGTGAATGCTTACTCATTCTCTCTTTTCTTCAGGACAAACCAGCCTTGTTTAGGACTTTCTTCAAATGGCTTAAACCGGGAGGTAAAGTTCTCATCAGCGACTACTGTAGAAGCCCCAAAACTCCATCTGCTGAGTTTTCAGAGTACATCAAACAGAGAGGATATGATCTCCATGACGTTCAAGCTTATGGACAGGTTTGTCTTGTTTGTCAAAGATATTTTTTTCTATTCTCAAACCCATTTCTCTAATCCCTTCAACACTGATCCTAAATGTAGATGCTAAAAGACGCTGGCTTCACTGATGTGATCGCAGAGGACCGTACTGATCAGGTAAATGAATCTCATATATACAACAATATTGAAACCAAGGACTAGAGTCCTTTTAACAGAGTTTCTTTTTGTTATTGTTTTGTATTTACAGTTTATGCAAGTCCTGAAACGTGAATTAGACAGGGTGGAGAAAGAAAAGGAAAAATTCATCTCCGACTTCTCCAAAGTAAGTGTCTTTCAATGTCAAAGAAATCAAATCTTTATGTTGTTTACATTAATCTGAAGCTGTCTCTTTTCGAAGTTTCGATGTATCTCACAAACTTGAATAAACGCAGGAGGATTACGATGACATTGTTGGAGGATGGAAGTCAAAGCTGGAGAGGTGTGCATCGGATGAGCAGAAATGGGGACTTTTCATCGCCAACAAGAATTAAGCAAATCGAAATCTACTACTTCTATGTTTTCTTCTTTCTTTGTTTGTTCAATAAAAATGTCATTTCCGCTAGGTGATGATATATGCCTGTAGTGTGTTATGTGGACTTGTTGAGTGGTGTTAAATCTTGTTTCCCTTATGTGATATGTAAACCGAATTATGTTTGGTCTTAGTTTATACTCTTTGATTTGAAGAATTTTCTAAATGCATTTGTGTTATGCTACTTGGTTTATTTTTGCAGTTAGACTTCAGTTACAGTGTGTTTGGTAGAACCGGATTTGTCAAATGGAAATTTGGCTACCATTTTTGGATATAGTTCAACTTAAACCAAACCAGGCATATATATCCTTGATTTGGGATTGTGTTTGATTCAGCGGTTTACCAAATTCTCTCTCTATCTAAAATGAGACCCCTGTTTTGGGCTTCTAGGCCCCAAAGCCTGCCCTTATCTGTTAATACTGCATATTTCTTGACTTATATTGCGGATTTTTTTTCACACCTATCAATATACTGCATAAATGAGAAATGTTTCATTGTAGGAGAGACCTGGAGTAGTCAAAAAATAATTCAATTTTCTTTATAAAAAAAAAAACATTCCATAGGGTACCGAATAGGGCATAGGACTGTGCAACATAGTGTGTGGATGGAGGTAAAGAAAGAAAAGCCTTGAAATCACACACCTTCAAAAGACTAGATTCGTCAGACTCCTCCTATTTAGGTTTTGACCCAACCCTACGTACCCTCTCCTAACACACCACCTACTGTTCTATTTCTGTATTCAACAGTGTCAATTCCAATCTCTCTCAGTCAATTTATTTGCAATATCTATCCACCCTTTTTCTTACCATTTGAAATCTCCCAACGCTTAACAAAAAAAACGACATATTGTTACATTTTCGTAGATTTTAGAAAGAAACCACAAATCTATAGACCATAATAGCTACGTCCCTCAGTAGCTAGCTAATTAAAATAATATATATATACACAGAGAGAATTTGATGCAGTCTTACATTGTCAGAATACTGTAAATATAGTAGTACGTAGTGTTAATGTGTATGTGTTGTATATTATTTTGTCGACATGTATATATATACGTACACATGTGACATATATATTGTAATGTTTGATTATGATGACCTCATGATAAGAGAGATCACTGACAATTATACAATATAGAAAGCTTGAAAATAGGCTTTAATCATATATTTGATTACTTGGTTCTTTCGCAAAGAGAGAGAGAGAGAGAGAGAGAGATGGTAGAAGAGAATGAATCACATGAAAGCATTTAAAACCAAAATAAGGAAATTGCAGAGAGAAGCGGGTGAGTCACAGCCAACCAATGGTCCACCTCATGACTGTCACCATTTTGTCCCTCACAGACACACCCCTCCTCCAGTCTTGTCACATTCTCTTCTCTCTCTCTTCGTTGTTTAATTTGTCTGTTCCACCGCTGGGGTTATTAACAGTGTTCAAATTATCAATTTATTAGCACTATTCCACGATCTTTCCTTTTTTTAATGTAAATTTTAGTTACATTTTTTATACTAATGATATATTATGTGCTACATGACTAAATCTAAATATAATAGTATAAAAATTGGGTCTATTTTAGTTAACAATATATATACCATGTACTTATATTTAACTCATAAGTTTGAATGAGATTTATTGATGGATTTTTCTGTGAGTTTCTTGTATTAGACTTTAGCTATACAGCTAGAGGTTTCTGTAGCTAGGGACAAATACGAATTACCCACGGAGAAAACCATCATGTGCATGATTACTGCCACGCACGTATCTATATACTCTTATATATAAAGCCCTTAATCAAAACATCAAACACGAATATAAAACTATAAATGGTTTTGTTTTTTAACAAGACAAACAAAAGAACTTTACATGGATGGATCATGAAAATGGACAAAATACATCATATATATATATATATATATATATAATATGATCATGTGAATTAATCATCTTGAAATTACCGATCATATTCATGCAGGATTATTCAAATCATCCTCTACTATATGTTTTATTGTGATTAAGATTCCACGTTTGCCAAACATGATACATATATCAGTATATCACAATTTCACTAATCGTCACGTGATATATGAATTCTTATTTGTAGTGACTAAATCTTATAGTACATATAGTATTATTACATAGTAGTATCACACGTCACTGATGATATACTACGATGAATCAAAGGCCGGAGCAGACATAAAAAAAATCATGATCCAGGGAAATAAATAACCAAAAGATTATTACCGTACGATTAGACTTTACAATTAATCTTCGTTACAATTCACGAGAAGATTCATGTTTCTTTATTTCCTAACAACAATATCTATTGTTTATAGTTCATAGGATCGTTCGTGTGGTAATCTGTTGACTGTACGCTTACCCATTAATATTTTCTCTTCTTGCTTTTTACTTTTTTCGTATAAAATTTATTAAAGTGATGTTTTTGCTTACTTCCATGCTCGCAAGAATCACAAACACACAATCATCATGAAAAAGAAATAAAGCAAATACAAAGAGAGGAATAGATAGGGAATGATAATGTATCAAAATAAGCAGTACAAACAAATAAAATTACCCACGATCTTTCTCCTAAAACTATTAATAAAGAAAAGGGTCTCACTGAATCGTACAAAGAGACATAAAAGAATGAATGAATCTTTGGGAAAAGAAAGGAAAGTGTCGGGGCTTCTTCTATGAATAAGCTATTCAGTTATTTTTCTTTTCTTTTGTCTTGTCTCTTCTCTACTCTAAAAGTCACTCTTCTTTCCTTTTCTCACCTTCCCACCCTCATATATATCTTGTCATTTTCCCCATTTGAAATTTATGGTGGCTAGGCTTTCTTCCTCATTCGTTAATCATACATCTTGTGATCTAATTCCTTTCATGCTTTCATCAAAAACCAAGCTTATCGAAGCTTTCAATTTAGTTTAAAATTTGTCAAAATGTTAAAATTCGTACGTAAGACATAGATGAATGAAAATTTAGCTAGTGTTTTATGGGAAATTTTTGTTTAAATAAATATTAATTGAATAATATGTTTTAAACTCTCATTCTTAAAAAATATAAAATTATCTCTTACTATAGGTAGAAGTAGAACCATGACCCGAATAGTCATTCAATTTTGAGGAATATACTGTATATATAATAGCAAATGTAAAGGCATATTGTTCGTATGCTAGTGAAGAGAAAAACAAAACAAGTGCCAAACCAATAATATTTTCCCACTCTCTTAGTCATTTCAACATCAACCCAATTCTTTTTGTCTCTCGCGCATTTATAACTCATAGAAACAGATCCCCACATACATACACACACACACATATATATATATATAGATCATGCATGTGTGTGTAGATATTCTTTAGAAATAACGCATGAAATTAAAGGAAAGATGTAGAGTAATAACGAGTTCCCATTCTCGTAACAGATTATCCCATCACCAAAGCACCAAATAGCTTCATTCACCAACCAAATCAAGCAAGTTTCATGATCTAAACCCTAAGTCACCACATCCACACAAATGAAAAAACTATTGGGAAAATCACATGTCTTTCTATTCTTTTCCTTTTTAAATTTGTTTGGTTCATTTTTAACAATTAAAGAAAGTGGTCCAAAGTGCATTTTAAGGCAAACCCTTATGAAATGTTAACATCAACACCATAAAGACACGCCTGCCCTTACTCCTAGACAAAACCCTAATTATCCTTTTTCACTCTCCCTAACTCGGTTGAATAATTAAACTAATCATCTAATAACAAAAAGCTGTTTTTCTTGAAAGACTTCAATTAGGTTTAGTTCTTCAATGGCAGAAACTCATAGAAACAGTGAATGCCACTAATGTTCTTGTCTTTCTCACCATCGCTACAAAACCCTTCTTTTCTCAGTGGAAACAGCTCAAGTGTCTGTTCTTGATGATCCAATTCACCGTTGGAGCAATCTTCATGTTGTTCTTGATCTTTATTATCATCACCATTTCGATGACAAGTCTCTGTGTTCGTTGCTTCTCTCGTACGTAGAAATACAGGTGAAACCGTGACCGTATCTTTAGAAGCAGAGACAGCATTGTTGCTGTTGGACATGTTGGAGGAAACAGTAGGTGAATTGAGAATGAGGTTACGTTGATGATGATGATGTGAAGAAGAGTAGAAACTAGGTGGCAACTGCATCATCTGCCACGTGGTGTTTATCCCTAAAAAGCTTCGTCTCTCGTCTCCTCCACAACGAGCATTGTGCTCCACCCGTATATTCGCTGGCTCCTCCAGATGATAATCACGGGAAGGTTTCTAATTATGCAAAAGAAAGAACATTCAAGATGTGTTGAAATTAGTCAAATTAGCATCGGAAAATGTAAAAATTGGTAACAAATAAGTCAAAATTTGGCAAAGCGACAAACTTTATGCTTAAAACAAAATTCCAGATAGGGACAGGGGTGAAGAAGAATGAGACCGTTAAAGACCAGGGTCAAAAGGGTCTTTTCAAGCATGTGTTTGGAGTGAAAAAGCACATTAATTTATGGAAATTCAGCAAAAACAAGAAGACACAGAGCTAAAGGATCGATCGTACGTAGCAGCTGTGCCGACAGAAAGGAAAGTCTCTGCAGCTTTTTGGATGAATTCAATAATCTTTTTAAAAAGATACTACTAATATTCAAACAAAATAAAACCATAATTATATGCTAAGAATATACGTATTTTTGCATATGCTACAAAAATACTTATTTTGAAGTTCCCCATAAATTAACTTCTTGGTCTTTTCCACCGCCTCATCTCTCTGCCTTTTGTTTTTTTCTTTCAATAACTTACCCAAACTTCCAAAAAGGAATTCACTTATTCTTAGCTAGCAGATTCTATTTGTAATCATATGCTAATTATATATGTAAACCCTCAATCCTTAATTACACTCCCTTTCATGTAATAGAAACCCCAAGACCATTATAAACACAGAATATGAGCAACATATATACATAATACATATCATAAAATAATATCAATTTAGAAACAAATATATGTATAAATAGAGATATATACCTCTGGTTGCGTGTCGCATCCGACCGAACATATCCAGTTCTTGACCTGTTCAACCTTGTAACCTGCAAAATTCCAGACATGAATTTTCAAACCGTCAATTTTGAAATGAAATCAACCCAAAAAGACATTCTAATCCAAAAAGACTTTTATTGTTTGAATGTTAATCCCCAAGTTCTGTTATGGTCCCTTACCTGGAGGATCTTTCTTGTCGAATCCGTGGTTTGAGACAAGACTTGCTGTTGAAAGGACCGTTTCTTCGTGGCCAGTTTCCATTTGTCGCCGTCGTTTCTGGCGTTCTCGGGCTTTGTGGTTTTGGAACCAATAGAAAACGTTTTTGCCTTCTATCTTCCCGTACCGTCGTAGCTGTGCGGTGATTTGTTGGATGTGGTCGGCAGAAGGAGTTCTAGTTCCTTGTCGGTAAAGCTCTTCAAGAACCCTTAACTGATCTGGTGTCGGATTCCACCGTGAGCTCACCATTACCGGTGGATGTTGAGGTTCTGAGTTTAGCATCATCAGCTCCCTCTTGTTCTGCTCCGCCGTCATCGTCACCACTGCTGTGAAAATCGTAACCAAAGCAAGAAAATGAGCATTAGAAACAAGGGAAAGAGAGACTGGAAAGTTTCACCAAAAATTGACGAGAGAGAGAGAAAGAGATACCCATATTAAAGCGGTGGTCGGAGTTGGTGTTTACGGCGGCGGTGGGGCAAGAAGTGAGACGTGGGATGAGAGGACGAAGCTTTCTTCCTCCGTTGAAGGAATCTGCGCCTCCTTCGTTGTAACCCATCGTCCACATTTTGGTGTGTACTTAATTTATATGTATGTTTATAGAGGAGAAGGGAGAGAGACAGCGATATAGCAAGTAAAAATATTAGGGCTTTGTTTGTTTTATCGAAACTGAGGAGATGTGAATGATATGGTTGAAGGAGTAATAGACAAATGGTAGAAAGTAGTTTTGGCTATTTTGGCTTATGGGTTTGGAGAAGAGTGATAAAGTTGAGAGATATCTTTGTATGTGAATGTGAGAATGGGAGCATGCAAATGGGGTGGTTTTGTAAGCACATATGTGTGTGTGTGTATATGTAGACAATTTAACACATCCTTTTATTTATTTCTAAATACAGAATATTAACATTCTACATATGAATAGAAAAGTTTATTTTATTTTATTTCCTTTTATTCCATTCACTTTAAAAATTCTCAACCGTCCTGCAAAATCATAAATATGTTTGTATAGAAAAGAAACATAACATTATATAATCCTTGATTAGTAAACGACCTATATATATAGTACTTTCCCATGATGAAATTTTATCATATCATACATTTGTAGGAAGCTATGGAATGTTTGTTTGCACAATACGATTAATGTAACATGTAGATTCATTTAACTAAAAAAAACATGTAGATTCATAGACATTAAGCTTAGATTGCATGATAAAAGCTTTCATGTACAATGTGTACCACTAGAATGCTAATCAAAACGTGATTACTCTGCGGATGATGTAAGTACTTTTAACCACTATACATAGAAACTGACATATAAATAGATTTTTAAAAAATTAACTTTCGTCCCAACCAAATATATGTCACAAAATTTTATACCCTAGCTAAAGCACGGTGATAAAACTATACACCTACCCTGAACACGTAATAAAGTACAGTGATGATAATTGACAAATCACTTTAAATTTGTTAAGCGAATTCAATAAATGCAGTGATCAGCTATATATGGAATTTCACTAAGCTACATAATTTTGGAATGATAAATAAAAGAATTGAAGCTAGGAAGATGAGGTTGACTAGTAAAAGAGGAGAGAGAGGATCGGAGGGGCGTGGAATTCTGGGGGGATATGATATGAATGATATGGGGAGATGCGAAGGAGCTTATAACGACGTGACATTCCTCCCATCTCTCCCCATCACTCCTTTTCTTTCATTCTTTTTTTCTTTTGGTTTCTTTCATTCATTTTTTATATATCCTATAGTATTAGATTAATATGTCTTTTTACGACGAATATGAGATCCCTAAATAAATATGTGTATGTATGTGTGTGTTGTGGCTTTCACTATTATTCTTGTTCTCAACTGCCCCATAGGCTTTGTCTCCTTTACACTCTTAACCTCTTCTCCTTTTGTCTCTCTCAAACAATTGCTTTTCCATAGATAAAACCCTTTTCCTTCTTTCTTCTCTTTGGGATCTTAAATCCCCCTTTTCTGTCTTTTCCCAAGCCCTAATCTAATCCTTTTGTTTTTTCTCCCTTTTTTGGAAAAAATTGTAAATATATTAATCCCTGAGTTTGAAAAAGATGTACCAAAAAATGATCTAATTTGCTTTTTATTTGTTCTCATGTTTATGTGATCAAACTATATATTTCCCTCATTTGTTTGAGATGTAGCGATGGATTCAAGGTGTAGGTATTATATAATGACATACATGAACAAAGTGATTATCTCAATTTTTATTTTGTGATATATCTTTCAAACTTAATAAATATGATTTTTTTTAGAAAAATCGATGAAATCTTATGTTTTTTCTTTCTTTCTGAAAAATGATAAAATCTCATAGTTTTTGAAATATGATTGGCTTACAACTGAATTGTGTATCACTTAATCAATCTTTCTATTTTTTGTTTTAAAGAAATTACGATAATCATTCATAATTTCATATGATCAAAATTATGGCTTTCTTCAAACGTCAAGTACTTTTTCTGAGTTGCAAGCTTGTTATCATACGTGATTTCGCACGCACTCTGAATCATTACGTTTCTTTTTAACAGAGATATTTTCAAGCATGATTTTTTTTCTTTTCACACTTTTATATTCTATTTATTAGGTAAATTCATAAGAATAAATGAAAGATTTTGGTGGAAAAATAATCACATTGAGTGAACTTAACTAATATACAAAATAAATATAAAAAATTGATTAAAAAGAACTCTGGGCTTATATAAATCAGACTTTGGCCCAATGAAATCGGATTAGGCCCAAACAAGCTATAAATGTCTTGTCGTATAAAAACCGGTTTTGAAAGAGAGAAACAGAGATTGCTACGAAAGTTATGTTCTTCGTCACTCGTCTGCGACTACGAGCCAGAGAAAATGGCTTCTTCTTCTCTAAATCCCTCTCTTTCTCATCTGCCTCCGTATTGAAATCTGATGATGTCGAAGGAGAAGATGATGCAATAGAAGCAGAAGATCGTCGACGCAGTGTAACCGATAGAGCTTACTGGAGAAGACGGATACACAGTATCTGCGCCGTACGGAGGAATCCTGACGAAGCTCTTCGGATTCTAGACGGACTCTGCCTCCGTGGGTATCGTCCTGATTCGCTTAACCTCAGCAGTGTGATCCACTCTCTTTGTGACGCCGGACGATTTGACGAAGCTCACCGTCGGTTTTTACTCTTCCTCGCTTCAGGTTTTATCCCAGACGAGCGAACCTGCAACGTTATCATCGCAAGATTGTTATATTCGAGATCTCCGGTGAGTACGTTGGGAGTTATACACCGTTTGATCGGTTTCAAGAAGGAGTTTGTGCCATCGTTGACGAATTACAACCGTTTGATGAATCAGTTGTGTACGATCTATAGAGTAATCGATGCGCATAAGCTAGTATTCGATATGAGAAACAGAGGGCATCTCCCAGATGTTGTGACTTTCACAACTTTAATCGGTGGTTACTGTGAGATTCGAGAACTGGAAGTTGCTCATAAAGTGTTCGACGAAATGCGTGTGTGTGGCATAAGGCCTAATTCTCTCACATTGAGTGTTCTTATTGGTGGGTTTTTGAAAATGAGAGATGTTGAAACAGGACGGAAGCTGATGAAGGAACTATGGGAATACATGAAGAATGAGACTGATACATCAATGAAAGCAGCAGCTTTTGCGAATCTCGTTGATTCTATGTGCAGGGAAGGGTATTTCAATGATATTTTTGAGATTGCAGAGAACATGTCACTATGCGAGTCTGTGAACGTTGAATTTGCTTACGGGCATATGATAGATTCCTTGTGTCGATACAGGAGAAACCATGGAGCAGCGAGGATTGTTTATATAATGAAGAGTAAAGGGTTAAAACCGAGAAGAACGTCATACAATGCTATAATTCATGGCTTGTGCAAGGATGGTGGGTGTATGAGGGCTTATCAGTTGCTAGAAGAGGGATCTGAATTTGAGTTTTTTCCGTCTGAGTATACTTATAAGCTCCTAATGGAGAGTCTATGCAAGGAACTGGACACGGGTAAAGCCAGGAATGTTCTAGAGCTGATGTTGAGAAAAGAAGGAGCAGATAGAACTCGAATCTATAATATTTATCTACGCGGTCTCTGCGTGATGGATAACCCGACTGAGATCCTGAACGTACTGGTCAGTATGCTTCAGGGAGACTGCAGGCCTGATGAGTATACACTTAACACAGTTATTAATGGATTATGCAAGATGGGCAGGGTGGACGATGCCATGAAAGTTCTTGATGATATGATGACAGGGAAGTTCTGTGCACCAGATGCTGTGACTTTAAATACTGTTATGTGTGGCTTGCTCGCTCAAGGAAGAGCAGAAGAAGCTCTGGATGTGTTGAATCGCGTTATGCCGGAGAACAAGATTAAGCCAGGTGTTGTTGCATACAATGCTGTTATACGTGGGTTGTTCAAGCTCCACAAGGGAGATGAAGCTATGTCTGTGTTTGGTCAGCTGGAAAAGGCGAGTGTGACTGCGGATAGCACTACATATGCAATAATCATTGACGGGTTGTGTGTGACTAATAAGGTGGATATGGCGAAGAAGTTCTGGGATGATGTGATATGGCCATCAGGCAGACATGATGCGTTTGTGTATGCAGCATTTCTGAAAGGGCTTTGTCAGTCTGGTTATCTAAGTGATGCTTGCCATTTCCTATATGACCTGGCAGATTCTGGAGC
This sequence comes from Arabidopsis thaliana, assembly GCF_000001735.4. Taxonomy (NCBI): domain Eukaryota; kingdom Viridiplantae; phylum Streptophyta; class Magnoliopsida; order Brassicales; family Brassicaceae; genus Arabidopsis; species Arabidopsis thaliana. Next base: position 6,167,308 of record NC_003074.8, read on the forward strand.
AATCCCTAATGTTGTGTGCTATAATACTGTGATTGCTGAGTGTAGCAGAAGTGGGTTAAAGAGAGAAGCGTACCAGATTTTGGAGGAGATGAGGAAGAACGGTCAGGCTCCTGATGCTGTTACATGGCGGATACTCGATAAACTACATGATTCTATGGATCTAACTGTGGAAAGAGAGTTAATTTCAAACCCTGCAACCTCAGGATAGACTGTTTCAAAAGCAATAAAATTCATGTTTTGGGGCTCAAGGATCTTGCATTTTGATATCACGATCACTGGTAAACGTAAAAAAGTGGGCTTGTTTGTTTCTCTGTGAAATTTTTGCTGGCAAATTCAAAAGTTCAGTGAGCTATTAGCAGAATTGAAGACAACATTTAAGAGCGAGGAAAAGAAACATAGACATTTCTACAGAAACAGAGTGGAGCTAGTAGTGCAAATGGTCCTCCAGATACATCAATCCAGACAGCTATTTTGAGATGTACAAGAAAAGCAAACAGACTGATAAAATCTACTATTATCTAAGATAGTGAAAACAGATGATTTTCCACAAAATGCATGTTGTGGAAATCATGGTTTTAACTAGTTCCACCGGTTTGCTGATGAGCCTGAGACTCCCAGAAGAGTCTGACAGTGGAATAGATAAGAGAGGGCTCAGCCATAGCTCCATTACCGTAGTCTCCACAGGCAAGTCTCTTCTTGATAGGAGGAATAAGTGTGATTCCCAGTTCATCAAGAGACAAAAGATGCCTTTCAGTGAAAGGATTGTTCCACATCAAAGTATTCATAGCTGGAGCAACAAACAGTGGTTTGGTATAGTCCCAAGCTCGTATAATGCAAGTCAGAAGATTATCACAAAGCCCACCAGCAATCTACAAAGGTACAACAAAAATATATTGTATGAATTGAATCCTCCATGAATGTTTTCACAAGTCACACAATTGAATCTAAGTAGTTGGTTTAGGGTTTTCGTCGATTTGTTAAATTACCTTGCCTAAGGTGTTAGCAGACAAAGGAGCAATGACTAAAACATCAGCCCAACGTCTAAGCTCGATGTGAAGGACAGGATCACCGATCTTGTTCCAGCTAGACCATTCATCTTCATCAGTATACAGAGTCACTTCTTGTGGGAGAGAGAGTTTATCGAGGAAATGTAGAGATGATTTCGTAACGACGGCTCTGACTTCTGCCCATTCGGTGAAGCAATGGCAGAGATTGCCGAATTTGATAGCAGCGACGCTTCCACTTGCAGCGAGTAGTACACGAGGCTTCCTCGGTGTGGTATTCACTTCCATGTCTTGTCTGTCTCTTTTCCCATTCTCCATAGCTCTTTTACACCTTCAGAGATCTAGCAAAGTAGCCAATGGTTCGGCGAAGAACCCTAACCGAAAAATTGATCTGGTCGAAGAGAATATCAAAATGTTTTAGAGGGAAGAGAAAGAGAGAGGCCCGAGAGGACAATCATTTTAGTTGCTGGTCAAATGGGCCATTGACTCACTCTTTTTTAGGCCTCGGTCGTATGGGCTGTGAATATCGATATATTTCATTTTATATTTACTTCGTTTGGACTGCAATTTCGATTCTGAGTTCGACTGTTGTGTTAACTCTAACATGTTTTCGAGTCAAAGTTATATAGCTTTTTGAGCCAACGTGAGATGGAAATGAAGATATTATTAGTAAGAAATTAAGTAAGAGTCGACCTGCTAAAACCGTTGGGTGGAAAATAGACACGAAAACATCTCCACAATGTGCAAAGCGGAAGCAGAGAGCAGAAGACAGATTGAAAAAAACAAAGGCACAGACGCAATAAGAGATTATTAAAGATGGAAGACTAGAAACATCGCTAATTTACAGCCACGTCTTATGGTTTGGTTAAAGACACACCGACAACAACACCATTAACGAGTCTACTATTTCTTCTTCTGCAGACAACAAAACCTAGAAAAATTAAAATTCCTTATAGATTTTTATATAATTTAAGATGCGATTCCAACACCTAAAACAACTAAAAAAAAACACTCCTAACGCCAAACACCAAGGCTATTATGTCTAGGTTGTTTTCTAGATCATTATTATTCTTCAGAACAGAGCTTCTTGCATTGCCTCTGCTTCTGTCTGGGTCTGTGTTTCTCCTTCTCTTTCTTGTCCTTCTTCTTGTCCTCCTTGTGTCTCAGCAGCTTCAGTTTGTTGAGCTTCAGTCTGTGGTGCTGCAGTCTCCTCTGGCTGCACTTCTTCCATAACTTGTGGCTCAACGGTCTCCGTCACTGTTAGTGCTTCCAGATCTTTTATGGCTTGCACCACTGCTTGATTCTCACTTGTAACTCCATCCTTCAACACCTTCACAATTTCTTTCACTTTCTCTTGCTGAAATCATTTACATACAAAAACCAAACATAAGCAAGTAGAATCGAATACTTTAATCAAATAAAGGACAGCCAAACTGTTTATTGTCAACAAGTAGACTTACAAAAATATCAAACTTCTTCTTGAGTTCTCCAGAATCTTGTGTCCCAGTCGTGACTGATGTTCCAATCTAGGTTCATGAACCAAAAAATAAAATTGTTGGATAAAAGTATAACATATTCAAGAAAGACATTAATGGTTAAATTAAGAAGTCTTACTTTAGATCCAATTGAACACGTTACTAGTAAAATAGAAGATACAGAGAAGAAGACACTATGTGATGACTTAGAAACCATTAAGCCGGATTAACACACTAATTGATGATAAAATTATTCCTAGCTATAGCGATACATTACCGACTATTTTGGTCTTAATTATCCAAACGAAAATTAAAATAAAACAGAGAAACCAGATAAGGATAAGCCAAAAGTAAGGGACACGAAAATATAATAAAAACACTAGATACTAGTCAGATTTTGGATACGCGAAAACAGACAACAATGCTCAAAAGCGGAAAGTGACATTGAGTTTGAATTCCACAATGATTGCAACACAAGTATCAAACTTTATCAATCTAAATTGACGGCGGAGCAGTGAACAATCATGCACAGTAAACGTCAGATATTGCAAAATCGAGATCACGAATACAGAATTGGGGGATGTGAAAATTTACCTTTCTGGGTCTACCTACAGGACGTCCTCGTCCTCTCTTAGGCTTCATAATAAGCCTACTGATAACACCACCAATCTTAGGTGGTCGTCCACGTCCACGCTTCATCCCTGGCGCAACCGCTGCCACATTTTCACCACCTACTGGAGCAACACTAACAATACTGCTAGGGTCAACAACTCTCCTAGGCCTTCCTCTGCGTCTAGCACCATTAGCAACATAAGGATACACAGAGGCAGTAGAAGAAACGGATTTGGGCTTCCTCTGTCTCCCAGCAGCTCGACGACCCGGTGGTCTACCTCTACGTTTCATAATTCCAGCCATAACCGAAGCTTGAACGATTGGTGCAGTAGCAGGAGCAGCAGAACCGTTCTTCCTTGGACGACCAGGTCCTCTCTTCGCCGACTCTGTAACCGGAGTCGGAACCGGAACAGGTGATTGAACTTGCTGCTGTTCCCAGATTGGCTGTCCGTTAGCCTGGACTTGATTGGTCGGTGGAAGTTGCTGTAGTGGTTGTGGTTGAGATTCAGGTTTAGGCTTAGGAGGACGACCACGACCTCGTTTCAGAGGCTGAGAAGCAGAGCCAGAAGCCATGGGATCGTTGTTACTTGAATGGAGAATCTCAGATCTGGGAACATCGAGACCTTGAGCGGCGGCAGCAGCAGCAACAGCTACACTAGCAGGAGGAGTAGAAGAACCAGCAATTTTGTAAGATTTCTTAACCATAGAAAGAACACCACTGGTCTTCAAAGTCTTGAGATGGTGAGTCAACAAAGCAGCATGAGCAGAAGTTAAACCGGTGTAACATCTCTCGATGTATCTCGAAATTGCCATCTTGCTCGAACCATCCGGTTCGTTTAACGCCGCAATCGCAGCGCAAATCATCTACACACAGAAAAAAAAAATTAGTAACAAAAAAAAAAGTAACTGAATTTAGTTATAAAGGAAGAGGCTTTTAAGATTGAACTTACTTCGGAGTAAGGAGGGTGGGGCATTGAAACATGTGGAGATAACTGAAACATCTGCGGTTGCGGGATTTGCGTTTGCGTTTGCGGCTGCGGTTGGAAGACGACATGGTTATTGTACGGATTTGGTCCTAAAGGATGATGATTGGAGGTGGGAAAATGAGGAAAAGGGGTGAACTGAGGAGGATGATGAGGATCACCAAGAGATGGATCCATGGATGTGAGATTTTTGCAGAGCAAAGAGAAGAGAAGATACAGTAAAAAAAAAAAAAAGAACAAAAAAAAAAAAGACAGAGGTGGAAGGTGAGATTTAGATTTAGGGTTTTTTTTTCTTTTTTTTTGTTTTTTGCTCTGAGAGCTCTTTTGATTTTTTTGTTTTTGTGAAAATAAAATTTTTGTGAGAGAAATAAATAAAGTTAGGTTGGGGAGAGAGAGGCGGAGGAGTAGAGACGAAAGGATGAGAAGAAAGATTACTATTAAATCTAACCGTTGATTTGTTTTCTATCGACGGTTTTGACGAGGATCGATGACGTGTCATATCATTTTGTCTTTTATTTTAAGGATTTTGTGTTTCTTTACTTTGATTTTTTTCATTTTTGCCTCTTAGAATTTTGCTACATTTTCGCTCCAATGTAATAAAAAATCACCAAAATTTTAAAAATGGACCGCCAAAATTTTAAATTATTTTTCTGAAAAGAACTCCTCGCTTTCAGTGTAAAACAATTTTGTTGATTTTAGAATAACATCGAATGAAGTATATAGCAAACACTGTTACATTAAGTAACCCATGTAACAAACTCCATTAAAGAGTGTATGATAAGTAAGAGATGTATTGAGATGAGTATGGCAAAACAAATGCAATTACTAACTTCTATGTCCTCTGTTTAGGATTTGAAATCGATACATTTACATAAAATTTAGTTTCAAATTTATATTTTCTGTGAATTTTGTTAGAGTATATATCTATTTGCGACCCTTTAACTTAATCACAAAATGATACATCAAATATGTTTTTCATTAAGGAAAAATTACAAGACATTAAAATATTTTTAAACAGTAATGTATGATATTTACATTTGAATTAAATTTTAACTTTAGTTGCATTTTAACAAAATATTTGATATATATATATATATATATCTATATATATATATATAAATGTACGACGTAAAACAAAAATAACAAATAAATGTAAACCTCTTATTATAGATGATGAAAGATAACTTTATGAAAAAAATAAAATATGGAAAAATATATTTACCAAGTGCTAAATACATTTTTCTTTTGTCTTGTATCACAAATAAGCGTGATATATTTAAAAGAATAATTGAAATATTAAATGATGAAAGATAAGTTTTAAAATTTTCAAAATATGGAAAAACATGCAATTAGTAAGTATTGATTGCAAATTTTAATTTGTTTTGTACAAAGAAGCGTTATTTATTTAAACATTATAATAAAAATGATAAATAGTGAACGATGAATTTAAGAAAATTTAAAATATGAAAAACTAGAATTTATAATTGTTTAATGCAAAATTTATAACAAACAAGCATTTTTAACGGGTAATGTAAAGGATACAAAGTGAGCGATAATTTTAAAGATATTTAGTGGTTTTACATATAGTTAATGTTTTTTTTTTTTTTTTAGAAGAACTTTTTTTTTCATTTGACATTTTAATATTGTTTAATGAACTTTTGTGTATTATATGTGTGGATTCAAAAGGGTAGTTGGATAGATTTCACCATTTGAATTTTGAAGTAGCAAATCTCAAATAAAATCAATGGGACTAAGAACAATTGATAAATCTATGGGGGAACAAGTGTCACACCTATCTCCTTGGTAAAGCCAGCCCATACATCACGGTACCCAAAAAGAATCATCCAACAAGAGAATTGTTGGTACATATTACTGACATTACAATACGATATTATAAAGAGTACAGTACGTTTATGCTTATGCATTAAGCGCAAGTAAAACCCGATATATGCTCATCATTCAAACTCCAAGTATCACCTGAGTCGTGTCGTTTTCATACAACAATTTATGTATGCTCATTCTTTTAATACTAATATATCTGTGTTGTGATGTGTGCATGCGTGTGCTCGAATACTTTCAAGCAAGGGTCAAACAAAGTGCGGCTGGTAATAGACGATCAGAAGACACAATCACCAGACACCAAGTAAGCAGATGACAAAAGACGATCACCACACCAGAATTCCAACAAAACAAAAGATTATGATATGTTTTGTCGCCTCTGATATGTCACACTACACAGTACACACAACCTCTTATAAACAACACTTTTAACGGGCCGAATTATCAGCCTTCAATATAATGTTTACTTATGTGATGGACCTCAACATTACATGGGCCTATCTGTTGCATAATTAACAGTTTTAAGACCCTTTTATTTTTCTCTCGAATTTGAAATGATTTGTTTATGTTTTTTATTTAAATGTTTTTGCATATTTGGTTGGGTCCTCTCGAGTCACACACGACCGGAGACGTGCATTAGAAGAGTTACAGAGCAGACATTTGCTGGCATCTTACAATTATCTCAAACATAACCTTCTTTTATTATTAGGCTATTGGCCCTACCCACCACCACCATTTTTATTTTCTTTTTCTCAAACACGCTTTTTGAATTTCAATATTATATACTGTCCTTATCAAAAAATAGTTATACGATTTGTTAATTTTGTTAGCCTAATTTTTCCTAATCTGGTTATGTCACGGACGCAAGTTAAATTCATCTGCGGTGTTTTTAGGTGTTATAAAGCCATGTGAATGAAGTTAATTAAAAAAAAAGCAATGTAAATAGTCAAACATGCCCTTTAAGAAAAAGAGAAACACACGCTTCACGTGAGTCGCACGTGCCAAACCCACCTTTCATCTTCTTCTTCTTCTTCTTCTTCTATCTTCCGCATCCTTCGGACAAGAGAACCAAACCAGCCAACAAAAAATAATAGTAATGGAGAGTCGAATTAGAAAGAGAGAAGCACGCCATACCTGAGAGATTCGTGCGTCGACGACGTGAAAATCATTATTATTTACTAATAATAATTGTTATTGTCAATCGATGATAATTAAATTAAAATTAGTTTAAAAGTGGTGGTGGAGGTGTTTGATGGGTGCTAGTCACAGCACCAACGTTAATAATCATCCTCATTCTCGGAATGCTTCTAATCATCCTCTGACCAACAGTAACAGCACCAGCTCTCGTCACTCTGCTTCATCAAGTGATCGCTTATCTGTTAGTAATTTACGGTCTCAGCTCACAACTATTTACAGAAATCAGGAAGAAGAGGAAGAAGAAGAAGAAGAAGAAGAAGAGGAAGAAGAAGGAGGAAAAGAGAAAAGAGCAGAAGAAGAAGCGAAAAGTTTCTCCCTTGTTAGAGATTTTGATTTGTCTGGTTTGAACTGCATTAGGGTTTCTAGAAGGAATTATATTCTCATGGATCCTCATAAAAAGGTTCGTTTTTGTTCTCTATGTAAACGTTTTGGGTATTGCTTGCTCATATGGATCTGTCGTTTCATTTATCTGTTTGATTTCTCCAGATTTAGAATTGATTTTTGGACCTCGTAGGTTTTGTTGCCTTTTGTGATTATGAGTTTCTGTTTAATTTCTCCAACTACATTGGACGGGGAACTGTAGCAAATCATTGTTTAATTACTGGGTTTTAGTTATTAGATTGAAAAGGTCAACACTTTTTGTGATTCTTATCCAAAATTTCTGGTGTTTATTTGCTTGGGAAATGGTGGAAAATGCAAAGCCATCTCTGATCATTTGGATCTTTTATGTGGATTTGGTTGCTTCATGTTCATGATTTTGCATTTTTCGCCTCGGCTTTATGCCCTCTGGAATTATCTTACTCTGTGGCAACTTACCTTATATACGTGATCTGAATTTTTTTTTAGAAGTAGTAGAAATGCTACATTGTTCATTTGGTTTCTTCTTGATTATGTTTCCTTTGCATCGGCTCTTAACTGGTTTATGATTCCGTATAGTCTCACCCTGAATCTATGGTACCTTATAAAGTCTAGAAGATACATATGATCTGTAGAGTTTGGAGAACTAGGCAAAATTCTTCTCAGTTTTCATATCTTTCTATCTAAAATCTGTTTTGGTATATAATGCTACTATTTTAGGTTGCACTGGAGACTGAGTTCTTTACAGAATACGGTGAAGCTAGCCGATACCAAATCCAAGAAGTTATAGGGAAAGGAAGTTACGGTGTTGTGGCATCTGCAATCGACACACATTCAGGCGAAAAGGTTGCCATTAAGAAAATCAATGATGTGTTTGAGCACGTCTCTGATGCAACGCGGATTCTAAGAGAGATCAAGCTTCTCAGGTTGCTCCGCCATCCTGATATAGTGGAGATAAAGCATGTAATGCTTCCTCCTTCACGCCGTGAGTTCAGAGACATTTATGTTGTTTTCGAGTTGATGGAATCAGATCTTCACCAAGTTATCAAGGCGAACGATGATCTTACACCTGAGCACTACCAGTTTTTCCTCTACCAGCTTCTTCGTGGTCTGAAGTTCATACACACAGGCGAGTGCCTTGGCTTGAGAAATTCGTGTTTCCTTTTGTCCATTACTGCTTTTCAAACTCAATCTGATGGAAAACTTTTTTATTCGATACAGCTAATGTGTTTCATCGTGATTTGAAGCCTAAAAATATTCTAGCCAACTCTGATTGCAAGTTGAAGATTTGCGACTTTGGGCTTGCTCGAGTGTCCTTTAATGATGCACCTTCGGCTATATTCTGGACTGTATGCTACTCAATGAAATCATAAGTTTCTTTTTTTCTATATTCTCTGATGCATTAAGTGTTGTGATCAAATGGTTTTCGCTTCTTTGCAGGACTATGTTGCTACAAGATGGTACCGTGCGCCAGAACTTTGTGGCTCTTTCTTCTCCAAAGTAAAATGCAATTCTCTATTTTCTTTTTTGCAAAAGTTGTCTGATTCACATATTATGACACCACAACCTGAGGTTAAAACGGATTATTGCTTTCTTTGCTGCAGTATACTCCTGCCATTGATATATGGAGCATAGGATGCATATTTGCAGAAATGCTCACTGGGAAGCCATTGTTTCCTGGGAAGAATGTGGTGCACCAATTGGATATTATGACTGATTTGCTTGGTACTCCTCCTCCCGAAGCTATTGCAAGGGTTAGTTGGTAGAGTTATCTATTTCTGTTTGCTAAAACTTGCATGCTAGAATTTCTGTGATGTCTTATGACTTATGAATTAAAAGTTTTATAAACCATGACTATTTGCTTACTAGTACTTTCCGGCCACAGTTATGTGGCAAGTAGTTTATGCTAGCTTTGGTTGGATTCATATTAATTGGTAGGAAAACTCACTTAGGTATGTGTCCCACAGAGGTATGGGAATACTACTGTTATATCATTACTAGACCAGGATTGATTGTATCAGATTTCTATTTCCTGTAATGATGATCAGTGTTTTGTGTTGTTGCAGATTCGTAATGAAAAGGCGAGGAGATATCTCGGCAATATGAGGAGAAAACCGCCAGTTCCATTCACTCACAAATTTCCTCATGTAGACCCATTGGCCCTTCGCTTACTGCACCGTCTTCTTGCATTTGATCCCAAAGACCGTCCCTCAGCTGAAGAGGTTAGCTCCTCTATACTTGTTTTTTCTAGCGTTTCCACTTCAAAATTTCAGAGCAGTTTCAATCGCTCTCAGAAAAGGAAACATTATATATACATGTGTGTGTGTATATACAGGCACTGGCAGATCCTTACTTCTATGGTCTGGCAAACGTTGATCGGGAACCATCTACTCAACCGATTCCGAAACTCGAGTTTGAGTTTGAAAGAAGGAAGATAACAAAAGAAGATGTGAGAGAATTGATCTACAGAGAGGTACACTAATCTCTTACTGTTTTTGCTTCACTAAACTTGTTTGGATTGATTAAGCTCTGAACAATGGCAAAATGTATCTTCTTCCTTTTTCGCACGTATCCATCGGGTAATCGTAATCCTTACAAAAGTTGAATGTGATGCAGATATTAGAGTATCATCCTCAGATGCTGCAAGAATATCTTCGAGGTGGAGAACAGACTAGCTTCATGTACCCAAGGTATATAAAAACATTTAGAATCCGTGTTCAAAATTTACTACGAATTATGAGAAGTGAAGATAAAGATTTTGTAATCTAAATGAAAATGCAGTGGTGTTGATCGCTTTAAGAGACAATTTGCTCATCTTGAGGAAAATTACGGTAAGGGTGAGAAAGGCTCACCTCTTCAACGCCAACACGCTTCCTTGCCTAGGTATACAATTTCGTTTGTTGGTTTGTCAGTAAAACTGATTTCCCGGATTCTTTTAAAGTTTGCATCATCTCATTCCATTATGTTGTGTTGGAACCTCTTCTGTTTCAGAGAGCGAGTCCCTGCTCCTAAGAAAGAGAATGGATCACATAATCACGATATCGAGAACAGATCCATAGCGTCTTTAGTCACGACCCTCGAAAGCCCTCCAACGTCACAACACGAGGGGTCAGACTACAGGAATGGGACGAGCCAGACGGGTTACAGCGCTCGCAGCTTGCTGAAAAGTGCCAGCATCAGTGCATCTAAATGCATTGGCATGAAACCAAGAAACAAGTCCGAGGTAAAATATCAAGAAGCATTAGATGAGATGTATTATATAGTACAAGTTTGTCTACACTTGTTCTTCAGATTCTTGAGTTTTTTGCAGTACGGGGAATCAAACAATGATACGGTTGATGCTCTGTCTCAAAAGGTCGCGGCTCTCCACACTTGACTTGTTTCAGAGATTGAGGATTGAAACTTGTTGCTAACAGTAGACGGCTGATTCTACAAGTCTTGTACACATCTCTCAGAGAAGACGAAGAAGAAGTCTGATCTTGATAGAGATATTGAGAGACATGACTCATGAGCTATGAACAAAACAACTTAACCTTCATTGGTCTTCAATTTGTCCATCAAGTCGAGTTGTATTAAAAATGGATGGAGAATATAATTAAAGAAGAATTGTGTTAACCCCTGGATTTATGCCTGACAAGTATTTGACTTTATCAGGCATTATAAATTATAGTTAAAGTGTGTGTTTTCTTCATGACCCATATGTGCCTAACCTAACTTGATTTACTGCTGAATTTCTTCTTTTTAGTCGTCCCATTTACTTTTTCTTTGTTCTCTTTTGGTTTACTTACTAATAATCTCTTTAGAGCTGGTGAAAATGCTGTTACAAGCTCTACATATCATAAATAACTTGAAAAGATCAACTTTAAAGTAGTCTATAATATACAATAATGGGATCAATTACGAGGAAACCATAGTAAAGTATGGTCTCTTCTGAATTCAGGCATATTCTCAAGTGATTATAAGGATGGGTATTTTCTTTTTCTCTAAAAGACTAATTTATCCTTTTATTGTTTCTTCATTCTTTCTTCCTTCTTCAAGCTCTTGATTCAGATGCGAGTTTGATGAAGATGGCTTAGTTGCTCATGATTCACAATCAGATTGTTTTACAGTTGAGATGGATCGATCTGTGTCTATAATTAAAGCCTTTGGGTTCCCTAAACATCATCCCTTAGGGTTTAGTTTTCTTGCAACAAAACTTGTTTAATTAGTTCCATTGGATTCATCGAAAAAGGTTGGTCATAGAAATGTTGTGTGAATCATCGGAGGAGAAGGAAACGAGATTTGATTGTTGATTGATTCAAAATTAAATCTGGGTATTTATCGTTTGTGGAGTTATGGGTTTAGTAATTATAGGAAGTTCCGATAATGAGTTTATTTTTAATTTGGATTTTCATATCATGGGTTATGGGTAGTTATCGTCTTCTTTGTACTTCTCAATTTCAATTTGGAGACAGTGAGGTTGTTGTCTCACGACGGAGAAGATGAAGATCATCATCAACACATTCGAGGGCAAAATGGTCATTTACAGACCAAAAAGTACCCAGACTTATAAGCCCAAATAAAATATGTTTCTATTCTAATTTTTGGGTCAAAATATGCCCATATGTACAAAAACCCCTACAATAATGTTGTAAATTTTAGTTTCTTCTTTTACTCTATAGTCTAAGTCTATATCCAAATTGACTGACTAAGTTTATTTTTGATATGATATTTGAAGTTTGAACACGGTAAGTATATTATAAATTTACCATTTGTAACTCTATAGTAAAATAGTCTCTTGTCCTTGTGACGTAAGTGAATCCATCTTGCATTACGTTATAGATAGATACTTTTGTAATGGCATTCCCGAAAAAGGGTTTTGTAGTGTTATAGTTTAAGCAGCTTTCACTACAACAAACCATTCGCATGCCTGACATTACCTTTTTAACATGGAGCTCCACATAATTCTTTCTTTTTCCTTTTTACTATCAACCAATAGTGTTTTGTGGGTAAAATGGATATAAAAGTAAAATTCCATGAACATACTTGTACTATTAATCTCGAGATAAATCCTAGACTCCTAGTGTTTATGTTCTTGTGGTCGTCGTCGTCCAACTAGTTCTTGCTTCAACAAAATAAGAAACAAAACAAAACCAAATTAATAGAGACTCCTAGAAATCAAAGGACTAAAAAACACTTGGAACAAAAAGACAGAAGTTAGACTTCTTTTTCTTTTGAGATAGAATATTTTTTTTATTTCATGGAAATAAGAGTAAAGTTGTTATACAACTCTTTATTTTTCTTTATCAAAAAAATGTTTTATTACAACTCAAAAGTTTCATGAAAATTGACAAAACAGCTAAAGTATAAGTCTATAACCATAATAAAACTAATCTGACGACTTTTTTCTTATAGCTATATTAGTGATTGAAAAAATTGCATGGTCTCTTGTTTTCCATGACATTTAAGTTGCGAAAAATTAATTGCATTATATTGTAAACTAATTAACGGAAAAGTTTATCTGCATTACGAGACAAACACATGCTAGTACTATAATTTTGTAGTTTATCTGCATTGTTGAAATCGGACTCTGCTAATTTTATTGATTATACAGATTACATATCAAATCTAGTAAATATGTAGCGTTTAAAAATAAAATAAAAAAGTACTCAAATATGATAAGCTAAACTTAAACGAATCCTTCCAAACTCTTATGTATTGAAATTATTAACAAATAACAGTGAACCTGTCGATCACTTGCCTCTGTGATCTTTCAAGTTTCAATGCAAAGAACAATCGTCCCGTGATTCACAACCCTCAATATTCAACTAAGGTTACCCTAATAAGTAATAATCCAATATGATTTCATTATTCATAAAATAGTCGCCAGCATGGATTACGATTAAAAAGTTTATTTTTTCTATTATTGTCCTACACACTGAAAAATGGAGTGTTAACGAAGCATAAGAAATGTTTTGTAATTTTAAGAATGTTTGATCACAAATTTTTTTCCACTGATTTTTTTACATTATTAAAACTAATAAAAAAACTGACTTAGTAGTATTAAATTGGTATATATCGAGATCCCATTTGTGATATTTTATTACACATCTCTTCCAGTCTCTCACTCTTTGTCCCTCTCTCTTTCTCTATTACTCTGTCTCCTCTGTTCCGGCGATGTTCCAACACGCGCCTTCTTCCATTTCCCTCATCATCATCTTCCTCTTCACCATTCTATCACCCGTTTCACCTGAACCGGTCACAGTCCAGCCATTCCGGGTCAAATCATCCCCACCCGCAACCATACCCGCTTTCCCGGAGCAATCCGATTTCTCCGGCTGCCCACTCGATTTACCAGAAGACCTCTTCCACGGCATCAAGTCAGCTTGCAGCGGCAAAAAGCTCCACAAAGGAAAATGTTGCCCCGTACTAGGCGCGTGGCTCTACTCTGCTTACTCAACCACTGCTCTAAGCCGTTCGATTTCCGCCGCCGCAAGAAACTCATCCTCCTCCTCCGCCGCGGTAACGACTCCTGAAGAAGATATGCCTTTGCTTCCCGATGACTCGGAGACTTGCGTTGACGGATTAGGGAAATCTCTGAGGCAGAGAGGGATTGAGCTCACTAGACCGAACGAGACTTGCGACGTCGTTTACTGCTACTGTGGAATCAGATTGCATCCGTTGAGCTGTTCCGAGGCTTTTAGAGTGAATGATGAAGGGAGACTCGTTGGAGACGAGAGAGTTGATAGATTAGAGACTGATTGTTTGAGTGGAAGCCACAACAATGCTGATGGATTCTCACCTCTTCTTGGTTGCAACAAGTGCTTGAACAGTCTCTATAAGGTAAAGTCACTAACTTTGCTGCTATATTTAGAAGCTGCCACTGTGAAGTTCAAATGGAATTAGGTTGGCTAAATTGGTAAAATGTGTGTGCAAATCTAGTAACTTTTAGATAATCTATAGATACCCTGAAGCGTTGTTGGTGTTTAGCTTCTGGATTTTGTTTGATTGACTGATTAAGACAATTTTTTGGATGAGTAATGAGGAATTGATGGACTAGTTATAGTAGTTAACTATGTAAGGTTTAGTCCAAAGTTTAGAAGCCCTTTTTTAATGATATTTATTTGGTGTTTAAGGATTAGGGTTTTACTATATGAGTGAGTGAAGATTTGGAATTATGTAGTTTAGGATTCTTTCTGATCTATCCATCATATGGCGAATGGTAGTAATTTGGGAAAAGTTTTGTTCTTTAGCTTTTTGTTCTCTTTCTATCTGACAGTCTGACACACATATACGCGCTAACAGAATCCGTGATCTCCACGCGACGTTTTGTCTTCCATCATATGATTTCATTCTTCTGCATCTTAATCACCAACCCACCATAGCCAAAAGCTTAGCAACTAGTTGCCACCTTTCTACTTTCTACAATCCTCAATCATTACTTTAGTCAGCAGCAACAAACCCTAATCAAAACAAACACTTCTGCTTCATTTTGCAGCTAAATCCGAAGAAAACTTCAGGGACAAGAAACCCATCAAAGGAAGACCGAAACAGAACAGCAAAGATGCACAACAAAGACTGTGTCCTCATGGGTCTCACTTGGCTTCTCGCTAAGAACCGTACTGCTTATTTCCCCACTGTCACTTCTGTCCTCCGAGCCGTCATGCTGAACCACGATGGCGTGCCACGTTCATGTGCTCTCGGCAGCGACGGCATGCCTTTAGCCGTCGATTCTTCCGAATTCTCCAACGGCTCGCCAACTTCACTTCAGTATCCGCACCACTTGGTCCACTTCTTACTTTACAGCGTTATCACATTAGTCCTAATAAGGTCGTGGTGACGTGGCACACCATGGTTGGATTTGATTGTGACGTGGAGCACGTGGCATTACGTGGTTGGTTGAGAGAAGTGAAATTCAGATAGAGAGAAAGAGAGAGGGCTTTGGTTCTGTCTTTGTAAATTAGTTTTTTGGTGTCGTTGTTGTTTTAGTAGCCATGTTCTTTAACATTTTATTACATCAAAAAAATCTTGTTGTATTTTGTCAATTAAATATTGAAAAATCACAATTTGAAAATATTTCAACAATATTTTCGGTCATATCAAATTATATGAGCGCAATCAATATAAATATATCAGTTTTTGGGAGGAGAAGAATAATAGTCAGAGAAAGGCATGTGAGTAATGGGGACGAGGTGGTGTGGCTGGTTTGAGAGAGACAGAGAGACTTGTGACAGCTTTGTTCTTATGTTTCCTTATCTTCTCTCTAACCACGGATGCTCCTATAACAATAATACATTCATGATTCATCCCTATCATATTCTATATTTTATATGAATTATCAATGCGACCAAGAGATGTAAAAAGCCCCACGACTGACACTTTATTTTCTCATATAGTTCAAATAATATTTCATTCAATAATCGAATGCTTCCATTCGTTAGATTTTTCCTTTGAGAAATATTATGAAAAAGATATTTCATAACATTTTTTTTGTGGTAGTGATTAGATAGAGGTTCACTAATGCGCCAATCAACTGCTAGCGATTCATTGACTTTGGCATTATTGCGTATATAACTGGGCTGGGCTAAACTAACTTGCCCATGGGCCGCACATTTACCTTTTTGGCCAAATAACACACCCATTAGTCTAATCTAAAATTACAATGGTAAAAACATGAGAGATTGAGGAATTGATTAAAATGGAATGAAGATAATAGAGAAATAATTTGGTTCCACTCATTTCTAATTTAGTAGAAAATATATAATTTTTCAAAATTGTTCATAATTCAAGGTATTTCCAACAAAAATCAATGGAAGTTTATTATTCTTAATGTTATATACTACTCTGCATTATGATATGTAAGTCTTAAGAAACAAAGTGATTAGCACAAAACTATTATACAACTACACTTTACATTATTTTTGGGTTATCTAATGAGTTTGTGCCAGAGAAGTGAATGTTGCAACAATGATTATCATTACATTATCTTTCTAATTACAACAACTAAATATTAACAAATGTAATGTCAAACAAAACTCAAAAAGACTCAAATCCGTCCTTCCATTTTCCTCGTCTCTCTTCTTCCCCGTAAACCCAAAAACAATCTCTGCAAAGTCCTCGGTTCTGATGGAGCTTTCAGAAACCTATGCTTGTGTTCCATCGACGGAGAGAGGTAGAGGAATTCTGATCTCTGGTAACTCGAAGTCCGATACCATCCTCTACACTAATGGTCGATCCGTCGTGACTCTCGACCTTAACAATCCTTTAAAGGTCTCTATCTATGGTGAGCACGCTTACCCAGCTACTGTGGCGCGATATTCTCCGAACGGAGAGTGGATCGCGTCTGGTGATGTGTCGGGGACTGTTAGAATCTGGGGAGCTTACAACGATCATGTGTTGAAGAATGAGTTTAAGGTTTTGGCTGGTCGGATCGATGATCTTCAGTGGTCTGCTGATGGGATGAGGATCGTTGCTTCTGGTGATGGCAAAGGCAAATCTCTTGTTCGTGCTTTCATGTGAGTTTGGTTTTGCTTTTTAGATAAAGATTTGATTTTTATAGTGCTTAGCTCAATGTTGTTTTCGTTGATTTTGATTGATCGGACTAAAGGTTTTGTTTTTCTGCTGGTGTTGCTTTTATTTTGTTGAATCGGATCGATATTAATCAGATTGAAATTGAGCATTTTGTTTCTTCTTCTCAACTTTGATGGATTATTGACTCATTGTTTGTCTTGGTTTATTAGGTGGGATTCAGGATCAAATGTGGGAGAGTTTGATGGTCATTCTAGGAGAGTTCTTAGCTGTGCTATCAAGCCAACTAGGCCGTTCCGTATTGTAACTTGTGGGGAGGATTTTCTGGTGAATTTCTATGAAGGTCCTCCTTTTAAGTTCAAGCTCTCAAGCAGGTCAGATATTCATGTGCTCCCTTTCTTTAAAGAAATATGACACTTTCGATATCTGTTTAAATTTCCTGCTTGTGAGTTTCTGAATTGTTTACGAGATTGCTGTTTATTGGTCGACAGAGAGCATTCCAACTTTGTCAACTGTGTGAGGTTTGCACCAGATGGAAGTAAGTTCATTACTGTGAGTTCAGATAAGAAGGGAATCATATATGATGGAAAGACTTGTGAGATACTGGGAGAACTGTCTTCTGATGATGGGCATAAAGGTAGCATCTATGCAGTCAGCTGGAGTCCTGATGGTAAACAGGTACTAAGTTATATCTGTTTGTTGTTCCGTATTCTCAACTCTTGCCTGATTCCCTCATATTACGCTCAAACTACATTAGGCTTAAACAAGGTCTACTAGAATAGCGTATGGAAGTAATTGGTCTAACCTGCTGCAGTATGACGTACATAAATGAACTATCTTGGGTGTATCTATGAAGACTGAATGACATATTCTCTATCTTCTAGTTGTTGATTACATCATGGTTGATGTTATGCTACGTCTGTACTCACGTGTTGTATATGTTTGAATCATCAACCAGGTGCTCACTGTTTCCGCAGACAAGTCAGCCAAAATATGGGATATATCAGACAACGGTAGTGGATCATTGAATACAACATTGAACTGTCCTGGATCATCAGGTGGAGTAGACGATATGCTTGTTGGGTGTCTGTGGCAGAACGATCATATTGTCACTGTTTCTCTAGGTGGCACAATCAGCATATTCTCAGCAAGCGATCTGGATAAATCCCCCTTTCAGTTTTCGGGACACATGAAGAACGTCTCTTCCTTAGCTGTGCTTAAAGGAAACGCTGATTACATATTATCCGGTAGTTATGATGGACTGATATGTAAATGGATGCTAGGCCGTGGTTTTTGCGGTAAATTGCAGCGGACACAAAACTCTCAAATAAAGTGCTTTGCTGCCCATGAAGAAGAGATCGTGACCTCTGGATATGACAATAAGGTAAACTGGTTCTCACTTTAATTTTTATTCACATGTAGGACTTGTCACCTTGATTTCTGCAGTGTCTGAATTTGGTGTTTAGGGGATTGAATGTAAGGACGAAACAAGTGAATTAGGTTTTTTTCTCTCTGAAATATTGGCAATTCTAAAGACACAATGGTCTCTTAAGATTATTAACACTTTGGAAAAATATACTAATGATCTTGTGGTTTAGAGAATTTAAAAGAGCGATCACTGAAGGCCAAATGGTCTTTACCTTGTAAGACTAGCAGTGACTAATATTTTTTATTTCGTAGGTTATCTAATTGCTTCCAAGCATTATTGTTATTGAAGCAACTAACTCACGTTTATTCACTATGTGATTCTTATTCAGATATCCAGGATCTCCTATAAAGATGATCAATGCACAAATGAAGAGTCTATCGACATTGGAAATCAACCAAAGGATCTAAGCCTTGCACCACTCTCACCCGATCTCCTTCTGGTGACCTTTGAGTCAGGAGTTGTGTTTCTTCGTGATGGGAAAGTAGTGTCAACCATCAACCTTGGGTTCATTGTCACTGCTTTGGCAGTAACACCTGATGGAACCGAAGCTGTCATCGGTGGCCAAGACGGTAAACTCCATTTGTATTCTATTAATGGTGACTCCCTCACCGAGGAAGCAGTTCTCGAGAGACACAGAGGCGCCATCAGCGTCATACGTTACTCTCCAGATTTGTCTATGTTTGCATCAGCTGATTTGAACAGAGAAGCAGTTGTGTGGGACAGAGTCTCCAGAGAGGTAAGTAATTAAGATTATTTAGAATCTCTCCATGAATCTGGAACACAAACACTGATCTTATATCGTCCCTTTTTTTTTAAACAGATGAAACTCAAGAACATGTTGTACCATAGCGCCCGCATAAACTGCTTAGCTTGGTCTCCAAACAGCACTATGGTTGCCACAGGATCCTTGGACACGTGTGTGATTGTGTATGAAGTGGACAAACCTGCTTCGTCACGCATGACAATAAAAGGAGCTCACTTAGGTGGAGTATATGGTCTGGGTTTTGCTGATGATTCCCATGTAGTGAGTTCTGGTGAAGATGCTTGTATCCGCGTCTGGAGCTTTACTCCTCAATAAGACTTGACGTAAATTATAAAGATCTCTGGACAAGTCCTATCTTGTCTCTTTGGAAAGCTTCTACTACTTTTGAAGGCTTTTTTTGTGAATCTTCCGTTTGGCCGTGGCTGTGTTGATGTGTGTGTCTGTTTTTTTTTTTGTCTGCATATCTTTTGTCAAAAATGAATGCTCTGTTTTGGTCTGAAACTGAGATCTTGAGTCAGATTTTTTTTCATTATCAGAAGATTACTGATACAGAATGGGACTTGAGATTGTGCTTTCTCTCAATGATTTTTGGGCTCTATAATATTTGTTCTTCTTACAAAAGTTGTTTTCTGAAGTAGATGAAAACAGAGGAGATTTTTCAATTAATTTATCTGATCAATAGTTAATCAACCTTATTAACAAAAATGATTAAATAATTAATCTCGCTTATAATTCTAAGCCTGAAGCAAGAAGACACACATTGATCCTCGTTCATAATTCACTCCCCAGTCCCCACATT
The DNA here is from genome assembly GCF_000001735.4 of Arabidopsis thaliana. NCBI lineage: Eukaryota > Viridiplantae > Streptophyta > Magnoliopsida > Brassicales > Brassicaceae > Arabidopsis > Arabidopsis thaliana. The sequence goes on from NC_003074.8 coordinate 6,187,273, forward strand.
CTGTCCCATAGTGAGCTTCACATGTTTCTTTTTCTCCTCCTCCTCTCTGCTTCCCGCTCCGGCGAAGAGTCGCCGTCCGGAGACGCCGTCCCATTGGCCACCGGCGGTCTTAACAGAAAGAGTTTTCCGGAAGGATTCTTGTTCGGAACCGCCACGTCAGCTTACCAGGTCGAAGGCGAGACCCACCAAGATGGTCGTGGTCCAAGCATTTGGGATGCATTCGTCAAGATTCCTGGTTAATCTCATAATCAATCTAATTACAATTCACTAATTAAACTGATTAGTTAATCATTTCGATTTCTTATTTACCATTGGTAAAAAAACACAGGTAAGATTGCCAACAATGCCACTGCTGAGATAACAGTGGACCAATATCATCGTTACAAGGTACTTCTTGTCACTAATCTTTTGTTCCTAAATCATCATGTATATATTTTTTTTTGTGTGTGGTTATATTATAATGTACATCCTTTGGTGTTCATGTTAATCACATTTCAGGAAGATGTAGATTTGATGCAGAACCTGAACATTGATGCCTACAGATTTTCCATTTCATGGTCTAGAATATTCCCTGGTATTACTGGATAATGTATAAAATTAATTACATTGCTTATATTTTAGATTAAGATTAGTCTATAACTTCAGCTTATGAATACAGAGGGATCCGGTAAAATCAACTCGAATGGAGTTGCTTATTACAATAGATTGATCGATTACTTGATCGAAAAAGGTATAGATTTTTAGTACATTGAACATTCATAGACACTTTGATTTGATCATTAATTGTCTTATGAATGTAACTTAATTCTTAGGGATTACACCGTATGCTAATCTGTACCACTATGACCTTCCTTTAGCCTTGGAACAAAAGTATCAAGGCCTGCTTAGTAAACAAGTAGTGTAAGCACCAACTTGTGATTTATCTTTTAATCTTTAGTCTCTTACTGCAACATCCTCAAAAGCTACAATCATTTGATATGAGGCAATTTACAGGGAAGATTTTGCGGATTACGCAGAGTTTTGTTTCAAACATTTGGAGATAGAGTGAAGAACTGGATGACGTTTAACGAGCCTCGTGTAGTAGCTGCTCTAGGTTATGATAACGGCATTTTTGCGCCGGGTAGATGCTCTGAAGCATTTGGAAACTGCACTGATGGAAACTCTGCAACTGAACCATACATTGTTGCACATCACCTTATCTTGGCACATGCAGCAGCCGTCCAGAGATACCGCCAAAATTATCAGGTATGTAATAACCTTATAGGCTCCTTCAAGTTGTTTCTATGATATTAAACATGTATATGATTACTAAAGATCTAACTGACAAATTCTTCTCAGGAGAAACAAAAGGGAAGGGTTGGGATTCTACTGGATTTTGTTTGGTTTGAGCCACTTACGAGTAGTCAAGCAGACAATGACGCTGCTCAAAGAGCAAGAGACTTCCATGTTGGATGGTAACGGTTCAAACTTTTGGACTCATATTTTTCCAGTTACATTTTGGTGAGCTTATAAGAATATCTTTTGTGTGGGGATAATGTTTGAAGGTTTATTCACCCAATAGTGTATGGAGAGTACCCAAATACGTTGCAAAACATCGTGAAGGAGAGACTTCCGAAGTTCACCGAGGAAGAAGTGAAAATGGTGAAAGGTTCCATAGACTTCGTGGGGATAAACCAATACACAACTTATTTCATGTCTGATCCTAAAATATCTACCACACCTAAAGATTTGGGTTATCAACAAGATTGGAACGTCACTTTTAACTGTAAGTTTTTGTTCATATGTACATTTATCCGTTATGACTTATGAATGAACTTGATCTTGCTTAGATTATAGAACATATAACTAGCTAAGTTAGGGTCTGAATGTTTCAAAAGCAAATATGTCAGTATGAGAAAAATTACTCTAGACTTGGACCAAAAGTAAGGCTGGTTCGTCCTTATGGGATCGGACTGTGGCAATATAAATGTGCATGATATTAATACTGAGAAATCTTAATATGTGCAGTTGCAAAGAATGGGACACCAATTGGTCCAAGGGTGAGATAAATATATGTTTTCTTCTGAGTTTTGTTAACTCTCTCTGATGATTGCTTAGTTGTCTGATTATGAATTAATCTAATTTTATTCAGGCACATTCAGAATGGTTATACAATGTCCCATGGGGAATGTACAAAGCTTTAATGTACATTGAGGAACGTTATGGCAACCCAACTATGATTCTCTCCGAAAACGGTATTCAATATAAATTTTTGTTCCACATCCAAGATCTCTAGAGATGTTAAGTGTATAATCTTTATAGGTATGGATGATCCGGGCAACATAACTCTAACTCAAGGACTAAATGATACAACAAGAGTCAAGTATTATAGAGACTATTTAGTGCAGCTTAAAAAAGCAGTAGACGATGGAGCCAATCTAACTGGATATTTTGCGTGGTCGTTGCTAGATAATTTCGAATGGTTATCAGGATATACTTCAAGGTGCGGAATTAACTAATGAATACCTATTGGGTATATGATTATTTCTGAGAAAATGTATATTATATGGTACTCTTCTAATGATTTTTTTCTGCCTAGGTTTGGAATAGTGTACGTTGATTACAAGGACTTGAAGAGATACCCCAAGATGTCTGCTTTATGGTTTAAACAACTTTTGAAACGGGACCAGAAATGATGTGGTCAATGTGTCTATGATTTGGGTTGTTAACGAGAGGTGAATGAATATGTCATATGTGTATAACTTAAGAACTTGTCTTCCTTTGACATTTCAACGCTTACATAAAACAGCAGCAAGAAATTTGGTTCTTCTATCATAGAACTTCTACATTCAACAATGTATGCTATCATCCTCATCCTCATTTTTTTTTAATTTCTATTCACTTTACCGTGGCTCAGTTTCTATTTATCAAGTCATTCAAAATTAGAAAAATATTGGATTTAAAATGGATGTGTAAGTTCTTCCAAATCACTTGTATCAAAAAGATAGATGTTGATGTTATGTGACAGGGCAACTAATTATTGCAAGTGATTGGCAAAAAAGGAATCTTGATCAATGGATATTTTGAGATGCTAAAATGCTTGTTAGACTCGACGACTCAATAATGGATGTAATCATTCCTCTTCCACTGAAAAATCTCATAACACGATTCACATCACATATCTTTTTAGACAAAAAATCTTTAGTTTCCGTACCGTTTATCACATCAATGGATATTTTAAGCCTAATGCATGCACGTTCTTTGAAATGTGTGGACTTAAATTGATTTCTTTAGTTTCTCTTTTGTTGTCATTCACTACTCACTACTCACTAGCCGTTTGTGCTTTCAAGAGTTGAATGAAGAAGAACTAAGGAAAAATACGTTTTCACGTGAAGATTTGGGAGACAAGTCTAAGGAAGTGGGGCATTCATGGTCCACGAGGACTGAACTTAATGGATCATGATTTGACCAGTTTGCCCTTGTCGGCTTCTGTGTGTTCACGTTTTTTCCTTTGGCGCTTTACGATTCGCGTGATGACTTTTTCTCAAAATGTGGGCCGGACACGATAATTCTGTTCCGGCCATTACACATAAATATAGTTGTTTTTATCTTATGAGAAAAGTTATAAAAAAGAATCATATTCCGATTTGGGTAAATTTTTTTAAGCAACATTGTGACTGATTTTCAGATATAATTTGGACTCTGGACACAGCTACGTAAAAACTTACTGTGTTTAGAAGATATGTTTTATGGAATAAATCCATGCAATATTTGGCAGTCAATCCCGATATCATAAGAGTATGGATCAGCTTCTACAGATTCTCTGAGAATTTTATCATTTGGTAACAAATCAAATTGTTGCAATTCGGATTTTTACCTCTATATAAGATGATGTCCTTTTGTGTCATCTCCCTATGCATAAGCATCAATATACTTTCTACTTACGAAGTCGTTACAAATGTTAAATGTTAGTAAAAAATCAATTAAATAAACTCATTATATTATAATAAAAAAACAAAGACAATTACTTTCTCACATTCTTTTCACCAAAATTCTTTACATAGTTTAGAAAATTATATGATATATAGTTTTAAAATCCGAATTTGGTGAAATATATCTAGTTTTATTTAGTATTCAATTTTAAATTCATAATGCTTACAGCCTTATCCTATTTATTAAAAAAAAATCCAACCTTTCCACTAATGCACTCCCATAACAATTTAACATCGTTGGTTCATGTATTATTTGTTTTGAAAACAAAAGGCTTTTAAAAGCCTATAAATATCCACCCAATTGTTATCCTCCCCAAACCAAACGGTCAAACCTCACTCACCATGAGACACCTTAGCTCACCTCCATGGCCTCTCCTCCTTCTCCTCCTCCTCTCTTCTTTCACCTCCGGCGAATCCTCTCTGTCCGCAGAAAAAAACAAATTGCACACCGGTGGTCTCAGTAGACAGAGTTTTCCTAAAGGATTCGTGTTTGGAACCGCCACGTCAGCTTATCAAGTCGAAGGCGAGACTCATCAAGACGGTCGTGGCCCAAGCATTTGGGATGCCTTCGTCAAGATTCCTGGTAATTCACTATTTAAACAATATATAATTACATAATTAACAATTGTTAACTAATATAAAAATAAAATAAACAGGGAAGATCGCCAAGAATGCCACGGCTGAGATAACAGTGGACCAGTATCACCGTTACAAGGTATTAAACTATACTAATCTTGAATCTTACTAAATATTATCCAAATATTAGAAAGTGTTTTTGATTTAATTAGTTACATGCATGTGTTCATGATATTCACATTTCAGGAAGATGTGGATTTGATGAAGAAACTGAACTTCGATGCTTACAGATTTTCCATTTCATGGTCCAGGATATTCCCTGGTATTATATAAGTAACCATATATAGTTATATAATTCTGATTAAGATTAGTATAATAACATTAAGCTTATGAATGCAGAGGGAAGTGGTAAAGTCAACTGGAAAGGAGTTGCTTATTACAATAGATTGATTGATTACATGGTTCAAAAAGGTATCAAACCATAACGTTTCTTATAAAACACTGATTTGATTATAGAATGAAGTTTAACAAATCTAATTTAATGCTTAGGGATTACACCTTATGCTAATCTGTACCACTACGATCTTCCATTGGCTTTGGAAAACAAGTATAAAGGCTTGCTTGGTAGACAAGTAGTGTAAGCACCAATATGCAAAGCTCTTTTATGCATTCCTCAAAAGTTACAAACTTTGATAATGCAAATTTTACAGGAAAGATTTTGCGGATTACGCTGAGTTTTGTTACAAGACATTTGGTGATAGAGTGAAAAATTGGATGACGTTCAACGAGCCGCGTGTGGTAGCTGCTTTAGGTTATGATAATGGTATTTTCGCACCGGGTAGATGCTCAAAAGCATTTGGAAATTGCACTGAAGGAAACTCCGCGACAGAGCCATACATAGTTACTCATCACCTTATCTTGGCCCACGCAGCAGCAGTCCAAAGATACCGCAAATATTACCAAGTAAACAAATAACTTCTAATACGTTTTCTTGATCTTCTTGATGTGATATGATGAAATAAACCTATATATATGGCTCTTTTGCCAGTGTACTACTAATCTTAATGAAAATTTTCCAGGCGAAACAAAAGGGAAGGGTTGGGATACTTTTAGATTTCGTTTGGTATGAGCCGCTTACTAGAAGTAAAGCAGATAATCTTGCAGCTCAAAGAGCAAGAGACTTCCATATCGGATGGTAAATGTTAAAACTTTTTAACAAATAAAAACTCATATTTTACCATCAAGTCTTGGTGAGCTTATAGAATATCTTTTGTTTTCGGGTCATGCTTGAAGGTTTATTCACCCATTAGTATATGGAGAGTATCCAAAGACAATGCAGAACATTGTGAAAGAGAGGCTTCCAAAGTTCACGGAGAAAGAAGTGAAAATGGTGAAAGGTTCCATAGATTTTGTGGGAATAAACCAATACACGACTTATTACATGTCCGAACCACATCCCACCACCAAACCTAAGGATTTGGGTTATCAACAAGATTGGAATGTGGAATTTGGCTGTAAGTTATTGGAAGATTCATAACGATATGTAGATTTTGGATTTTGTTTACAGTCTTTAGATTTTGATCGTGACAATTATTAACTTGCAGTTGCTAAGTTGGGGAAGCCAATAGGTCCAAGGGTGAGATATACACTTGATTATATGTTTTTTTTTTTCCCTAAGCAATATATATACAAGTGTCTAAGTTATTAAATAAACCACTTATCTTATAGGCTTACTCGTCTTGGTTATACAACGTACCATGGGGAATGTACAAGGCCTTGATGTATATGAAGGAACGTTACGGCAACCCTACTATGATCCTCTCTGAAAACGGTATTAAAGAAACAAATTAAAATCTTCAATCAAGTTTCTTTTTGTTTTGTTATATTTCTATAAGATTATTATAAATTTTAGAGCTTTTTATAAATGTTTGAACATATTTTATAGGTATGGATGACCCGGGAAACGTTACTCTAGCTCAAGGACTACATGACACCACGAGAATCAAGTATTACAAAGATTACTTAACCAACCTTAAGAAAGCTAGGGATGATGGAGCCAATGTGGTTGGATATTTTGCGTGGTCATTGCTAGATAATTTCGAATGGTTATCAGGATATACTTCAAGGTACTTAAAAATTTATACCAAATGTATGATATGTAGAATAAATCAAGGTTATAATTAATATCTGTTTTTGTTTATTGTATAGGTTTGGGATCGTTTATGTTGATTACAAAACATTGAAGAGGTACCCCAAGATGTCTGCTCAGTGGTTTAAGCAACTTCTGAAACGAAACAACAAATGATCTCAATGTATCAATGCCGGGTGGATTTAGTTTTTAAAAAGGTTGGAATTGATGATTGAAGAAATAATGGGGCCGGTTTAGTCACTTTGTTTATTATAAGGGGGGTGAATTGTAACTTGAACTCTCTCCTTCTTCAGTTCTTTGACTTTTCAACACAAATAAAATAAAAGTTTAAGAATAAATTTGCACTATGAAATATGAACTCTTGTCCTTTTCAATTTTGTGAGTTTATATGCATTTAGAACATAACGGTCTTTGAACATTATAGATTTATAAAGTTGCAATTTGCAAGCATAAAGTTGGTAATCGAATTGATGTAATTACCCTTCTTTACTTTGTACTAAACAAAGCGCACTTAGCCACTTAACGCTAAAACATCGTAAGGACATACCTGTCATTTCCACAAGTGCCACTCGATTTCGCCACTCCTACAGTCCTACTCGTCGACTGCTCGCTTAACCATTGAAAAAGTGAGCCAAGGGTTTTGATTATTTTCGACGTCTACGGCGAATCTCTCCGCATCTTCATCGATTTCCCGGCGACGTTTACTACCGCCGTTTTACTCAATCGTGCCAGCTTAAGCAATCGAGGTACCCATTTTAGGTGTTACGCTTTGATTCTGCTTTTAAGCATTGGACAATTCCGGAGAATATGCTTTAGTTTCCTCTCTTTTGGAGAATGATTCGGTTCTAGGGGAAAGATTGTTGATTTCGTGTTTGTATTCATCATTGATTGAAACATGCATGATGCATTTTCGTGGTTCATGGTTTTTCACGGCTTCTTATCATTTTCTCTGTCTTTTTTTTTTTTTTTTTTTTTTTTTTTTTTGTTTCAGTGTGTATTGAGGTATACCAGAGATAGACATAAATGAGATGGATGTTGACGAGATCGAGTCTGCTGGGCAGATCAATATTTCTGAGCTAGGAGAAAGTTTTCTCCAGACTTTCTGCAAAAAAGCTGCGACATCTTTCTTTGAAGAGTTTGGACTTATAAGTCATCAGCTTAACTCCTACAACTTCTTCATTGAACACGGGCTTCAGAATGTGTTTGAGTCCTTTGGTGACATTCTTGTGGAACCGTCTTTTGATGTAATAAAGAAGAAGGATGGCGATTGGAGATACGCAACGGTGAAATTTGGAAAAGTCACTTTGGAGAAGCCTACATTCTTTTCGGATGACAAGGAGCTTGAGTTTCTCCCATGGCATGCAGGCTTCAGAACATGACATACTCAGCAAGGATCAAAGTCAATGCCCAAGTTGAGGTAACTAAACTAACAAAATCTTTGTCGAAATTAAGTAAGCTTGTCTGGATTTGATGAATGATTTCCCTTGCTTGAAAACTCAGAAAGGCCAGTTAACTATCACTTTCTAGTTCAACATTATGCAATATGTCTATGTAGTCGAGAGTGGAATACCACATGGTATGAAATATAAAAGAAAAACATCTTAAGCTTTTTATTTATTTAGTTCTTCCCCATTCCCTCACTGTTCTTTAATTGAGTGTTTCATGCTTGTGTGCAATGACTCTTGTACAGTCAAAGTTTTGATGATGTTTCTGTTTTGCTGTCCATGTATCTTATTCTTGTAAATGTAGTTTATTGTCTAACTGCATCTTCACTTTATAAATTACTAGGTGTTCAAAAAAATTGTTATTAAACACGACAAATTCAAGACTGGACAAGATGAATATGTCGAGAAGGAGATACTGGATGTCAAAAAACAGGACATTCTAATTGGTAGCATACCTGTCATGGTGAAATCTGTCCTTTGCAAAACTAGCGAGAAAGGAAAAGAAAACTGCAAAAAGGGGAATTGTGCCTTTGATCAGGGTGGATATTTTGTGATAAAGGGGGCTGAGAAGGTGAGTTAAACCATTTTGGGATCTTTTTGCATATCCACTATCATGGGATTTCTATTTTGAACTATTTTAGTGTATAGCTTAGTGGAAATTAGTTCTCTTTTTCTAATATATACTGGAAAAAATATTTTCAAGTTGTTATACAACTTCCTAACGTGATTATAATCTGTCTTGCAGGTGTTTATAGCTCAAGAACAGATGTGCACAAAGAGATTGTGGATTTCTAATTCACCATGGACAGTCTCCTTCAGGTCCGAAACTAAAAGAAATAGGTTCATTGTGCGCCTCTCGGAGAATGAGAAAGCAGAAGACTATAAGATAATGGAGAAAGTACTGACAGTGTACTTCTTGTCGACTGAGATTCCAGTCTGGCTCCTGTTCTTTGCGTTGGGTGTTTCATCAGACAAAGAAGCCATGGATCTAATTGCTTTCGATGGTGATGATGCAAGCATTACCAACAGTCTCATAGCTTCTATCCATGAAGCTGATGCAGTGTGTGAAGCTTTTCGCTGTGGGAACAATGCCCTAACATATGTTGAACATCAGATCAAAAGCACCAAATTCCCTCCTGCTGAAAGTGTGGATGATTGCCTCCGTCTGTATTTGTTTCCATGCCTCCAAGGTTTGAAGAAGAAAGCCCGATTCCTGGGCTATATGGTGAAGTGCCTTTTGAGCGCGTATGCGGGAAAACGAAAATGTGAAAACAGGGACAGTTTCCGGAATAAACGAATTGAGCTCGCTGGAGAACTGTTGGAGAGGGAGATAAGGGTGCATCTTGCACATGCTAGAAGAAAGATGACCAGGGCCATGCAGAAACAACTCTCAGGCGATGGCGATTTGAAGCCTATAGAGCATTATTTGGATGCTTCCGTTATCACCAATGGGCTTAATAGAGCCTTCTCCACTGGAGCATGGTCTCATCCTTTCAGGAAGATGGAAAGGGTCTCAGGTGTTGTAGCTAATTTGGGTCGTGCAAATCCATTGCAGACTCTGATTGATCTGAGGAGAACGCGACAGCAAGTCCTTTATACCGGCAAGGTTGGAGATGCTAGACATCCGTAAGTGAAAATTTCCACCTCCCCTGGTATATTGAAATATATCCCACGTACTTTAACTAACTGATATGGTTGCATTTACTCAATGTTACATGTCTTCAGACTGTTTTAAAGATATTCATATTAACCTATTTAGTATACGATGGCGATCACAGTTTCTGCAGAGTCTCGTCGGTTTATAATATTGAGTTTGTATAGATGTTGCTGCTATTAAGAAACTTTGATACTGTCTTTCTTGTTTCTTTGTCCCTTGGTCAATCTATCTGTTGTCCTGATGCATGTATTGAGATTATCCATTTTGGTTCCTTTTCAATGTGAGCGGTTACACAATTAAATCGTGCTGGGAAACTGAACTATGGCTGCATTGTTTTTAATGTTGGCCACAGGCATCCTTCTCACTGGGGCAGAGTATGCTTTTTGTCAACTCCAGATGGTGAAAATTGTGGTCTTGTGAAGAACATGTCTCTTCTTGGACTTGTTAGCACTCAAGGTTTGGAGTCTGTGGTGGAAATGCTCTTTACTTGCGGAATGGAAGAGCTGATGAATGATACCAGCACACCATTGTGTGGCAAACACAAAGTTCTTCTCAATGGAGACTGGGTTGGATTATGTGCAGATTCTGAATCCTTTGTCGGGGAGTTAAAAAGCAGGCGGCGCCAAAGTGAATTACCTCTCGAGGTATCTTCTGTTTCAGCAAATGTTTTGCTATATTTTGATATTCTTGTGCTACTTGATTATTTGCTTTGGATTTTTCTGCTTCAGAAAGTATCCTATGTCGAATATTATTTACATATATGTATCACAACGTTATCTGCAGATGGAAATCAAGCGAGATAAAGATGACAATGAGGTGAGAATTTTCACTGACGCTGGTAGACTACTCCGACCTCTCTTGGTTGTGGAAAATCTCCACAAGTTGAAGCAAGACAAACCTACACAGTATCCTTTTAAGCATCTTCTTGACCAAGGGATTCTCGAGCTGATCGGGATTGAGGAAGAAGAAGACTGTACTACAGCATGGGGAATCAAACAGCTTCTGAAGGAACCAAAGAATTACACGCATTGCGAATTGGACCTATCATTCCTGTTGGGTGTGAGCTGTGCAATTGTCCCATTTGCAAATCACGATCATGGGAAAAGAGTTCTTTACCAGTCTCAGAAGCATTGCCAACAAGCCATCGGATTCTCATCAACGAACCCTAACATCCGCTGCGATACGCTGTCCCAGCAGCTGTTCTATCCCCAAAAGCCACTTTTCAAGACATTGGCGTCAGAGTGTCTTGAAAAAGAAGTTCTATTTAATGGCCAGAACGCAATTGTTGCTGTGAATGTTCATCTCGGGTACAACCAAGAGGACTCCATTGTGATGAACAAGGCTTCATTGGAACGTGGTATGTTCCGTTCAGAGCAGATTAGAAGCTACAAAGCAGAGGTTGATACTAAAGACTCGGAGAAGAGGAAGAAGATGGATGAGCTTGTTCAGTTTGGAAAGACATACAGCAAAATCGGCAAAGTAGACAGCCTTGAAGATGACGGGTTTCCTTTCATTGGTGCTAACATGAGTACTGGCGATATTGTCATTGGCAGATGCACCGAGTCTGGGGCTGATCACAGTATAAAGCTCAAGCACACTGAGAGAGGAATTGTGCAAAAAGTGGTATTATCTTCTAATGATGAAGGGAAGAATTTTGCAGCGGTTTCTCTGAGACAGGTAAGTTCCAGATCATACTGAATCGAGCTGTTTTTCAGAGAATGCATTCTTATGATGAATCAAATGTTCCATTGATTGGCTTTTACATCTTGCAGGTTCGTTCTCCATGCCTTGGAGATAAGTTTTCCAGTATGCATGGCCAGAAGGGTGTTTTAGGCTATCTAGAGGAACAGCAGAATTTTCCTTTCACGATCCAAGGCATAGTTCCTGATATTGTGATAAACCCGCACGCTTTCCCTTCTAGGCAGACACCAGGTCAACTCTTGGAGGCTGCTCTCTCCAAAGGAATCGCTTGTCCTATACAAAAGAAGGAGGGTAGCTCTGCTGCATACACCAAATTGACACGTCATGCCACTCCTTTCTCCACTCCGGGTGTCACTGAAATCACCGAGCAGCTTCACAGGTACATTCTTCACATTGTCACTTGGTTTTTAGCTCGTAAAACAGAATATTGAATTATATGCAATACAGATTGACATTTGGTTCCTAGGGAGTACAGATGGATGATATCATTAAGGGTAGGAACTAATTATTAATAATGTTGCCTGGTTGGAGATGTTTGAACTTTGGGACTTTGGCTCAAAAGCTGACATGATATGCATAATACCAGCAAATCGAGCTAATATACTGCACAAGGCACTAAGCTAGATTTGAGCACCTTACTTGAAACATGTCATAGTGGATCTTTGTTTTGTTTCCTAGTACCAGAAGTGAGCATGATTTATATGACGGGCAAATATCTCTGTAAGACCAAAAAAACTAAGAAGTTGGATGTTCTCTGGTTGATTAAATTGTGCCTGCAAAACGTCTAGAGGATACACAGAATGGGCTCAAAAGCCATGTATCAGTATATAATTAGTTAGAGGATTGATGCTGTGAGCCTTGTGATTATGTATGATTCGTTGAACCTTTCTTAGATCATTGTTGATTGCCAATGGTAAATATTTGTGGTTAGGGCCGGCTTTTCAAGATGGGGAAACGAAAGGGTCTACAATGGTAGATCGGGTGAGATGATGCGCTCTCTGATATTCATGGGCCCAACTTTCTACCAGCGACTTGTCCACATGTCAGAGAACAAAGTCAAGTTCAGGAACACCGGACCAGTCCACCCGCTCACACGCCAGCCAGTCGCAGACCGGAAGAGGTTTGGCGGGATAAGATTTGGAGAAATGGAGCGAGACTGCCTAATAGCTCACGGTGCATCCGCTAATCTGCACGAGCGGCTCTTCACTCTAAGTGACTCTTCTCAGATGCACATCTGCAGAAAATGCAAGACCTATGCGAATGTGATCGAGAGGACTCCAAGCAGTGGAAGAAAGATCAGAGGGCCATATTGCAGAGTGTGCGCATCCTCCGACCATGTGGTTAGGGTCTATGTTCCTTATGGAGCTAAGCTTCTTTGTCAGGAGCTGTTCAGCATGGGCATTACTCTCAACTTCGACACCAAGCTCTGCTGATTCCCCGTCATTATTATGTAAATAGCTTAATGCCTTAAGACCATGATGATATGTGTAGTTTGCTTCAATCCCTGTTCTGGTTAGTGTTGGTTTTGGTTTGGTTGATTCTGTAAGGGTTATCCGAAACGAAGAAATCGTTAAACCAAGCCACTGAACTAAATCTTAAGTGTTGCTTTTGTAAGAGTTGACTCTTTAACCGTAAATGATGATCGGATTTTGTAAAAATCAGTTCTTTTGTCAACGCTAACCGGTTTATATCTGGTTTTCTATGTGTTTTATAATGATCCGACCCAGACCCGGCCCGTTTGCACTGATGCCGCCAATGTTAAATTGGTCAGACATAAATAAAACCTTAAGTATTAGGAAAACATTCATCGTCTTCTTCTTCTAGAGGCATAAACCCTTGGCTTGGAGCCGTTTCTCTCATTCTTCGATTTGATTCAATTTCATTTTCATAAAGAAGGATTTCTCTTTCTGTATCGCGATGAATCGGAACAGCCTATACGAAGCTGATGACGATGATGACGATGACGAAGAAGATGACATCGGTGAAGACCTCGAAGATTTAAGACGCGCATGTATGGTCTCTGACGTTAATTCCGATCAATTCGCGTCAAAAACCGGTTCAATTGAACCGGAAGGAGTCGGTGGCGGAGAGATACCGTCGGATTCAGAAAACGAAGATGACTTTGAGATGCTTCGTACAATTAAGAGCCAATTAGCATCTTCCAAGGATGCGGGTAGAAGCAGTGGTCCTCCCATGGGTTTGTCCTTGCTCTCGGATTCGGAGAGTGAAGATGATTTCGAGATGATTCGGAGTATTAAGAGCCAATTGTCATTGTCCATGGATGTGTCCCTTCCTCCAATTGGTTTATCTGACGATGAAGAAGATGATGCCTTTGAAACACTTCGTGCTATTCGTAGGCGATTCTCTGCTTATAAGAATTTCGGTGAGCACAATTTTGAAATCTTATACTTGTTTTCTTTTCTATTTGCGTTAAAGCTACTGATTTGTTAGATAATGTTTCTGTGTTACCTTTGCAATGTTCGTTCTATGGTTATCTGAAGACTCTGCCTCAACTGATAGTTTTTTGCTGATGGTAAGATTAATTTGAGTTCCTTCAGTTTCACTATTGGAAGCTAGTTGTTATAAGGTGTGAAAAATGCAGACTTTTTCATCTTGTTATTTGGTTTTTAACAGTCTATTTATGCAATATGTATTGTCCCTGATGGAATAAGTTAGAAGCTCTCTGTGCTTATGTTTGATTCTTGATATGATGAATTCATGATGCTAGGATGATATTGGTTTGCTTGTATGGTCTCTGACGTTAATTCCCATTAGTTCTTCTTATTTGGTTTGCTTGCTTGTCTTTTTATCCAGTGTTTTAAGTGGAAAATATGCTTATGTGGTCATTTTCTTACTATTTTTCTGCAGATTCGGAAGGAAAATTCATGAATGATTCTCACGGGAAGAAAAAGCAGGTACATAACTCGGACAATGAACCTTCAAGCGAAATATTGAGTAGATCTAATACTTGTGAAAGCTTTCCAGATCACGGGAAATCAGTTGTCACTGTGCCAGACTCAGAGGATGTACAAGATGGTCATATGCCAGCTGCGAGTTCAAGTTTCCCTGAAGCTGCACGAGCGTTTGTTGATGCAATCAGGAGAAACAGAGCATATCAGAAATTTCTTAGAGGAAAATTGGCAGAAATTGAAGCAACGATCGAGCAGAACGAGAAACACAAGAAAAATGTTAGAATAGTCAAAGATTTTCAAGCTTCTTGCAAGAGAATTACTAAACTGGCACTCTGTCAGAGGAAAGATCCTCGTGTCGAATTAATCTCAACACGGAAATCTGGGCCTTGTGATAGCTCCGAGGTAATTGGGCCTTGTGATAGCTTCGAGGTAATACTTTGATCTAGTTTTCCTGCCTCTGCTGTTTTTTTGTAGTCGTTAAAAAAAGTACTGCTTCAGCTGTTTTCTGTTGACCGTGATGGAAAATGTTTCTTATCCTAAATCCCTTGTGTTTTTTTTTGTAGGGTAATGATAAAAAGATATCTCCTTTGACGTTGGGTCCAGCGGAAAACCCTTGTGTTGAAAATTATAGGATGGCACTAGAGAAATATCCAATTTCAGTGAAACGCAGAAAATGGTCTACTGAGGAGAACAAAAACCTCGCAAAAGGTTTAAAACAAGAAGTTCAAAAGATACTGCTTTCTGAAGCAATTGAACGGTCCAGGTACTACTTACTCATCTTCTTTTAAAGTGCAATCATTAAATCTGCTGCTTAAGATCTTTTCAGATGCAGACTTAGTTTAGGTTTTTCTCATTTTAATTTTTTCGAAAGAGTTGAATGACAGATATTTCTTAACAGTGACTTGGAAGGAGCTACATATGATATAGACACTATCAATGAATCGATCGGAAATCTTGAGATCACACCAGAAATGATTAGGCAGTTTCTTCCGAAAATTAACTGGGATTCGTTGGATATCAAGGACCGTTCTGCTGCAGAATGTGAAGCTCGGTAAGTTCCTCCTTTATTTGAACTCTGGTTACTAAGATAAATCAGCTTTTAATCATCTATGGGTGTACATATACCATCACTCTCTTATTTTGATATATTAGTGGATTTTCTTATCCTGTGCCTCATTGTAGGTGGATGAGCTCGGAAGATCCATTGATTAACCACGGTCCGTGGACTGCAGCAGAGGACAAAAACCTACTCCGAACTATCGAACAAACGAGTCTTACAGACTGGGTTGATATCGCGGTGTCACTAGGGACAAATAGGACCCCATTTCAATGTTTGGCTCGATATCAGAGAAGCTTGAATCCAAGCATATTGAAAAAAGAATGGACTGCAGAGGAAGATGACCAACTTCGTACTGCAGTAGAGTTATTTGGGGAGAAAGACTGGCAATCTGTTGCAAATGTATTAAAAGGAAGAACTGGAACTCAGTGCTCGAATAGGTCAGTTTTATCTTCTACATTCACCCATTTCTTTATGAGTTAGATATTAATTACTGTAGTATGTTAAGAGGTAGCCTCGTCCCTTTCCCTCCATCTGCAAATTATATGAATTTAATTTAGTTCAGTTCGATCAATTGCCTCAAGAGCTAGTTTGTTTGGTCAAAAGGTCTATAGGGTTTATAAACCACCCATAAAGTCCATGTTTAGTCGATGTGGGATTATATCATAACCTCAATATGCACTCATGTCTCATTGGTGACAATCCTCTAGGATTTTAGATTGAGTTACAAGGTTATGTTCTGTCATTTTATGTGCTTGTTTATGTCTGCATTCAGATACATGATTGAATATCTAATTTCATTCTCTCTATACTCTCAGATGGAAAAAGTCGCTTCGCCCTACCAGAAAAGGGACATGGAGCTTAGAGGAAGACAAACGTGTAAAGGTAGCTGTGACACTCTTTGGATCTCAAAACTGGCATAAAATTTCTCAGTTTGTTCCTGGACGGACTCAGACTCAGTGTCGGGAGAGATGGTTAAATTGTTTAGATCCCAAAGTAAATCGTGGGAAGTGGACTGAGGAAGAGGATGAAAAGTTGAGAGAAGCAATTGCAGAGCATGGATATAGCTGGTCTAAGGTGGCTACTAATCTGTCATGTCGTACTGACAATCAGTGCTTGAGGAGATGGAAGAGATTATATCCTCATCAAGTGGCTCTTTTACAAGAAGCTAGAAGGTTACAAAAAGAAGCTAGTGTAGGTAATTTTGTTGATCGGGAATCAGAGCGTCCTGCTCTTGTCACAAGCCCTATTTTGGCACTACCGGATATATCTCTAGAGCCAGAACCCGATAGTGTAGCCCTGAAGAAGAAACGCAAAGCCAAGTAAGTTAAATAGATTATTCCTTACATACACACACACACACACGTAGCTTTTGTGAATCTAACTAAATTCACCTTTTTGTTGATTCAGGCAGAAGAAGTCAGATGCAGAGAGACAACCAAAGAGACGGAGAAAAGGATTAAAGAACTGCTCAGGAGATGTATGTAGACAAGAGAATGAGACTGTTTGTGAAAATGAACCGAACAATGGAGGAGAGGAAAGGATGTTGGCATTGGAATGTCATGACGAGATCCAAGACAATGCAAAGGAGAAGCCAAAACAAAGACGCAAAAGTGTTGCAGAAACTGTTTGTGAAAATGAACCAAACAATGGAGGAGAGGAGAGGATGTTGGCATTGGAATGTGATAACGAGATCCAAGACAATGCAAAGGAGAAACGAAAACGAAGACGCAAAAGTGTTGCAGAAACATCTAACAACACCACTGGTTTAAAAAAACTTACGCCTAGGAGAAGGAAAATATCTGCAGTTGTTCCTATTAAGAACCAAGATGCACCAAATTAGTTGTTTTTTTGGCTCTTGAAAATTTTGAAATTTATTGTATGTATAAATATGTGTAATCCAAACATCTTTAGAATAGTCACTGATTCTAACAACAACGACAACAAAAATCTTGAACTCAACAATAAATAAGTTGAACTAGGCATTGGTAGAAAGAGTAGTTGAATGCATTACATTTTTTTTCGTTCACGGTAAAAGGTTGTTAGACGCAATAGCTCTGTTTAATTTACTAAACCCTATCGATAAATATTACATGAACACTTATTCTAATTAGTATCCACAAAGAGGAAAATCAAAACTGTCTGTATACAAATAATCACTAATGAGATTTTATAATAAGAGAGTACAATATCATGACATCACTTGCTTCTGACGAACTTCCTTCGAGTGTTAATACCATTCGTTTCATTGCCCATTTTCTTCTTCTTCATCTTCTCTAACTTCTGTCTATGTCCTTCAATATCTGTCTTTATCACTCGCTCTCTCATCTCGTCTGGTAGCAACGCCAGTCTCGAAAACTTCTTTGGTGACACAAATCCACCAAGTCTCTCTTTGATGTGGTTAAACGCAGGAACAAGTCCACGTCTTATGAAACACCCGTCAATCAGGTCCATCGAGTTTGATTCTGGTAAAGACACCGAGTCTTTTAGCTCCAAGTCGAAGCAGAACGGCGAGTCCTTCAACCACATTCTGAGAGAGTGAGCTTTGGCCACTAGCAGTCCCGTTCTCGTCTTGCAGGGAAGAAATGGAGAACCCATTTCCCAAAGACACGCCTTTAGCGTTTTATCAAGGGATATACCGTTGTACTCTGCGGTCCCTGTGATTAAGACAACTGACTTTGGAGACTCTGGGTAGCCTTCCAGTGATGCATCCTGAAATGGGAGAAGAATAGTAACAGAGGGTTATTGGTGAATATGAGAATGATTCTCAAACGATCTTTAGTTATGCAGGCATTTGTGGAATATGATGTGAAGATGCAGAGATATTAAGAGAGAAGAAAGAGATGAAGTGCCTGCATGTGGTCAAGCCATAGCGTCAGGGCAACAAGTGCTGCACCTCCAGACAGCCTTCTGAAATCCGCACCCCAGTCCTTGTCCGCCACCCTGAAAAATCAAAGTGAATCACAAATGTTACTGCTAAACACTCTGTGCATTTGGAAACATTTGCATGAGAAACAAGTGACTAGTTCATGGGCGAGTGTTAACACCATTTATGAACGTATACAAGACTGACCTAAAAACATCGAGACTGAAGATACCCCTTTTGATTCCCAATTGGAAAACCCATGATGCAGTAGCTCTGAGTTCAAACGCCCAGAGAAGATTCAAAAGAGCATTAACAAAATTGAGAGCAGCATTGTCCTCTATGGATTTCAGTTTCTCGAACCATCCATCCACCTCAGAAACTAGCAACTCAGGTCTTCCAGCTAAAAGCCTGGTAGGTATCATTAAAAAACCAGAGAAAAAAATTCATAAGAATCAGTACCATATGATATGATCCTGTATCAGATTTTATATTATCATAATAAGAAAAGCCACAAACATGATCTTAACAGAACTATACTCTTTAAGGAATGCATCAGATCATCTATACCTGATAGGAAGATCAAAACCAATATCTTCAAGAGCTTTAAGCAGCAACATGACTTCAATTTTTTCCTTGGAGAAACTCGCCGCCCTAACAAAGCAAGTCCATATCCTGTGGTCTGGCTCTAGGCCCTCTTTCTTCATTTCCAAAAGCCTTTCTATTCCACTGTTATAATCTTTGCTCCGAAGGTAAGCATCAATAACTGAACTATAAGGCAGAGTTGTTAGTTCCACTTCTGTGTCTTTCAGGTTACTAAGAACTTTTTCAGCTTCTTGGGGATTTCCTGAAGAACTATATGAAACCATAAGCAGATGCATTGTAGCAAGTGTTGGTTCTATTCCCGCATTCTTCATCATTTGCAATAACTTCTCTGCCTTGGAGTCGCTTCCAGAATCTCGGGATATTTTCATCATTGTGTGGTAAAATGAACGGTCTAGTTTCAAACCTTTTGAGAGAAGCTCTTCAAACAGTTGTTCAGCTTGTTCAAGGCATTTTTGCTTACCAAAAGCAGAGATCAAGCTCTTGTATGTGTCCAGTTTTGGGTCCAAACCAAGATTTCTCATTTGCTGCATAAGCAAGTACCCTTCTTCTGGTCGTCTGTCTCTACAATACATTATAATCAGAGTATTGTAAGTGGTCTCGTCTGGTTCCAGTCCAGTTTCTTTTATCCTCTGGTATACTTGAACTGTCTTCTTGTAATCCTCGATAGCCGTATACATCTTCAGCATGGAATTCCATATAGCAAGCTCAACCTTGAAATTGGCCTCTTCCATTTCAGAGACCATAATTTCAGCATCTCTAACTCGTTTCCCTTTGCAGAGAAGCTCAATCATCATCCTATAAAGGCGGATTGTGGGTAAGTAACCAGCAGCTTTCATGCTACTGTATATCTTCTTTACCTCAAAGATATTTCCAGCTCGGGCAAATGCGTCAAGCATCAAGAGAATGGAGCTTTTGCTAATCTTAAAGCCCATATCTTGCAATTCTTCAACAACAACGTAGAGCTCCTCGAGTCTCCCATCAACACACAAAGCATGCAACAAAATATTGATGGATTCAACAGTAGGAGACGGACCATCCCTCATCATAGTGTTAAAAATAGCCCTTGCCCGCTCGTAACAGCCACACTGAGCATAAGCCGACATCAAGCTGTTCCATGTCTTCAGATCAGGTGTTCGTCCACTTTGTCTTAGGTTGCCAACCACACTCTCCGCTTTCTGCCATAGTTTTTGTTTTCCATAAGCCTCAATGATATCAGTATACATAGGCGAACAAGCAAAGTGGAAGCCTTTTGTCTCAGCCTGATTAACCACTTGATGAGCTGTCTCTGGAAAGCCAAGCTTGCAATACACAACAACCATGCTTTTACAAACACTTTCTGAAGCTTCGCAGCCAGATAGTCTCAGGTCAGAGAAAACCTGAGAAGCTTCAGCATAATGTTCATTTGCTACACAGCAGTGTAATAGAGTCTCATACATGGTGGAACTGCCAAAACACCAGCCATGAACACATGGGTCAGCGAAATATTCATCTAGAGCAGCGCTTAAGTTGTTCACCTTGCAATGTAGAACAATTAGAGCTTCAGTTATAAGTCTTTTAGATCCACTGGCATGCTCTTTCAAAAATTCAAGTAACTCAAACGCTTCTGAATGCCTGCCTGATGAACTATAGGAACCCAGGATAGACAATAGAGTGTCGTTTTCCAATTCATAGCCATTGGTGATAGCCACTTTCAACTGTCTAGCAGCGAGATCAAAGCATTCGCCCTTAACAAGCACTGATGAAATCTCTAGTGGGTTCATGCCACACAATTCTTCCATGTCTCTGATGGTTTTCTGAATGTCATCTGACCTGTTTTCCTTCATAAGTCCAAGTATCATCAACTCATACAGAGTGTAAGACGGTGTATGACCATCAGAAATCATATCACGGTATAAACCCCAGGCCTTTCTTGTCTCGTTGCCTCTTAGTAATACATCCAACATTACAGAATACGCTAAATTATCAGGTTTAGTGCCTGAGCGCAACATGCAACTGAAAGTATCCTCAGCCTCCTCTCGCTTTCCAGCCTTGGCATAACCACAGATAAGAGCACTGTATGTCTGCAGAGTTGGTTTGATCCCAACATCAAGCATCTCAGACATTAAAGCTGCGGCTTCCACTGTTCGGTTTGCTTTTCCAAGAGAATCGATCAAAACAGTGTAAGTAATAGCATCAGGGTTCCTACCCGACAAACCTTTCATGTCCTTATAAAGCTGTAGCGCAAGATCAAGTTGTCCCTGCTTGCCATACATGTGAATGATCGTGTTGTATGTCATCTCATCTTTCCCAAACCCCATTTTCTGCATCTGTTGGTACACCTCCTTCACCTTCTCCGTATTTCTTTCTCTGGCAAACGCATACAGCAAAGAGTTGTATGTCACTGCATCAGGGAAAAAACCTTTAAGCTCCAGCTCCATGAAGAGCCTCTCAGCTTCAGCAGCAAGCCCACATCTTCCATAAACAGAAATCATAGCATTATAAGTCCACAAATCAGGCTGACACCGATGAGCTTCCATATCCTCAAAAACCTTCACTGCACCATCCAAATTCGAATCCCGCGAACAGGCACTAAGAAGAGTGTTGTAAGTGATAGCATCAGGCCTAAGACCCGAATTCCTCACCATATCTAATAACTCAACAGCCAAATTCGGAGTCAACCCACCAGATTTAAGCCTAGCGTTGATAAGAGTATTGAAACTAATAAGATCTGGAACACACCCTCTCTGACGCATTGCATCGACCAGCTCTTGTGCTTTCGAAAACTTACCACTACGTGAATAAACCCCCATCATTGCGTTGTACACCTGAACCCTATCTCCGACGGTTGGCTCAGCCCTAGTGAAAATCTCCACCGCAAGGGATTCCTGATTCCACCGTCCCAAAACACCGAGTATAGCAGCCACCATCCGAGCGTTAGGAGAGTGCCAATGACGGAGATTGAGCCACTCAAAAACCTCAAGAGCTCGTTGCCAACTCTCTTGACCAACTGATTTCACGACGAAGCAGTAATCAGTAGGAGTCATCTGAACAAGACGAGCATCGAGAATATCAGCAACGAACTGATTAGATTTCAAGCTTAGAATCTTATCCGTCAGAAATTTGACTCTCTCTCTCCAGTCTTTAGCCTTAATCAACGCCACTTTATTCATCTTCTTCACTCTCCTTCTCCGAGTCGCCACGGCGGTTTCATCTTTCGTCTTTTGCTCCTCGCGGGAGGCAATTGAATCGACGACATCACCTGAATCCGGTGTACCGGCGATGGGAGAAACCGGAGAAGAAAGAGTTTGTGAAGGTGTGGAATCATAAATCTCACGGAGATTCAAATGTGGCCATCGGACGGCGGGAGAAGCTCGACTGTAAGTGAATTTCTGGGAAGAAGAAGTAGTGCTGCTGATGTTCGCTTGTTCATCTTTAATCTCAGGATTAAGAGTGGCGCGAACGGATAAAGCAGGAAAAGCTAAAGCCCCTGCAGAAACCGCCATTAATGTCTTCTTCTCTCAGCTTCATAAATTTCGTTGTACCGTTAAAAGATGAGAAGCGAGTGAAAGAGAAGAGTGATCTTTTAAGGTTCCTGAGAAAGTGAGAAACAAACTCCTTGCCGTCTAAGATTTTTACCAACAAACACCTTGCTGTTTTTAACTGTGACAAGGATTTTATGAAGCGAGACGAAAGTTGCGTTATAAGACCAATTTTAAAGATGAAGAATATAAAATGCAACCAAAATCCGTGACCTTTTGATAGAGTGTATGATGATAATTAAACAAAATTTGACAAAATACAAGATTTACATGAGAGCCAGTTTGGAAAAATTGGATAAACTAAAAGCAGCGACAATGTTGAGAGAGTTCCTCAGCTTAAAGTTGTGGCCATTTGATTTGCGCTAGACTTGGAACATAAGAACAGATACGTGGGTGATAAAGGCTATGTAGCGCTCCCGCGTCTCTGTGTCTTTATCCAAAAACACGACAACTTTCTTCTCCTCGTCAACAAAGAAATTCCCAGCGGCAACCTGAAACTGCAAACCAGTTAGTGGTTCCATACCCACCGCTAAGAACAACTTGCTCCACGACGCTGTTTCGGGCTCAATCTTAGTCGTAATCCATATCTCCATCTGTAATGTATCATCTCTCTCAAATAACACTGTAAGTTGCTCATCTCTAACACTAGATAGAGTCACAGTATCTTCATTAAAAGAGTGAAACGGTAGACTTAGAGGGGGTCCAAATATCTCTCTTGTAAAATCATAACAGAGTAAGAACTCAGGGAGATGCTTTTGTTGAGTATTTCCCTTGAGAGACACGCCACGTGCAGAAAACTGTATCTCCCAGTTCGCAGAGTTAATGTTAGGGATAGTAATATTCATCCGTGGTTTAGAGGAGTTGAGGACTTGAGGTAGTAGAGTTCATACTGTACGTATCCGTAACAAGGTTCACTAAATCCCTTGGAAGATTGGCCATCATCATCTCAAGGATCATAAATAAGTTAGGTTAATGCTTCAGAAGATACTCTCCTCTGCTTCCGGTGGTTACAAATTTGAAGACAAAGAAACCCACCCTAACTGAATTGGGCCAATCATGGGCTTTAGAAATCTAATAGGCTTGTAATGTGGCCGGTGAAAGAGATAAGAGTGATATATTATAGGGATGAATTGTGAAGATTGAACCTCAATAAGACCAATCGGAAGATCACGAAGGTAAGTGTAATCAAAATCGTGACCTTTTGATATATAGTGATATGATAATCAATGGATTGTTTTTTTCTCTTCTGGAAATTAAACAAAAATTGCCAAAATAGAGGTTTGCGAGAGACTAATACAATACTGACGCAGTCTGGAAAAATTAAAAGCAGCTAAACTTTTTTCCGGAGATTTCGTGACTTCTTCTTCATCTTGTTGTGTCTCTAGTAACGACCAATACCCCAGACCCTGACAACTCCATCAGTGTAACCACTGAACAATGTGCTTCCATCTGCACTCCAGTTCAAGCTTGTGCAGTAGATAACCTGCATTTTCATTACACATTCCCATTAGATACCATTATCAATCTCTTCCTATATGTTAACATCAAAGTCAAAACCTTTGGAGCAGAGCAACATTTAAAGAATAAAATTCCTAGTTTCAAAGCTAATGGGTAAGGGAAAAGATTTCCTACATGCAATTTCTAACCAAAATTTCACTTTTTTTTTGTCATAACCAAAGATAATTTCATCACTACTTTTGGTGCATTCACTAACCTATCAATAGAGAACCAATTACTATAGTGAAATCATAAGATAATGACGTACCTTCTTCTGGTTACCAGTTCCAACACCACCTTCATTCTTCTCTGCCTCAGACTTGAGATCAACCTTCAAGTCCTCAACAACAGACTTGCTCTCAAGATCCCAAATCCTAATGCTATTCTCAGTAGCAGCACACAACCAGTATCTGTTAGGACTGAAGCAAAGCGAGTGAATAATCGAACCCGCCTCAAGCGAGTAAAGCTTCTTTCCTTCAGCCAAATCCCACAACAAGATAACACCATCTTTCCCACCACTGGCGCATAGCGAACCATCAGGCGAGACAGCAACAGTGTTGAGGTAACCAGAGTGACCAACAAGAGAGTTCCTCAGCTTACAGTTCTGGAGATTCCAAACTTTCACAGTTTTATCCCAAGAAGCAGATACAATAGTTGGTACAAGAGTATTAGGACTAAACCTAACACAACTAACCCATTCCTTGTGACCATCACCTTCAGAGATGGTATACTTACACTCACCAAGTGTGTTCCAAAGCTTAATCGTACGATCACGAGAAGCAGACACGATCTGCCGGTTATCAGTAGAGAATGCAACAGAGAGCACATCTTTCGTATGACCAACGAATCGACGAGTTGTTTCTCCCGTGGCAAGATCCCAGAGACGGAGCTCACCGTCCCAGCTTCCGGAGAGTGCAAACTGACCGTCCGATGAGAGAACAACATCTTCCACGAAGTGAGAGTGACCTGTGAGCCTACGCTGAGCAACACCGTAAGACTTATCGTCCTTTGTGAGTTTCCAGAGGATGATGGATTTGTCACGCGACGCTGTGACGATGATGTCGGAATTGTCGATCGGCGTAGCGATGGCCGTGACAATGTCGGTGTGGGCGCGCATAATGCCCTTCAATACGAGTCCCTCGGCCATGGTTTGAGGTTTTCGGGTTTCTTCTTCTTACTCACGAAAATGGCGTAACAGAGCGAGAGATTACGAGGTCGATTGAAATGTTTGGTATTTATACTCTAGGTCTAAAAATGAATCAAATTAGGGTTTAGTGTGGTTTCTGCGAGGAGACTGGCTCATTTGGGCCGGAGTTTCCGAGTCAGGTATAAATGGGCCTCTTCTGAAATAAATTTTGTTGGAGCATTTTTGTTGTGATATAGTTGAGAAATGTTTGATCAGAGAGGGAACATAAGAGCAATTTGAACGAATTCGATTGAAATGTACAAGAGTTTACTAAAACACAAATAACACAATCGTAGTTTGTTCATAATTTAGCTTTGATTCTTATTAAGGTTTTAATCGTGAAGTGCACAGCACACAGTGGCTTTGTGATGACCTTGGTACACTTTCACTTCTTTGCCTGCTGGCATCGACCACAATCTAGCCGTCATGTCCGATGATGCTGTACAACATCATAGAAACCCGTTTAAAGATTGTTCTGATATGTTTTTCAGTGGTTTAAGTTAAGACAGAGATTAGTACCTGTTACAAGAAATTCTCCATCCACTGAGAAGACGCAGTCCCAAACCCATCTTTGATGTCCTGTTATATAAGATTTGATGATAGTGTAAGAGACGATAATGGAGAATGAATGCTGTTGACAGTAACATGGAGAACATACCTGTTAAAACTTTCTCTAGTTTAAAACCATCGACGTTCCATATTTTGACAGTTTTATCAGATGATGCAGTCGCTAGATATCTGCTAACAAATATGTAAGAGCTTCGAAAAGGAGAGGATGAAGAAAACGGTTAAAAGAGAAAGTATAAGAAACATGTTACTTGTTTGCAGGAGAGAGGAGACATTTAAGGATGTGGCCATTATGAGCTTGCAGCTTATGAAGGGGCTCAAACTCTGTCATTGTCTGTAAAAGATTTTGAATTTTTAAATGGCATGGACAATTAGAGTAATGCGACTACAACATGGTTAAACAAAAGAAAGGTTTGCATATCAGGAACACTACCTGTTTTCCACGCAACAAGCGCCATACATAACATGTTCCACGGTTGTTAGCAGCGACTACCATTGTCCCATCCCACATAACAGTTAAAGACCGTACAGCTGTATCAACTTCTGGTACCTATAGTTAACCTCAAGTGATTATCTACGGATTTTCAGAAATGAAATGAAGACGTGTCAAAGGCAATTACCAGTTCACAGCTACACGAATTTGCTCTGAGATCCCATACACGTATATTTCCATTTTGGTCTCCAGATATCAATTCAGTCTGTACAAAAAAAAAAAACAAAGTTCATAATAAAGACTAAGGAAATAGTTCATAATAACAGCTGAGACAACTACCAAAATCACAGCAGTTTCAACAGTAGCAATACAACAACTCTCTTAAACATAAAACGAAGCTGATTCCCACAGCACAACAATAACAGATGACTTCATGTACCTGATTTGGGTGTAAAACAACTGTATTAACCGCTGCAACACTTTCATACTCCTTTTGGCAACCCGGAGCCCTGCATTTTGGTTTACGAGTCAACAAGAATACAATTTAGAACGTTCTTAGTATTTTTCGTAACTTTATATTCAATATCTCCTTATCCTTTCCCAGAATCCACACTTGAATAAATCTATAAACTTTTAGCTAAAGATGAAGATGACATGATATACCTTAAGTCCCAGATCTTAACTGTGCCATCTTCTGATCCTGAATACATCCATTTTGCATCACATTGAAATCCTACTGCCATAACATTGTTGGTGTGTGAATCGTAAGTCATCACCTAATACACACGACGACTCCATCAAGATCACTCAAGCAGGTAGAAGGAAGCAAACACCACATTGAGAAAAAAAGAGAGGAGTTTTACAGGTTGAGGACTATTGGAATTGACATCAAAGAGTCGAATATGAGGATTGCAAGCTGCAGCTAGATAATGCTTATCTGGGGTTATCTCAAGCCTATTTACATGCTGCAATTACAAACATTAATTTGTCTCAGTTTTATTAATTACTCAGAATTCACAAAATCAAGGGAGAGAGAGAGAGAAACAAACCGAATCAGGATACTGAATGGTACGGTAACAGCGACCAGTTTCGGCTTCCCAGAATCGGATGGTGTGATCATAGCTAGCCGTAGCAAGAATCACAGAAGGCTGACTCATTTTCGATCGATTTTATCCCGATTGAAATATTAAACCAACCATTTCGTGATTTTTGCTGATTCCCAGAAAACAAACAAACCCCCTTTTCGAAATAATCAACAGAAGAACAAGCTAGGGTTTGGTGATTGAGGATCAAAAAACAGGGGAAAGAAAAAGGTGCAGAGAACTGTAAATTGAAGAGAAGAAGAAAAATAGGGTTTTTACCAAGCTTTTCTCATAATTAATTAACGCGGGGAGGTTTTAGTATAAATATATATCTATTGGGGTTTATTTAAATATACGAAAATAAGTAAAGGGCTATTTTGTTATTTATGAAAAGTAATAAGAAAATATAAAGAACAACTATTTGTTCACTACTTCACTGACAGACATAACGGCTGAGACTCCTTGGAAGCTTTTAGAGACGGCAACAATGGCGGCTACGAAAGCTCTGGAATTTGTTTTGCCGACGGGCTTCTTCATCCAGCCGTCATTGAACCGTCGCGGAGGAGTTAGGCTCTCCGTCGTCAAGTGTTCCATTTCTTCAGTCACCTCTACAGGCACCGCATCTGGTAACGCTCGCCGATTTCCCCATTTCCGTATTTTCACAGCTTGATTTTTTCCCAGAACTTTAGATTCGAATTGGCTTTCGATTCAAATGTTATGTATATATATGATTTTTTCAGATTACTTGTAGGCTCTTGATTCGTGCCTTAATCATCGTTTTGGTTATTGTTTCTTTTAGTTTGGATGAGCTGAAAATGTGTGTGAATGTTGAAATGTGATTCAAACAAGAGTAAAGAGGGGAGTTAATGTGTGTTAAGACACATTTGTCAGTTTTGGTTTTACAATAAATTTGGGGGTTTTTATTTTTATGTTTGTAGGACATAATGAGTCCATGGGTTTAATGGGTGCAGATACATTTCTTTTCTATATAAGCATGTAGTCTCATTTGTGAGAAATTATCAGAGATATCAGAGACATCTGAAAGTCATTCACAGAATTAAGTATCATTCAGCTAAACAGTTCTTAACCTCTGTTCTATCATCTCTGTTTCTAACAGTGAATTCCTTGTTTTACCGGTTTTGTAGGTTTTTTAGAGAAACCATGGAGCTCATACAATGCTAGGCTAGTGTTAGAAGATGGCTCTGTTTGGTCAGCTAAGTCTTTTGGTGCTTCTGGAACCCGTGTTGCTGAATTGGTATTTAACACCTCTTTGACAGGGTCAGATTCTTTTTTAGATTCTAATTTAGATTTCTAGATATTATAACTGGGTTTAGAACATTACTCATTTTAATCCTACCAGATGATCTTGACACACGGGCAATAACCCGTCGATTAAGAGAAAGCGGCAGTCTTAACGGTGTGCTTAGCACTGATGGATCCAAAACCGACGAGGAACTTTTGCATATGTCCCGCTCTTGGGATATAGTAGGTCTGAATTCTTTCACTGCCCTCCTTAAAATATGATCAGCGTGGAATATGTGATTGAGCTCTGTCTATCTGCTTGGTTGAATATTTTAGGCCTTGATCTAATAAGCGATGTTTCCTGTAAATCTCCCTACGAATGGGTTGAAAAAACAAATCCTGAATGGGAGTTTAAGACAACCTCCTCACGTCACAGGGAATCCTACAGAGTGAGTTGTACTTTCTCTTCTCTAATTTACATTCTCATCGATTTCCTCACTAGCTTCTAACTCTGTTTTCATACTTCCACTTCAAAAGGTTATTGCATATGATTTCGGGATCAAGCAAAACATTCTAAGACGGGATTTCCTCACTAGCTTCTAACTCTGTTTTCATACTTCCACTTCAAAAGGTTATTGCATATGATTTCGGCATCATACGGTTGTGAAATCACAGTTGTCCCATCGACATGGCCAGCTGCAGAGGCGCTTAAAATGAAACCAGACGGGATTCTATTCAGCAACGGTCCAGGAGATCCTTCTGCAGTGCCTTATGCAGTTGAGACGGTTAAAGAGCTTCTAGGAAAAGTTCCTGTCTATGGAATCTGTATGGGTCATCAGTTACTTGGACAAGCTCTTGGAGGTAAAACCTTTAAGATGAAATTTGGTCATCATGGAGGAAACCATCCAGTTCGTAACAACAGAACCGGCCATGTCGAGATCAGTGCTCAGGTATGCTCCATTTACTATCTATAGATTATAACCACACAAGATTAAACAGTCTAATCTTTCAGTTCTAATATAGTTTACAAATATGATGGGAAAATAAAAATTATTAATCAAAACTTAGTTATATACTTATATATGTAACTCTGAGAACTTGTTGTTACATGGCTGTCGAGTTCAGCTTCTCACTTCCTAGTACAGTAAACTAAAAAAAAGACGTCTCTGTTTTGTGTCTGCTGAAGATTTTGATTGATATTGTTTGTGCGGATTTTGGCAAAACCATAACTATGCAGTGGACCCAGCTTCTCTTCCCACCGGCGTGGAAGTGACTCACGTCAATCTCAACGACGGAAGTTGCGCCGGTCTCTCTTTTCCGGCAATGCATGTCATGTCTCTTCAGTATCACCCTGAGGCTTCTCCTGGACCTCATGACTCCGACAACGGTATTAAACCATTCTTTCTTTTCCCTTTTGTCTGGTACCTATCAAAACGTAAACGCTACTAAAACGCTATGCATTAATTTTTGCCTAATCTTTTCATATATGCAGCATTTGGAGATTTTGTGGAGCTTATGAAAAGATTTAAACGAAGCACTTGATCTCGGCTAAATCAGTGATCTAGCGAAGGAGTTTTGTTTAGGTGGATTGAAGTTGGAGTTGCGAATTTTTTTGTCGTGTGAGAAATAAAATAGCATAATGACTGCCGAAATAAGACAATTTAGTTGAGAAACTTATGCAAGTTTGATATTTATACTAACATCAAAAGTAGCTTGCTTGCCATTTTTGTTAGGAACTGGATCTGGTATTTTGCTCAAGTATGGTTTTCTTGGCCCATCCACTTCTAATGTGTTTTGTAACTAATGCAAAATGTGCATTAGAAGTGGATTGGTCAAGGGAAGCGTACTTGTGCAAAATGCGGCAGTCCAATTCCTAACAAGTTTGGCAAGCAATCCATTTTTGGTGGCTTGTATGTACCGAGCTATTACAGACTGACGGTTTTGTTTTGTAACTAAAGAGGAGAAAAAAACTCTAGTATATGATTTCAATATCTATGGATCCTCCAATTTAGTTTTCTGGTTTAGATTTTTTTCTTCCTTATCTTGGATTTTCTGGTTTATTAGGTTTAGAACTAAATAAAACTGTTATGTGGTTGGTTTGATAAGATTTTGGTTTCAGTTGGAATATCAAAAAATATATAATGGGTCTTCAAAACATTACCATTCGTTGATAATAAACCCTAAGAAAATCAAGATGGCCGACGACAGCGCAACCCCCGGTGTAAGAGTCCCTAGCCACCGCTACGGTCGTCATTACCATCGGCGGAAAATCAAAGAAGCAGTAGACTCAATAAGCTCTTTACCTGATGTGATCCTCCAACATATCCTCTCCTTTATTCCGACCAAACTCGCCATCACAACTTCCCTCTTGTCAAAACGATGGAGACATGTATGGTGTGATACACCTTCTCTTTCATTTAATGATTACAGACTGGAGGCTCCATTTATAGACGAAACCCTAACTCGCTATACAGCTTCCAAGATGATGCGTTTTCACCTCCATACCAGCTTGATCAACAATGTTCCCCACTTAGAAAGTTGGATCAAGTTCGCCATGTCCCGTAACGTGGATCATCTGTCCCTGGATCTCTGGAATCAAGTTGCCAATAAGTTTAAGTTTCCTGATTTCTTCCACATCAATTCATCTCTCAAGCAACTCACTGTTGTGTTAGACTTTTCTGATACGATGATTGCCATATGCTGAAGAAGTTGTACTTGAGTACTTGTCTTCTCTCTGATGAATCCATGGCTAACATTCTATTTGGTTGTCCAATTCTCGAGAGCTTAACACTAGATCACTGCGGTGGACTAAGGGTTCTTGATCTCAGCAAATCACTGCGCCTGAGAACATTAGAAATAAACTGTAACATTTGGGTTCCCGAGCTAACGGCAATGCAGATTGTGGCTCCACATACCCATTGTCTCAGATTGAGAAACTCTAAATTACCATGTAGTCTTGTTGATGTCTCATCACTGAAGGAAGCTAAACTTAACATTTGCATTGACTCATTTTCTAAAACCATCAAGGCTGACTTTCTTCAAGTCACGCTGTTAAAGATGTTGGAAAAGTTGCACAACGTGGAGAAGCTTACTTTGGGTGGAAACTTTCTTCAGGTAGATGGACTAGTTATTATTTGTTTTTCTTTAAGTTTAGGAATGTTTAAATCTATGGTATATGCATGGTACTGAATACAGCGTTTTGCTATTCAATATCTTTTATGTAGATTTTATCCGTTGCCGAGCTTCGTGGTGTCCCTTTCCCGATGTTCAAGGTGAAAGATTTGACTCTCGAGACAGTCATCTTTCAGTATGTTATTCCTGGTATAGAAAGAGTGTTACAAAACTCACCTGATTTAAAGAAGCTAACATTACTCACAAAGGATTTCTACCATAAACCGGTATATTTTACTACCATATATATAAACCTCTTTTATTTTCCATGATTACCTTTTCTGTCATCCAAGAACCATGTTTTTTTTCTGTTGTGCAGGGTGAGTATCTTGGCGACCACATGGATTTGGAAGGCTTTAATCTCGATCAATGTTGGAAATCAAAATATGGTGTCTTTTGGAACAAGTCATGTTTGGATGTAGAGTCAGAGCACGTTGTTTCATTCGTGGAACTTATGCTTAAAAACACAAAGGCATTAGACAAGATGGTCGTACTGTTGGAAGACCATTACGTTAGGTTTAAAGAGATGGTTCCAAGACTTTCTCACAACTATAATATCTCCATTGCCCTCTACACCTTCAAGCCGCAAAGTTAGATTAGAGGTGAATATGATCATTGAGTCTTATTGAGCATTTTACCCCAAGTTAGATTCTTGATTTTGATTTTGATGAAAACCAGCTGTATAACCGGTGAAAACCAGCGTTGATTATGTCCAAGATAGTATTAAAAGAAGAGATAGTAGTTAGTTAGTTTTTTTTGTGTAAGTCACAAGTTCTTACGAAATTAGAGAGGGAAAAATTATTGAAATGTGTGTTGCTATTAACCTTTTGGATGTGATCTCTCTATCAGATTGTTAATTTACTAATTCTTTTGAACCCTGATATTGGAAATTTACATCTAGTTCTAGCTCAAAAACGATGTAAATTAAGCTCTAATTTTTTTCAGTCGGTAAGTTTTCAATTATAGAATAACATGTCAGTCAGTATTTTGTTTTTGTTATGCCGATAACATTTCAATTTTGGTGTGGAATGTGTAGTTCTACTTGACATGATAACGAACGAAGCCTCAAGCCTGTATATACGAGATAAAATCGAAGTAGATAGATCACTGGATGGATCCAGATCATGTTGGGGAAAAGAGACATTAAAGAGGTTGTAGATTGTTTGTATATCCGAGGTTGTCGTTGCATGAAAAGAGACATATAAGTGAAGACAAGAAATCTTGAAAATCTCTAGTTCAGTCCAAAGGTTTGAGGAGAGTTTGAACATTATGAAATTGCTTCTACACGTGGGCCTACTTATAAACCGGAAATGTCAATGGAACCGGTTTGTTTGTTGGACATTCATTATATACAAAATTGACTGGTAATGTTAGTCCATTTTATTAAATGTTGGATTTAATTTTGTACCTAAATAAGCATATATATATATATATACATATATATAACTGAAAGTATTTCTTGAGCTAATGGATACAAAATCTACACAATACGGTTCGGTTTGATTCAATAGCCAACACTATTTGATTTTTCTAAACCAACGATAAAATCGGTCTACTGAAATTACTACCGAGTTTATCAGTTCAACATCTTTCGGTCGGAACGTATATGTATATGTTGGTTGACCTAATAAAGCAAATAGACTTTGGTTCGGTTAAGTTCGGTTAAATAAAGAAAAAGCAGATTCTGAGCTTTGTTTGTGAGATTCAGTTTCCAATATCAGAGAATCTCTGTGTCGCCTGAAGTGATAACATTCTCATTATTCACCCAAGGAGAGAGATCGGAGCTAAAAAGCCATCTCTCGCCGGAAAATTTCTCAGTTTTCTTATTACCTTAGCCACAGACAACAAGACGACAGAGGAATCTAATCTTAGCCCCCTTTCCTCTCTGTCTCTCTCTATATCTCTGTCTTTAGGCTTTGAGATATCTTCAACACGAAGCTTTTTGCTTCTTTTTTTTATCTCTTTAAAAAATTCCAGCCAATGGTTCGAATCCAATAGTAGCTTCAAAGGTCATGGATTTAGTCAGGTGTGTTCTAAATTCTGATCTCCTTATGTATTCCTTTCTCTCGCTATTGGTTTCTAGTTCCGTAGGGTTTTAGATACGTTTGCAACTGAGGACAATTAGGTTTCTTTTAATCCACATCACGATTGATTCAAAGTTCATTGTGTTTCTGTAGGGGTTTGTGGAGGAAACATAGAAGGAAGATTTTGGTGACGACGACTTGTTTGGGAAGTGGGTATTTGCTCTATAAACTATACAATGCCCATACTCGTAAGCTCGCTGATTTGGAACGAGAGCTTGCTAATGAGCGTGAAAACGACGAGATCATCAAAACCCAGTTGAGTTTTTGTAACCTCTCGTCTTTATTTTTTGCTTGTTTATCGATTTCTAGTCCTTATTGGTTTTGTTCTCTCTATGCTCTATGTTAGAATGAAGGCACATTTCGATAACATTCAGATGATTGCTGATACTACTACATTGCCTCACGCAATTCATCACTTGAGTAGTCGTGTAGTTGAAGAGATTGATGTCTCGAGTATTATGGATAAGCTAAGCAAAGGCAAAGGAATATTGATTCCTTCTGAGAAGCTTCAACTCTGGAATGAGCTCAAAATTTTGAGTGCGTTGTTGTTCCCTTACTTGTACTTCTCGTGCTCTGTGGCAACATTGGATCTTCTCATTAATCAATCTTTTTAAATGTGTTTCCTTGTGTTCAGGTTTCACGAGAATGGTCTTGTCCCTTTGGTCGGTCACTATGCTTAGTTTGTACATTAGGGTTCAAGTCAATATTTTGGGCAGACATTTATATATCGACACTGCTAGAGGTCTTGGGAGCTCCCATTTACTTGTAAGACATTTTACTTTTCTCTTTTTATTGTCTTAAGAATCATTGTTAAGCTACTTCTAGCAAATTGGTCATTCTGATAAAATTTTGTGTACTTTCATTCTACTTGTTGCATTGTATCTTGAGATATCAAAATTTCAAATTGAGATTTCAAGGGGTAGAAGTTGATATTTTGCATCTTTTCCTTTCAAAATTATCGAAATTAGTGTATTCATTGGTCTTAGATATAACTCTTGGCTGGATTACCACAATCTTTACCAACGTCATTTCCTTGATATGTTTTTTTCTCAGGACGAACTAGATCTCATAGAGAGAGATGATGAACAAAAGTTTTTGACAAGCGCTGATTTTCTTGCGACCAGTGGCATGCCGAGTTTGATTTCTAACATGCAGAACGCAGTGAAAGAAGTTCTCAAGGGGTAATTTACATTACAAACCTACTTATCAAAGATGTCTCCCTTGTTTCTCATCCTTGAAGATTGATTTTATGGTGCCTCAAACTCAAATGCCTATGAAGAATCACTATACTTTTATGAACGTATAGCGAAATCTAACTATGTGTGTTTAATTGCAGAAAGCAGTTAAAGGATGTGTTAACCACAAGTGCTCTTCGAGAAACTGTGATGCGGATTCTCGATGTGTTTATGAGCACAGGAAGTCCACACCACTGGGTAGATTATCTAATGATGTCCCAAGACGCAACCACTGATGTTTCCTCTTCTGATGCAACTGTTACCAAGTTTCATCTACTCATAACCGAGACACGGGAAGTACTCACAAGGTAAAAAAAATCTCTGCTCTTTAACCCGCAAAAGACGAACAATTTCACTTCTTTAAAGCCTTGTCCTCGTTTCTGCTTCAATGCTCAAAGCAAGAATGTTGCAATGTAGCCTGTTAAACATTTCTTGGTCTTGTTTTCATGTTGCAGCAATGATTTTTCAAATGTAGCAGAGATCTCACTCAAGTGTTGTGCCGTTGCGTTAGTAGAGGAGATGGAAACGCAGACCGGTCTGGCCACAGGGATGCAATTGGCAAAGCTATTACCACAGATTGAGAAAACCATGCCGGAGATTTCAGCTGAGCCGGAGAAGAACCGGTTCTTGCAACTCATCCGAGATTTGCCTGAAGTTAAACTCTTTTTTACTCTTTTATACGCAAATATGCCTCAGTAGCATTATTAAACCCCATTGCCAAAAATTGTTTCCTGATCACTTTTTATCATATGTTTCGATTTACTTCAAAATAGTAAAACCAAACATCTCTAGAATAATTGTTCAATATCTATATCAAATCATTTACTAATATAGTAATATTGCAGCAACAAAAAAGGACACCGTGTATTACATATCTTTCAGTTTTTAGGGCCCTAGAAGCCCAAGGCCCAATAAAACCGGGTCGGTGATATTAACTTCTTCTTTTTTATTAACTTGGGTCTCTCCATCTTTCTCAGTTCTCACTATCTGGACACTTTCGATTTCTGAAGTTGAGAGACGACTATGGCGACGAACAATGGTGATGTCTTGATGTTGGAGGCGACGCCGGAGGCTGCGAGGCCCTGGGCTAGTGCGGCGAATGCAGAAGTTATCGATGCGCTTCCTTATATAGACGACGACTATGGCAATCCATTGATTAAGTCGGAGGTAGACCGTTTGGTGGAGGAAGAGATGCGTCGGAGCTCTAAGAAGCCAGCTGACTTTCTAAAGGACTTGCCTCCTCTTCCGAAGTTCGATTTTAAGGTGAATTTCACTGTGAATCCTTTTATCGATTTGTTTGTTCGTTTCTCTAGCTAGGGTTTGGAAATTTTGTTGGATTAGGGTTTAAAGGGAATTTGGTGAATTCCAATCTTTTGGTTTCTGGGTTTTACTTCATCTTGGACTTTATAGGAGTGAGTGTTGATTTTGGGTTTGTTATGATAGGGTTCTTGTTCTCTTCTTCTATTCGTTTTCTTAACGGAGAGAAAAGAGGAGCATAGTGTTTAGTGATTTATCTAAGGTTCAATTAATTTTAGTTTAAGGGTTCAGAATCAACTAGAATCTTAAGATTGAATGGAATCCTCATGAGCAACTGGTCTTGGTAGTAGAAGTTTTATGATCTTGTAGCTAGTTTTATGATTTAGGTCTAAAGGTATTGATTGATTTGTCGCTTTTGTTTTGTTGAAAACGAATGTAGAACTGCCCTGTTCTTGGCAAAGAGTATGAGCGTGTTAGAGCTGGGAAGCCTCCTGTGCGGATAGATTTCGAATCCCGATACAAACTTGAAATGCCACCTGCCAATAAGAGGAATGATGATGCTGCCTGGAAGCAGTATCTTCAGAAGAATCAACGGTCATTGCAACAGAAGCTGATTGAGTAAGCAAAGTTTCTGATTTTTTCTAATACATGATTCTCTTCTGTATATACTGGGTTTTCCTGTTTTAAAACGTGGATTTTTTTCATTCACAGGCTTGAGAATTTGGAATTGATGTCAAAACTTGGCCCCGAGCTTTGGAGACAGAACAACCATCGCCTTGAAGTATTTTTGACCAGGTTTGTTCACATTTGTATATACTGCAGCATTGATTGAATTTGAATGAGTAAAAGGGTTTAAGCTTTTTGGTTGATGGATTGTATATATCCTAGATGATCTGCTGAAGCATTATTGATATATATGTTGTCCCTCTTGCTTGCATAATATGCTTCTTTGGCTGTAGTACACGAGATTTGCCTTTCGTTATTCTTCATGTGCTTTCTGCTTGAAAGTTTCTTTGTTTCCTTTAAACATAAGAAAGGTCTTCGTGAGCTTGTAACATGTCATTCTTTATAAAACTGTACCCAGTCTCTGGCTTTTGGAACTTAACCACAGTGAGATTGATTTCAACCCTCTATTTGAACCCTATTTGCAGAATGCAAAGACTAGCACAGGAGCAGAATGAGGAAATTGAAAAAGTAAATCGGGAAAGGAAGTATCATCAGGTGACAACTCTTTTGAATTATCTTCATCTTCTTCCTTGCACTTTTCTGTTTGGTTTACGGGGTAATCTAAAACTTTGTTGTGTGGCCATTATCAGCAAACCACATCATACGAGCTCAATGCTCTATCTCAAGAATGGAGACAGCTCTGTGTTAAGAATATGGAGATTCAGTCTGCTTGTGCCATGCTTGAGACACAGATCGATTCGTTCAAGAAAGAAGCTGCTGAAAGGTGAGGAAAATGTTGTCTTACTTCTTTATATCACTCGTAAGAGTTGAATTTTAAGCGTAAAACTGAAACTCGTGGGGTTGTGTGTTTCAGGGGTTGGAACTTAGAAGAGAAACTAGAGAACGTCGAGCCACTTCAAATGCAATGAGGCGCCTCCCTTGCTCTTAAGTAACATAGGTTCAGAGCAAAACAACTGTTGGTCAGTTTGGTTTGAGTTGTGGGTTAAGAGAATCAAAGACGAGACAGTTTCAGTTATTTGCCAGTTTTGTGAAATCCTCTGCTCTCCTGTCAAGTGGTGTGTGGGACAAGTAATTGCTTTTGAAAGTATCGAAACTCTTTAATTTATCGAGCATAACGTTTACGATTTGAAATACAATATAAATTTTTGTATTTAGAAACATATATTCTCTCTCTATATTAAGATGTTGCATCCCTTATTCTCCTATAATCAGAATGCAGAAAAGCTCCTCCGTCCATTTTTTTCTTCTTGGATAGATTCAAACCAATATAATATGGTTCTTCCATGATATTACTTCTTGTGGTTTCGTGTGGTACAAATTGAATTTTCTACTCAAATTTGAATATATCCATGCATAATGCATAATGCATTGTATTGTAAATGATCCTTGAGCTTCCCTTTGTTTAATGTTAATTAGACGCACAAAAAAATGTATAGATAAAAGTTAAAGTGACGGAGCCATTGCTCATAAACATTATTTTTCTTAATCTTATACCAATTTTCACAAAACATAAAAATTATGCATTTCCTACCGACTACCAATCCTTTAAATAAATATATTTGTATATACGTATTTGACATAATTTTCAATTTAAATATTACAATTAAACCAAAAAAAAAAATCACATATTGGAAGGTGCACACGTACGTCGTCATGCGACCCACCAACGAGGCTATAAGACACGGAACTCGTTAGAATGTCTCTTTCCTACTTAACAACCTTCTTATATTGCCTTTTAACAAAGAAAAAAAATCCTTCCTATATTGCTATTATTATTATGATGCATCTTATTATCACCTAATTAATTAATGGAAACCCCATATTCTTTCTCAACACATTTCAATTGGATGTTGAGGTAGTCACCGCACGTTTTTGGATGATTATAAAGTAAAAGCTTCTCTTAAGTAGATTTAGTCCTTCATCCATAGTAAGACTCAAGTTATAGCAAAACAAGCAACAACAAAACTAATCATTACTGATTGAAAATATGCACCATGCATTATGCAATAATTAATTGTAACCAGTAGATTGGTGATGATACAATTTCAGAATTAGACCAGTCACGATCCGCATATGACATTATGATCACAATTCACAAAACATATTTACTAACAATTATCTAAAAAGTTTTGACATGTATATGTAAATTGTTTGTCATCCATTGACATAAGATTGGGTAACGATTGCTATGTATGTCTTAACTACTCTATAAGTTTTTTCAACGGAGTTAGTCCTGATAAGATGGGGATGCTTAAAACTTCATAAGACCATATATACATCAATTATTGAATTCAAATATACAAAGAAAAAGAAAAAAAAAGAATGTAATGAGAGATTGTTGGAAAAAGTCCAAAGTCGACAATCGAACAACCAAGTTTCACATAAGTCTAGAAAAACTTCACCAACTGTTAGTTGATTCATAGCTATCAGGCCACATTTGATTCTGCCTCATTCGTTAATAGGTCTCAAGGAAACAAAACTAAACAATTAGCAATCAATCATTTAGATTTTGGTTGTGTCTGTCATAACAGTCAACTACAAACTTTCTTTCATTTTCATTATTTTATTAAAGAAAAGTACTAGTTATGAACTTCTAATCAATTTCCATATGTTCAATATTTTTATTTAAATATATGTTTCTAACTACAATCTATATACTCTTTTTGTGTAAGTTGTAGTTGTGATAATATGTTTGCTTGTTTTTTTTTGTCAACCACACATTATTATATATAATGTATGAAAATAAAAATTCTTCATTGATAATCTAATTTGGAAAAGAAAAAATTGCAAATAAAACTAACATGTCCTTTAACTATGGCTGAACAAGCTAAGATGATTTATAAAGCAAAATAAATTCGTCCACGGAAGGTTTGAGAAAGTGGATAATTTCTCGGGGTTACGGGACATTTGATCAGCTTAGAACAATTGTCTCGAAGTCTAAAACTTTTTTATCCTATTGGAATAATAATGATATATTGAAAATTTGGAAATGTCACAAACCACAAGAAAGAAAGAGGTTAATAAACCACAGAGAAACACAATGCTCATGAAAATCAAATTCATGCTTGACAATTTTATTAATCATTTGTTATTTTATTTTGGTTGTTCGTTATAATTAATATCTATTAATTTATTTGAAATGAAGCTAAAAAGAAAAATCGTGGGGAGCATTCATTAAGCTGCTTACTAAGACTTGTTCTTCGACTAATACTTCATGCCCTCCAAATCCTTCCTCTCCAATGCCGACACTCGCCTGATTTATAAAATTAATAAGATCCTCTTCTTTTAATAATACACTAATGTTCATCTAATTTTTATTTTTTAAAATCTATAACACCTAAACGTTCTTTCCTTGATCCTGTCTTAAAATCCAGACATTTATAGAGACAATAAACACACGACCAATGTCGTAAAAGAAGTTCTTAAATACTTTACACAATCCTCTCCGTCTTTCACATTCATTCATCCCTCTACATTAGCACGAAGATTGGTTTCAAGAGTTTTCTTGTAACCCAAGAAAGAAAAAGTTTGTGTAACTTGAGAAACAACATAATGACAGAGAAGGATCTTCTTTTCGACACGATACTTGCTCGAAGCTTTATCAGAAACGAGCCGAAGAGACTTGGCTATGGAGCTTTCATTGCCTCTCTTCTCTTTGTTTTCACTCTTTGCACTGTCTTTAAACCTTACCTCAGCCCTCTACCAATCGGTATGTCCCTTACCACGTTTTCCAAAACGTCAGAGAACGCAGAAACACTCATTAATAATAACGTTTATCTTTCTTTGTTCAGTGGAGATGCAATTATCAGTGGACGCTGGTCTCAGAATGCTGAGAATAACAGAACCGCAAGCATTAAGGAGCAGCAACGATGAAACATCCGCAGATTCAGATAAACTCATTATCCCAACGAATCAAGATAATGTTACATCAAGTGAAATTATTACTCAGAGCCTAACAAGTTCTGAGGATCATAAACTCAACGACACAAGCATGCCAAAGAATTATCTTGATTCGTTTAATTATACTACCAACACTACAATCTCCAAAGAAGAAGTTATTTCAGGTCAATATACTTCAAATTATTCTCTACAATTGTCTTCAAGTTGTTATGGTTTTTAGTCAATTTATTGATATTTTGTCTTGAAATTGTTATGGTTTAGTCAATTTATTGATAATTTTGTCTTTTGGGTGAATTTTCAGATGAAAATAAATTGGAGAAAACTATGAAACCTATATGCACCAAGCTAGCAAGAACA
Source organism: Arabidopsis thaliana (assembly GCF_000001735.4). Taxonomy (NCBI): domain Eukaryota; kingdom Viridiplantae; phylum Streptophyta; class Magnoliopsida; order Brassicales; family Brassicaceae; genus Arabidopsis; species Arabidopsis thaliana. The sequence goes on from NC_003074.8 coordinate 6,228,426, forward strand.
GAGTTCTGTGAATTAAACGGCGACGTAAGAGTCCACGGTAAGTCCGCGACTGTTTCTGCTGCGATCACGTTTGCGTTTTCGGGAAATTCCACGTGGCATATAAGACCTTACGCGCGAAAAGGTGACACGGTGGCAATGAAGCGCGTGAGAGAATGGACGGTGAAATTGGAACAAAACGCTGACCAATTAGAAAACGCTAATTTCTCGCGTTGCGTTAGGAATCACAGCGTTCCGGCGATGATTTTCTCTCTCGGAGGCTACTCGATGAACAATTTCCACGATTTCACCGATATAGTGATTCCTCTGTACACGACGGCGCGTCGATTCAACGGAGAAGTACAGTTTCTCGTGACGAACAAGAGTCCATCGTGGATCAACAAATTTAAGGAATTAGTGAGGAAACTCTCTAATTACGAAGTGATTTACATCGACGAAGAAGACGAAACGCATTGTTTCAGCAGCGTCACCGTCGGTCTCACTCGCCACCGTGAGTATTTCAAAGAGTTGACGATCGATCCTTCGAATTCGGAGTATTCAATGTCCGATTTCCGGAGTTTTCTAAGAGACACCTACTCGTTGAGAAACGACGCCGTGGCTACGAGACAGATCCGGCGGCGGAGGCCACGGATTCTGATTTTGGCTAGAGGCAGATCGCGAGCGTTCGTAAACACCGGCGAAATCGCGAGAGCGGCGAGACAGATCGGATTCAAAGTCGTGGTGGCGGAAGCGAACATCGGAATCGCGAAATTCGCGCAAACGGTGAATTCCTGCGACGTGATGCTCGGCGTTCACGGCGCGGGGCTGACGAACATGGTGTTCTTGCCGGAGAACGCGGTGGTGATTCAGGTTCTTCCGATCGGTGGATTCGAGTGGCTTGCGAAAACGGATTTTGAGAAACCTTCGGAGGGAATGAATCTGAGGTACTTGGAGTACAAGATCGCGGTGGAGGAGAGCACGCTGGTGAAGAAGTACGGACGCGACCACGAAATCGTGAGAGATCCATCGGCGGTTGCAAAACACGGGTGGGAAATGTTCAAATCGGTTTATTTGGTACAACAGAACGTGAGTATTGATATAAACCGGTTCAAGCCGGTTCTTGTCAAAGCTCTTGAGTTATTGTAGAGAGCCTAGAGGCAGTCGATGTAAATCATATATTTACCGCATCCATATACTGTAAATTCTTGTAGTTGGAATGTTGGATCGTAATATTGTTATCATAAAACAATTATATTTATCGAAATTTCTGAACTGTCAGTTATTATTCTGATGAGGCTCAATCGACTAACCAGAGTAAACCGATATCGATTAGAAAAAGAATTATGTGGCTTACACTAAATTTTATGTAACTTTTTACAGTTTTTTGGTCAGCTTTAATCTGTTTTGAATAGCTTTTCCCCCATTTAACGGATATTTTTGTCATGCTTTCTTTCCTTCTCTTATTTTGGTTGCAAATTAAATTGCATGTTTTAATGATTTCTGTAATTTTGATATGGAGCTAAATGACTCATCACTAACTCAATATGAAGCAAATAAAGAAAAAACTCCCAAGACTTCTCCTTCTTCCTTAAACTCTACCAATATAAGATCGAACCACTTTGAACATGCTCTAGCTAGTTCTCTTCTTTAAACCAGTACCCTTTATATTCATTCTCAATAACTAAAACGTTATAGTGAAAAAAAAAACACAGATAATATCGTCAAACAAATTCTTAAATACCTCACATAATCCTCTCGCTCTCCCACCTAGCTTGACCTTCATATCTCTACATTAGCCAGTAAACTCTGATTATAGAGTTTCTTGCTGAAGAAGAAAGAAAAGTTTTGTGTAACTTAAGAGTCAAGAGATGACAAAGAAGGATATTCTTTACGATACAGTACTTGCTCGTAGTTTTAGCAAAACTGATCAGAAGAGACTTTGCTGTGGAGCTTTCATTGCCTCTCTTCTCTTGGTCCTCACTCTTTGCACTGTCGTTAAACCTTATCTCAGCCCTTTACCAATCGGTAAGTCTCTTACCACGTTTTGCCGAAAAGCCAGATAACGCAAAAACAATCATTTTAACGTGTATCTCTTTCTTTCTTTCTTCAGTGGAGTTACAGTTATCAGTTGGCACTGGTCTAAGGATGCTGAGTATAACAGAATTAACTACCAACACTACAATCTCCAAAGAAGAAGTTATTTCAGGTCAATATACTTCAGAATTTTCTCTACAATTGTCTTGTTATGGTTTTTAGTCATTTTCTGTATAGTATGATACAGTTTGTTCTTTTGATTTTGTCCTGACTGAATCTTCAGAGTGCAATAAAATGGAGAAACCTATCTGTCACTGTAACACACTAGGAAGCAAAGAGTTTTGCGATGTAAGCGGCGACGTAAGAATCCATGGTAAATCCGCAACTGTTCTTGCGGCGGTCACGTTTGCGTTTTCCGGGAATTCCACGTGGTATATGAGACCTTATGCGAGAAAAGACCAAGTTCCTGCCATGAAACGCGTGAGAGAATGGACGGTGAAATTAGTACAAAACGCTAGTTTATCACGCTGCGTTAGGAATCACAGCGTTCCGGCGATTCTTTTCTCTCTCGGAGGCTTCTCGTTGAACAATTTCCATGATTTCACGGACATCGTGATTCCTCTGTACACGACGGCGCGTAGATTCAGCGGTGAAGTTCAGTTCCTCGTGACGAACAAGAATCTTTTGTGGATCAACAAATTTAAGGAATTAGTGAGGAAACTCTCTAATTACGAAGTGATTTACATCGACGAAGAAGACGAAACGCATTGTTTCAGCAGCGTCATCGTTGGTCTCAATCGCCACCGTGATTATGACAAAGAGCTAACGACTGATCCTTCGAATTCGGAGTATTCAATGTCCGATTTCCGGAAATTCCTCAGAGACACATACTCATTGAGAAACTCCGCCGTGACTACGAGGCGGAAGCCACGGATTCTGATTTTGTCTAGGAGCAGATCGCGAGCGTTTGTGAACGCGGGTGAAATCGCTAGAGCGGCGAGACAAATCGGATTTAAAGTCGTGGTGGCGGAAGCAAACACGGAAATCGCGAGTTTCGCAATAACTGTGAACTCCTGTGACGTGATGCTCGGCGTTCACGGCGCGGGGATGACGAACATGGTGTTCTTACCTGATAACGCGATCGTGATTCAGATTCTTCCGATCGGTGGATTCGAGTGGCTTGCAAAGATGGATTTCGAGTATCCGTCGAAGGGCATGAATCTGAGGTATTTGGAGTACAAGATCACGGCGGAGGAGAGCACACTGGTGAAGCAGTACGGACGCGATCACGAGTTCGTTAGAGATCCATTGGCCGTTGCAAAACGCGGGTGGGGAACTTTCAAGTCGGTTTATTTGGTACAGCAGAACGTTAGCGTTGATATAAACCGGTTCAAGCTGGTTCTTGTCAAAGCTCTTGAGCTATTGCATAATCAGTCAGTGTAAATAAGTAACTTTCAAGCATTCGTGTACTGTAATCTTGGGAACGAAATAATTACCAGATCATTTGGTCTAGTTTAGATTTTTCTCAAATTTGTTTAACCGTCCCCTTAACAAACACTCAAGTCTGAAGTCTGAACCAATAACTGGGCCTTTTGGGCTAACTCATAAAAACTCAAAACAGGCCCATTTATCAAACAATAGCGTATACCCTAGGGCTTTTTTCAAATTCTCTATTCTCTCTTTCATTTCCAGAACACTCTTGTCACACTTCCATTTAGGGTTTTCTGCAAATTTCTCCGTTCGAGATCAATTCCGTCGAGATCTCAAGCTCTCTCACTCGTAGTAAAAAAATGGCGGCGGTAGCGGCACCAATGGCTTCGAAGCCCCGTGGATCTAAAGCTGAATCGTTCGTAGACAACAAGCGGAGAGAAGATATCCGATTCGCGAACATCAACTCTGCTCGAGCAGTCTCTGACGCCGTCCGTACTAGTTTGGGACCGAAAGGAATGGACAAGATGATTTCCACGGCGAACGGAGAGGTAATCATTACTAACGATGGAGCTACGATCCTTAACAAGATGGAGGTTTTGCAGCCAGCGGCGAAGATGTTAGTCGAGCTTTCCAAATCTCAAGATTCAGCCGCCGGAGATGGTACCACAACTGTCGTAGTAATCGCCGGTGCGCTTCTCAAGGAGTGTCAATCGCTTCTCACAAACGGGATCCACCCTACTGTCATTTCAGATTCGCTTCACAAGGCGTGTGGTAAGGCGATCGATATTTTGACTGCCATGGCTGTTCCAGTGGAGCTCACTGATAGAGATTCACTTGTGAAATCTGCGAGCACATCGCTTAACAGTAAGGTTGTTAGTCAGTACTCTACATTGCTTGCTCCTTTAGCTGTAGATGCGGTTCTCTCTGTTATAGATCCGGAAAAGCCTGAGATTGTGGATTTGCGTGATATTAAGATTGTTAAGAAGCTTGGTGGGACTGTGGATGATACACATACTGTGAAAGGTTTGGTTTTTGATAAGAAGGTTAGCCGTGCTGCTGGTGGACCGACTCGTGTGGAGAATGCTAAGATTGCTGTGATTCAGTTCCAGATCTCACCTCCTAAGACTGATATCGAGCAGAGTATTGTTGTCTCTGATTATACTCAGATGGATAGGATCTTGAAAGAAGAGAGGAATTACATATTGGGGATGATTAAGAAGATCAAAGCAACTGGTTGCAATGTGTTGTTGATTCAGAAGAGTATTTTGAGGGATGCAGTGACTGATCTATCTCTTCACTATTTGGCCAAAGCTAAGATTATGGTTATTAAGGATGTTGAGAGAGATGAGATTGAATTTGTCACCAAGACATTGAACTGCTTGCCTATCGCCAATATTGAGCATTTCAGAGCTGAGAAGCTTGGCCATGCTGATCTTGTTGAGGAGGCCTCCCTTGGAGATGGAAAGATTTTGAAGATCACTGGTATCAAGGACATGGGGAGAACTACATCTGTTCTAGTTCGTGGCTCCAACCAGCTTGTTCTAGATGAAGCTGAAAGGAGTTTACATGATGCCTTGTGTGTGGTTAGGTGTCTAGTGAGCAAAAGGTTTTTGATTGCAGGAGGTGGTGCACCAGAGATTGAGCTCTCAAGGCAGCTCGGTGCTTGGGCTAAGGTGCTACATGGGATGGAAGGTTACTGTGTGAAGTCTTTTGCTGAAGCTCTCGAAGTTATTCCTTACACACTAGCCGAGAATGCAGGGTTAAACCCTATCGCCATTGTGACTGAACTCAGGAACAAGCATGCTCAAGGGGAAATCAACGCAGGGATCAATGTGAGGAAAGGACAGATCACTAACATCTTGGAGGAAAATGTTGTTCAGCCTCTGCTTGTGAGTACCAGTGCGATCACTTTAGCAACTGAATGCGTTAGGATGATTTTGAAGATTGATGACATCGTAACTGTGAGGTAGTGTGGTAGTTTCTTTCAAAACAGGTCCCAGAACACTTCTATTGCTCTATCTAAGCTTTTGTTTCGTTTTTTTCATGTGTTGTGCTTGCACAATGGTTTTGAACTTAGACTCCCTTTTCTTGCAACATGTGCTATTGCAGTTAAGTGGCTTTATTTGTGGTTTAGTGCGATTGTATTTCTTTCTAGTGACTTGTGATATCAAGATCTCTCAGTTTTTTTTGTTTCATATGTTGATTTAGTTTTGGTTATGAAAGTCCAAATGGTAGGAGTAGAAACAGAACTTTAATTACTGGGACTCAAATATTTGATGCATGATGGGTCACAAAATCAGTTGCCTATCTGGTTAATCATAGACTGGGTCACAAATGTTATAGATTCGTTGTATGAAAGATTAAGACAGTACACAGTTGCATGAACATGAGTTCTCCAGGTCATTGGTCTGTCTCCAACCAGACCGGATCAGAACATTTGCTTCTCTATTGTCAACTTTGATTTAATGTTACCATCTTTTCATTTTTATTCATAAATAAATTGCAACCCAATTTTGATTACAACTCAAAAGTAAACGACTAGGATATCAATTGTATGAGAGACCCACTTGAGGAGCCTGTGTGTTGGCCAAGTTCTTGTATGTGTATGTACAGAGAAGTAATGCGTTGTGTTTGCAGCACTTTTACACTTCAGATTCAGAATTACTCTTCTTGTGTTGTGCCTCAAGTAGATGTTTGGTCAGTGACTCTGGATCTTGTTGACTCTCTTCAAGAGCCAGTTTTCTTTCTTCGTTTTTGCCCCAAAGAACTAAGTAGAGCCCTAGCATTATAAACACTGCACCAACAATCCTGCAAAGCCAAAAAGATTCTATTAGATCGAGTAATCGAGAGAAACAAAACCCGATACATCCCGTTTTCAATGCGCTTACCCTCCCGAGTATAACTGATCACCAAGAATAAGAAACGCCATCGCAGCAACAAGAAGTGTCTGGAGAGGCTGGAAAACAGCGACAAAAACTGGACCGCTTTTGTAGATACACCATGTTTGAAGATAAACCACCAACCCTGACGCTATTATTCCCTGTAAACACGGCCAAAGGAACATTCATTTAGCTAATTTCCATTGATTCAGATCAAGGAAAAGGAAGAGAGAGAGACAGAGGGAGGGAGCTTACGGCGTATAGGATGGTGAAGAGCTCTTCCCAAGAGACGATGATCCAATTATTTAGATCAGTTTCCACAAAGAGAGCAATAACCAGAAACTGAATCAGACCAAAGAAACATGTGAAGGATGTTAAAGTGAGCTTCGCCGGGTATTGCTTTAGAACAGGAGCTTGAAGAACCATCCAACCAGCCCATGACAGACAATGTCCCATAAGGTATAACCATCCGAGTGTCAAGCTGTGCGAGTTGTCAGATCCGACCACCTCTTCCTTTTGCATGTTAAGGCCCTGGTCAAATATCGGAAATCCTCTGTACAATGTGATCACGGTGGCTCCACCGATGCTCACAAGAGTTCCCAATACTTTTGCCACACCATGTTTCCTGACCAGGTCTATGTGCTCTAGCCTTGATTCATAGAGGAAGATCAATGTTAGACCCAGCCATGAAAATGATTAGAATGGTATTTCTAGGAGGACGAAGTTGCTAGGGTACCTTAAGGCACAAGCCATGATGAAAGTGATGGCAGGAACAGAGTTCTGCATTGCGGAAGCAAAAGTTGGAGTTGCATAGTAAAGTCCTAATAGGTAGAATCCTTGGTTCGCTGTGATGCTGATGTTAAAATACACAAGCAAAGTTTCAGCATTATAATCATTGATTTAAGGATTGAGGAATCGGTTCTTATTATTGTGTTCTCAGGTTAAGCTATACCCTATGAGTGCCAAGAAGAAGAACTGAGCCAGTAAAGAGATTGTAAGTGGAGGTCTTTCTTTTCTGTTGATAAACAAAGCATTGTAAGAGTACTATCAACCAAAGAATACAATATTCAAACTTGAGATCGTACCAAAAAGCCCTAGAGCTCTGAAAGATGTGGAGGCTTACTTTTCGAAGAAGTAAGCGAAGGGACCTATGAGGAGAAGGGCAAGGAGATTCCTATAAACAGGGTACACAACTTTGCTGACACCAATGTTAAGAGCAACTCTTGAGACAATGTGGAAGCCTGCGAAACAAAACTGAAGTGTGATCAATGCCACCACGAGCTTCACCTTCTCTGATACTACTCCTTTCCCCATTTTCTCTTTTTCTTCTTGAGCTCTTCTTTTCCTACTTCTTCTTTTTTTTTTTGAAGTTTGATAGCACATCAGGATTGCTTTTATACTAAAGTGTGTGGTGGTGACTTGTGATTTAATATACAAAACAATAATTATCAATTACACAATAAAGAAAATGGATGATTAAGGAAGAAATAAATGTTACATAATTTCTTCAAGTGGGCCACTATAGTTGTTTATAATTAATGATTATGAATAATAATGCTGATAAAAGATGGTTATTTGACTGTAATAATACGATTCGGAGGTTGAATGTTTTACGTGACTTAGATAATGTGGGGGATATGTTTGTATTTTTATTTTTATTCAAATGATTTAGGGATATATATGTATTGTTAGAAGTTTCACTCATGTTCAATGAGAGGACACCACTTTGGGTCCTTTATGTCATCTAAAATTCATACACCTACATTTACAAATTTGTATTTGGGTTGTGCAACGGCGACAATAGTAATACAAACCACTATTTTATCAATGTTCACGTTGAATGTTGACATATACATATATGTTTAATTTGATTTTAAGTTTGTGTTTCTAGTGAATTCTTCATTTGGGGATTCATTTGATTTCTATTATGTTTATATATTCGTTTCTTATGTAATAATGAGTTTATGGAATCGAATAGCATGTGGTCTAGCTCATAATTAGGCATCTTGTCTTGAATGTGGAAAACCATTAATAATTTGATTGATAAGTTTACTAATATCTCTTCGAAGGAGCACTAACCACCGTTTATTCAGTTAACTTGTAATTGTTTCATGTCATTAGATTCCAAAAAACGGCTACAATCAAATGTACCAATTAGGTTGGATTTTAAAACTATGACATCTTCCAAAAAGTTATGTTAAACATATAACTTGACCTAATGTATTAAGAAACTATTCTGTTTTAAATAATGTTTAGCAATCATTTAAGTAATTTGTACTATGTACTCTCTTTTCTTTTTCTTCTAGTGGCCCTAAAGAGGGACACATGCAAGATTCTCCATTTTTTCAGCCCATGATATGAAAATTCTCAGTTTGAATTATATATAATCAAAATATTCCAGCTTCAGAATCCAAAAGAAAATTAAGGATCAAAACTGAAACACAAAACTAACAACACAATCATCAGATCACCAAAATATCAAAAACAAACTGGCAAAAAAAAAAAACCTAGACATCAAATCTTTTTAAAAAATTCAGTCAAGAATCCCTATTGAGCTCAGATTTTAACATTAAGAATATCTGCAGAATGAAGTTAACTTAGTTGTGTTTTCAACGACTTAGCACACACCTAGACATCAAAATCTTTTAAGATTTAAAACAGACCCAAATGATCCTTATTGATCTTATACTACTGTATCATGAAGATGAAGGATTGTGTTTTCATCTACATTGCTAATTAGTGTGATCATATATATAAACATCGTATCAACATAGATTGTCAAAAAGATACCAAGAAACCCCAAAAATAAAATGAATTTGGTGAGAAGAATGAATGGAAGAGTATATAAAAGAGACATAAATAACAGATCCATAAAAGGATTCAATGATAAGCCTTAAAGTCAACTAATTGGGTTGGTAGTACCGTTTCACACCCAATTTCGATTTGTCTTGCCATGAAATAACAAGACAGCAACAAAACACCATCTACACTTTCTTCTCTCTTCCATTATTTAGAATAACGTGCACAATGGCCCTAATGCTCATTTATATTCAAAAGAGCCTACCGAAGCAATCGATTTGGGTTTCTATAAGAGCAAAATCCATTATTTGTGGCTCTAGCCATTGGTGAAGAGCACAAGTGCACAACTCAGTAGAGCAACGATTTGAGGCGAATATGGAGATTTAAGAGAGCAGCATCACCAAATCCAATTAGATAACACCAATTCTTCCTTGTACTCATATGAAAGAACAAAAAAAATCGGACAACAATATGACTCCTTGTAGTACACAAGTGAAGTTGAGACTAGATTCTTTCATGTACATATTTTATCAAAGAGTCTGAGAAACGATAAACAGAGACCCATATAACTCAAATGATTTCTACATAGGCTCAGTTTTAAGTCAGCTTAAAACAGGAGCAATTCTTCAGGGCTTGATCTCAAGTTTTAATGTCATCCAATATATGTTATTGCTTATCTTACTAATGTTTCATCAATTGCTCATCTTGCTAGTGTTCCATCAAGCTTGGGTTTGACGTGGTTTAAACAATTTCTGCAATAGCAATAAAGAGCATAGAATCATCGACCATTCTAGTAAACAGAGAACTATATAAGCTTGATCAATCACAGGCTTACCTTTCTTAGAGCATCAATCGACCGCACTTTCTCATCTCTCTTTTCACAAAAGCACTCTCCACACCAGCTGGAGAAATCCTTGTGATGAGTTTTGAGCTCTCTAAATACAGAACTGCAAGGAACAACACGAAAGACAAGCTTAATAAGAAACCAAATAAAAATGGAAAGTCAATTGCAATGTAAAAAAAGATGCATGGCAGTCTAGAGGCAAGTTTTAGATGCTATTTACCTTCTGCACCATAGAAGCATATTGACCCGATGCCCGCATGTTGTGGCTCTGGCACCATGGCGGTGGCGGCCACGGTGAAGCACAGCTTGTCCAGGTATATGACAATAATCATATGTTTCCTGCTTTCGCAGAAAAAAAAGAGTTGTTTATATTAGCTATCAGCCATATACAGAATGTTAGAAGACAAGAAAGCAACAGAAAAGAGTGGCATACATCTGCCTTTGTTGCTGTGTTCACATGTTTTTCACACCGTGTGCCTCTGAAAAATAGCTCCCCTCCCACAAATTGATTACCCAAACAAACATTCAGCGTTACTTCTGAATCATCCACATGAAAGCCTGAAAATTTATATAACATCTGATAATTTTCAGCCAGAATAACGTGAGTATTGGAATATATCTGCATTTAGGACAACTAGTCAGGTCATGGGAAATTATACAGGATATGTCAAAGGGTCTCACCTAAATCAACATCCCTATCTTTCCCATATTCAACAACAAAACCATGGTGAGAGTCCAGAGTTGCTCCACCCACATCACTGAAGAATACTGCAAAACAAAAGATTCGAAGTAGCTTTTTAGTTTTAACACTGTGAACATATTAAACAGACTTTCCAATAATAGACTATGTAATGGATTTAAAAATATATTGCCTTTAGAGATGGGACGTATAAACCCCTCCATGAGTTTGTCAAGCATGGTGTCTAGACCAAAGTCGTCAAGCACAGCACCGTATTTATTCATGGTGTTTGGTCTCATTATCCGGAATTTGGTCTCACCCACCCACCTTTCAAAATTGTCTATCTGCATGGTCAAACAAGAGCAAATGAACAAAATACGAAGGATAAGAGAAAAACAAAAAATGGATGCACATTACCTCGGCTAGCATCATCTCACAAAAGCTAGGCTGGAGCATGTCAAAGACGAAAACACCAGGAGACGGTTCAGATATTATATTTCTGAAGCTTTCCTCTGTGTTTTCATTTATCGCCTTAAGGAAAGCAGGAACGAAACATACTGTGGGAACTAGAGTATACAACTCCTTGTGAAGTGGCTGCAGTAGAAAAACACTTCAAACTACTAACAAATGACTGGAGCAGAGCAATACAGAACACAAGAAAGCTCAAGAAAGGATTCACACCTGATAATTTGTTGTAATCTTCAGCCTATAGTCACTGTGCCTTTGAGCCTGTAGCATCAGCCAAACAAAACTACTTAATAAAACTCTTGAGCTCATATTGACATTTTCAAACCATTCATGCAATATCTTCTACCAACCATCATCTAACCAGATTGAAATTTCCATAACCACTTAACTAAAAGTGAAACCAGTTCATAGTAGCAATTAGCAAAAGCTCAAATTTTCATAATGAAGTGTAGCTTCTAAAGCAATTCACAGTCATCAATACAAGTAAAAACAAAATTCAAGAGAGAAAGGTCCAAATCTAGTACTTACTCTGGAACGCTCTCCATGAGGAAGATGCCTAAGCATAATATCAGTCATGAATTTGATTTTCTCATCACGATTCGAGACGAGCATATTCGGAGGCAAGTACTTCTCCAGACTAGAATATACCGAGTTTGGGAAATCAAGCTGCAGATCTTCATAACTATCGGGTCTATGCTCGTTGTTAGGGTTTAGCCTTAGTCTCTGGCAAGAAACCATCGTAGAGGTAGCTCTCAATGTCGTGGGAGCCGCCGAATGAGAATTCTGACCTGCAATTGTTCCGTTACCTTCCACCGTCGTCGTCGTCGTCTCTTGCGAACCTTCTCGCTGCTCACTTGACATTACTAAAGAAGGCAGAGAATTCAAGTGAGAAAAAACTAGGGTTTCTTCTTCACACTACATTCCAAAAGCAAAAAATCTTAAAGGGGAATTGAAATCGACTTTTTAAGCTCTCGATCTGGAGATTCTGATTTTTGAGTTCCCGTTGAAGTTAGGGTTTCTGAATGTTCCCTCGAAGATTTTTTTATCTTTTATTTATTTGTTAATATTACGCACGAAACCACCAGTCATACGCCTTATAAGAAGAGTTAAATGATTTTCTAGCCCATCTATTAGGCGGCCCATTAAATAATTCGAACCGGTTATTTGGTTTAAACTGAAATTACCGGTATAATCGTGGAATTGAAATCATTCGACTTTGAGTTGTCTGTTAGTGCGTTATTGGTTAACACGTGAGAGATATCGATAGTCTCCTCTGGAGTTTGTTAAGTTCACACGTGTGAATGAAAGCTTTCGCTCTCAAAGCTTGGTGCTTTTTCGTCTCTTGCCTCTGCCAAAATCTTTTGGCCGCCATCGATCTTTCCGATCACGGAACAACCGTACGAATTGAAAGTATCTCTGCGGCGAAGTAGAAATGTGGACGGAGGAATCTTTGGATTTAGTGCTTGTGCCGACGGGTCTGGTCGTGATGGTTGCTTACCATGTCTGGCTCGTCTACGCTATTCTTCACCGCCCCAAGCTCACTGTTATCGCTCTCAACGCTGAGTCTCGACGACAATGGGTCTTCTCTATGATGACTGTATGTTTTTTTCTCTTCTCATTTCTATTGTTCCTCTTTTGGTGACATTCTGGGATTTTCTTGGTATTTCTGATTCTGGAGATTTTGGGGTCTAGATTAGGGTTTATGGCAATAGAGCTGCTTTGTTCGTGATTTTAGGAATTGGGTATTGAGAGTCTTACGGCTCTCCTATCCTCAATTTTCATGATTCTGAAGTTTTCGAAGTCAACTAAAAACTAGTAAACCATAAATATTTGGATCTTCAAACATCAGGTAGCAAAATTGAGCAGGGTTTATGATGAGTAAAGATGATGAGATTAGGAGAAGCAAAGTCTTGGAGCTGTCAAGTGATGTTAGATGTGAATCTTCATTAGTAGAATCAATGTTATAATAGACGGTTGGCTATCTTCCTTGGAAGCTTGACATTTTTCAAGAACTCTTCTTGTTCATGGAGGATATGCATCACAGATCCCTATAGTTCACAACTCTACGCATATTTCAGCTAGAATCTTGGAGCTAGTTAATGAGGTTCATTGGATAGGAACAGAGTCATAGACATGAGAAACAAGAACACAGTCGTGTGTCTGTCCGTTAAGATCCGAATTATCGGTGGTCTTGGCTCTCAGTATTGGTTCTTTTGCAGTAGATGATATAAGTTTATCTATTGTTATTTCCAGGAACCACTGAAAAATGGTACCTTGGCTGTTCAGACAATCCGGAACAACATAATGGCATCAACCCTTTTAGCCACAACAGCAATCACTTTATGTTCCATCATCGGCGTCTTTGTAAGCAACTCGTCATCTTCAAAATCCACGGCAACAAATCTCATATACGGGAGCAAAAGCCCTCGCTTAGCGTCATTCAAGAACTTTGCAATCCTGATCTGTTTCCTCATGGCCTTTCTCTGCAACATCCAGTCAATCAGGTATTACGCTCACGTAAGTTTCCTAGTCACAGTGCCTGTCTCAAGAGGGAAAAGAGAGCACTGCGAGTACGTGTCTAGAAACCTGAACCGAGCTAGCTACTTCTGGTCTCTCGGATTACGGGCTTTCTACTTCTCCTTCCCTCTCTTCTTATGGACCTTCGGGCCAATCCCGATGTTTGTGTGCTGTTGTATGATGTCCTCGATTCTATATTTCTTGGACACGACCACTAGTTTTACCAGGCATCTTCATAGCCAATCGTTCAGAGAAACGGCTGATTCAATGGACGGCGAAATCGAATCAGCTGTTCATACTCTGTAGATTCTTCTCTGACTTTTGTTGTGTATTAAGAGTTATATGTTAACGGTGTCTTTTGTAATGTGATGGAACAACTTTGTCTGCAATTATGTATGCGTTTGTGTTTTCATGTTACAATGATTAGAAAACATTACAAGATGAAAACGCAAACGCCTACCTAAACGCAAACAAACAATCTTAAGTATGTTCATCACTGAAGAAAGTAATGGTTTTAGCTTTTTCTGTTCTTGGTTTTAGGTTTGGATAACTAAGAAGAATTGTTATTATTCACACAGGCCTTAAAACAATTTTGTTCTTGCTTTGTTTCCACAGGATTGAGTAAAATCCATAAACGAAATGTTCAAGCCTCAAACTGTTTAAACATGACTAGATACGCACAAAAAGGCTCACGCTCGATAAGTACATTAATGAAACCTTTTATTAAGATTTAAGGACAAAAGTTCGATTCTTCTTCTAATGCCAAGAGACGTTACAAAGCTGGAGTGGCAGTGACGGCGGAAAATAAGACAATGGGGATGTCTTTAGGTGATCCGATATCGGATACGAAGGCGAAGAGATCATACAAGATCTCATTGCATTCGTATCCACTATGGATCATCTAAACTCATTCATGGAATCTGGTACCTCTAATTGGCTCATTTCCCCCACGTCTCTTAGAATCGGAGAAGACAGAGAGAAAAACCTAAAGCACCTGACGGACTCCGGACAGATTGAGCATGCAGGAATAAATAAGCGCGACACTCAAGCAAGCACCAAAGATTTGGGGTTTTCCGAATATTTTTTAAGGATTTGAAACTTCTAGACTGGGCTGGGCCTAATTAAAAGATTATTAGCCTACCAAAAAAAGTTCGAGACCCATCTTCTCTCTTCTTACTTTGTTGTCTCTCTCTACAATCTATATGTTGGCTGGCCAGCTGAGACAAATTACTTTTGCATTTGGACGATGATTTGTCTATTTTTCTTGTTAATATGGTTGGTCTGTTGTTGTGTCTGGCTGTTCGTTGAATTTCAAGAGTTTTATGTTATTAACGAGTGTTTTTGATGATATCTCATGGAACAATTTCCTTTGAGTTTTCATGTTATAAATGCTCGCGTAAATGCAAACAAATAATTGAAATAATAGTGGTCTACTATGTAATAATGTGATCTCAAAAAATAATATATATATATATATATATATATATAATGTGATCTCTTGGGTTTAATTCTTAATGTATTCTTCTTCTTCTTCACTCAAAGTAAAAGGGTTTGGTTTTGACCATGGTTCAGGTGTTACACTACAAATAGTATAAAAATTAAATTTTTTTGTATGTATATAATAAAAAAAAGAGACAAATAAAGTTACATTGTAAGTGGTCGCCTTAAGAAGAAAAATCATTCATATTTTATTCTTCGTCGATCTTCTGTTTTGTGTCCAATTTTAGAACTTTTACTCTATTTTCATACATCCAATCTCCTTGCCTCTACAATAGTATACCAAATAAACAAATTGTATTTGTTATGTTGGTCGAATCCAAAGATCGATTTTAACATTGTTATGTGTGTGCATGACTAATGCAAAATTTACATATCCAAGATTATTGTTGAACTTTGTTTGTAGACAATTCTTTTCTTAATCTATAGCTGAATCTTTGCTCAAAGGCTGAATCTCAGTGGATTGTCGTTGAATTTTGTTTAGAAGATCTGAGTACAATAATCATGTTTGATAGCATCATCGCGATTGTGTTTTTTTTTTTTGCCATTGAAGCTTCTTGAAACACCTGCCAAATGAAAGAAAGTAAAAGAAAATTTAGTAGTGAGAAATTTGACAACGCAATGTTGGCTTGGAAATAATGACCAAACTATCAAACCAAACTGCATTACTATTATGTATGGAAAATGATATATATATATATATATATATATATATATATATATATATATATTACAACATTGATCTAGAGATAACACGATATGGAGATCAGGTTACCAAAGAAGAAAAACATTTTTACCGGCAATGATGAAGAATGTATAATGTTAAACTTATAAGTCACCTAAAGTATGTGATATATATGCACCCATGTTAGTATTACGCATAGATGTGAATGTGTATATCTATATAATTATAGATGTATGCATATATAGATGTGAATGTGCGTATATGTAGGTTAGAGAGAAGAAGAGATAAAGGTGGTGACAGAAGTATAGAGAGCACAAAAGAGTAGAGATGCAGGTTCTCTCTCTTTCTCTCCCTCTCTTTCTTTGAATTTGTTATACATATTTTATCATCCACATGCGGTGTGATGATATATATGTATGTACTTGCATGTCATCCTTAGTGCTCTCTATCTTCTGTCAACAACCAACATCACTCTCAAACCTATGTGTGATATGCAACATCATAAAGTATGTATGTGTAATTAAGTATTATAATGTTTGAATATGTGTAAGTATATATATATATATAGACAATAGGGAGTGTATGAAGTGACAAAGGGAAAATAGAGAGTAATGTGTATATATATAGGAGTAAGTTGAGAAACCTCATCTCCACAGACTGTACCCAAACGTTGACTCTTTCTACATCTAGCTACATTCCCCTCCACACACAAAGATATACCCAACACCAACATAAATTTCTTCATTTGAAAAATGAAATCATATGATAAAACAAGTTTTATCCCTAATGAAGATTTCAAAACACTAGGAGAATGACTTGAATAAAATATCAATATGAGTTCAAAATTGGAATATAATATTCATCCATATGCATCTACTAGACCTAATTCAAGGTAAGCTATACATTAGAATATAATTGGCTAGAGTTTATAATTTATTCTGTTGAGTTCTAATATCAGAATATTATTAATATTCAGCATCCAGCCAGTAGATAGCACCAAATTCTTCCGTATAACGATGCCACAATCTGGTTAGGAACACGAGCCAATCAATGTGGTAATCATGTGACATGATCAGATGTGGAGGAGATTTATTTGACTCCAAAGTTTTGTTTGGCAATGGCTGGCAAAAACCCTAAACCCACCAACCAACCGTACGTCCTCAATGTTAGAGGTGTGTAGGGTAGCAACACCAATTTAACTTCTCACATAAAAAATAGGACAAAAATTGAACCTTTCGTGTGTTTCAACCGACAAAACCAAAAATAGTAACTTTGTAAATAGTTATCGTGAATAGTATTCTAACAAAATAAGTGATCATCTACTAATGTTAACCGTAACAGTTATTATCTCTAACAATTCGTTTATATGATGACCAAAACATATAAAATAGCTTTTGATTACATTTAACTATTTAAGAAATAAGAATTAAGATAGAATAAAAAAGCTATTAACTAGTTCTTCATCACCTTTAATTAAATAGTTATTTAGAATAAATTTATTTTGAGAATCAGTACAATTGCATAAATGAATACAATTATGTCTATAAAAATTCACTCTTATTAGTTATTTCAACTCTTTTAGGCATAAAGCTTGTAAAACTTTTTTTCTTCTTTAAATAATAAAATTTGGACCCTTTAATTTTTTATAATTAATTTCCTGTAGATTTAAAACCAAATCTTGATAACAGTCGTGGCAGATCTAGATCATCATTATCTATGCATAACACGAACTCGAGTATGAAGAATGAACCTCTAACTGGCTGAGCTAAATAAACTTGACTATTTTACTCTATCTTTGAATACGATATTGTTTCAAGGGTATAGTTTCATATTAAAACACTTCAATGTGGCTGCTTCTTAATCACCACAAAAACAAGTACTTAGTTAGTAGTGAAAAACTAAAAACCAGTTTAAACAGGTAGATATACAACACTGTTTAGATAACCGAGATGGTTGGCGAATTAAACATAGTTTTATTAATAATTGAAGAAGGAAAACGACAGATCACCAAAGTAGGGACTATGACATTAAGAAGGGAATCAAAACTTAGTGTTTGGTTATTCATGGGTTTGTCCTTTTTCTCTTGTAATTCAGTTCCTCTTTGTCGTCTTCAGTTACTCTTATTACTTCTTTGGGGGTTAAAATGTGAAAGCCTATTCATATCAAATCATGGATATGACTTATGCAATAATGGACTTGTTGGATAACAGTAAGTGGGTGATATGTTTTGGAAGTAGTTTCAGTTTTTTTCCTATTGGAGAAAGAGAAGAGGTCAAAAAAGGAATCATAACAACTTGATTTGGAGGAGGAAGACTTTAAAGAGTGATAGACAATGGTATTAAATAAGTGGGGAAGAGTACTATATACTGATGAGATAATCATTAATTGATAAATGGAATTTTCATTGCAGAGTGGCACATGTGGTTAATTTAAAGCTGAAGAAACTTGTGAGCCCCATATTCTTCATTACAAAACCATTTATGTCTTATTGTAGTGTAGACTGTAGAGTACATACATGTAGACGGACCATCGAATTTTGAAATTCAGATTTGGTGTACCTTTGAAAATTCATATCATTATGACTCAAGAGTCTACGTATCTCTAAAAATGTTCTTGTCTTCTGTGATACTTTTTTTTTGTTAGCCAGGCAATACAACCATCAAAAACTAAAAGCAATAAGAATGGTTGGTGCGTTTCTACTTAGGTTGTATCTCCCACGCTAAACTAGTGAGCACGAGTTAGTCATTTAAGTATAGCTCCATCTAATTATAGATTGTGTCCGAACTTCGCGGTTCAAAATCAGTGTTTCTTTTTCGAACTTCTATTGGTTGTTATCGCTTGTACTTTTTTGTCGTACTTTTTTTTAGTCATATTTGTTGTAAATTTTGGATTTTCTATTTTTTTATTTTTTTTATAACCTTTGTCCAAATATAAAAATGATATAAACACTTAACAGTTATAAAAAAAAAACTAATATACTAATGCAGAATTTATATCAAAAGTATTTTATTTCTTTGTGTCTTTCATAGTTTATTAGTTAACCACAAATATACTAATGCAGAATTTATATCAAAAGTATTTTATTTCCGTAACATTCAAATTGAAAGTAATTACCTTTTGTCATAAAAGTAATTATGTTGTGGCAGTTATAAGTGGTTAACTACTTACATTGTCGAATCATAAAAAGGTAAGTTCCATATACATTACATGCAAAACAGGAGGGTTTGAAAGAAAGCATGGGCTTAAAACCTTACTTACAAGCTATTTATTGGGCCGATTATTTAACTCATCAATTGGTTGCAATTTGAGCACTTACGTAATAATCATGTGGTGAAGGGTTCGAATCCTCACCTCTACATTTACCATTTTTGTATTTTATTCTTCACAAATAGTGGGCTTGAAAGCCATATATGATCTTCATTTCTTGTAAGTTGTAACTCAAACGTACTTTATTCAAAAGTGATATTGGGAGATAAATCTCCATTTAGCCACAGTGTTTATTTATTTTTGATAATCTTCATTTAATCATAGTTATTAACTTAATATGGTAACCGATATTCAACCGATAAAACAAAAAAAAGATCCAAGTCAATAAGAAAAAACCCAAAAATATAGTAACTGCTAAAAAAAAAACTTAATTTTGCGATACAGAAATATTTTCTCACCCCACCCCAGATTCACCCCATTAACCGTTTCAAAAGGAAATTAAGGAGTTGTTCATAGTTTCGTTTGTAAATTGCAATTGTAAGTTTGTAACTGTAATAGAATTAGATTATTTAGGGTTTGCTTGATCCTCGATCTGTGATCGATTGATCTCGCTTCGCACCCAGCAGGTATCATTTTTATTCCATTATCTCTCCGGCCGTGTAGTTAATTTGTTAATGCATTTTATGTTTGCATGGTGAATCTAACGATTTTTTGGAATTGTTTTATATCAATCCGAAACAAAAATGATTAATATTTTTCGAGACAAATCTTTGCGTTGATTTATGATATACGAACAAAAAGAAGAAACAAACCCTATTACAGATTTTATCGGAGAAAGTTTGCATAACAAACCATATGTATACAGATGTTACAATGAAAGTGATATTTCAGGTTTATTTAATGAGCGTGAAAGATGGCTAAGATAATGCTTGGATCTCACTCGGTTAAGAGCCATGGATGGAAGGTGGCTCGTGAACATCTTTGTGACTGGCTCATCCTCGTAGTCCTCGGTCTCATCGACATTGTACTCAATGTTATCGAGCCTTTTCATCGCTATATTGGACCTGACATGTTAACCGATCTCACTTTCCCATTTTATGAAGACACCATCCCTATGTGGGCTGTCCCGGTAAGTAAACTTGTTTCCCAAGAAACCTTTGTCTTCATTTTGCATTCCATCACAAGGAAGTATTTCGATTTTCGCTGATTGATTATTTGTATGTATGGTGTGTGCGTGTAGATTATTTGTATATTGGTTCCGATATGCATCTTCATAGTGTACTATTACTATCGAAGAGATGTTTATGATCTTCATCACGCCATTCTCGGTGAGTTAATTTCTACTACTGATCACCCTCAAATGTATCTAGTCCTATAGTACTTACAATTTCAAATCGAAATCCATACTATCATATATTATTGATGATCAACGTGACAAGAATATTTGGAAATTGCGTATAGGTATCGGATTCTCATGTCTTGTGACTGGAGTCACCACTGATTCCATCAAAGACGCGGTCGGTAGGCCACGCCCTAACTTCTTTTACCGATGTTTTCCCAATGGTAAACCGGTATGTACATTTCTATGGATCCATCTCACTTATACGTTAATTTCCCGGTTTATCATGAGGGAATTGTTTCTTATTTTGTGCAAATCGGAAAGAAATGCAGAAATTTCATCCGGATACTAAGGATGTTGTGTGTCATGGAGTTAAAAAGATAATCAAAGAAGGTTACAAGAGTTTCCCTAGTGGTCACACTTCATGTAAGTTGTTCTAAAGCATTAAAAAGACAAGTAACAACATCTGAATTGATTCCGGTTTATGTTAACCGCTTGATTACGGTATACATGCAGGGTCATTCGCTGGTTTAACTTTCCTAGCGTGGTACTTATCGGGTAAAATCAAAGTCTTTGACAGAAGAGGTCACGTGGCGAAGCTATGCCTCGTGTTCTTACCGATACTCATATCAATTCTCATCGGAATATCACGCGTAGACGACTATTGGCACCATTGGACCGATGTCTTCGCCGGAGCTATCATCGGAATTTTTGTCGCTTCTTTCTCTTACCTCCACTTTTTTCCTTACCCTTACGACGAAAACGGTATTAAACCAAAACAAACAAAAAATTACCATCATGTTATTGCTTTCTTGATAATAATAACGGTTGATGACAATATTTTAACAGGATGGGCTCCACATGCGTATTTTAGAATGTTGGCGGAGAGGAGCACTGGTCGAGCCACGACGATGACTCGAACCGGTTCTCGAGGAATGTTGGGCAACGACGTTGAGCCTGGCAACTCCGCGTCCTCGCCGCACGATCGCCACCGTGAAAGCACTGATTCTGACTTTTGAAAATTTCCTCCACAATGTTTTAAAAAAAAGAAGTTAATTATCCGTGTAATTTTTAATTGTATGATTGTTTTCACTTACTGATATATAATATGTATACTTTTCATTAGGTTGACATTGTTGTTCACCATGTTTAGAAAAGTTTGATTTGGAGATGTTTGATTAACACGTACATGCTTCATTTTGGTTTATATAATGGATATATAATTAGTGTGTTATTAAGTTGATATTGTTGTTAACTATGTTTAGAAAAGTTTGGTTTGGTTCAAATTGGTTTACTTCGATTCCCCAATTTCCTCTCTTGGGTTCCGGTTTCAACTTGCATCCACATTGGATCCGTAGTAATTAAGAAAAGTGATTCTTCGTCCCAATTTGTATTATTTTTGGGGAAATTAAAGGTACTGTATTATGTTTTATTTTTATAGTACTCTACTATAATATGAGCTCACCACATTTTTGATAAAATAAAAATATCTTATGAAGAGTCATTAGTAATGTTCAATGTGCATGATTGTGGCAACTGGTTATGTTTAATCAAGTTTCAATAGTTACGTCTAATTTGGAGAGGAAAACTTTGGGAACCGAACAATGTAACGTCCGGTTGAAGTAAACCGGACACGGTAACCGAAAATTATCCACATGGGTTTGGTTTAGTTTTCCCAATAAGGTCCAGATTCATCCGCCTTCTTAGGGATCCACTTCAGCTTAACATAAAGAATTTTGCCTTTGCAAAAGAATTGCTCCCGACAAATTAGCAATTAGACTAGGTATCCCAAAAAGCAATAACAGAGGATTAAACTCTCTCATCGCAAAAGACGTTACGCATCCAATTTGGGTAACCCGAGGCTACATAAAACTGAAGCGTCCCGTCAGACGTAACACTGTTAGCAATGAGACTAGTTCCTCTATTTGCTGATGCACCTTCTACGATCAACCGCCAATCAGAGATCAGACTCAAAATATTCAAGATTAGTTGTTTTCATCTTTCTTACATGAACTGTGATTTTGTGAACATAATTTTGTTTTTCTTCTTTCCTCGTTACAGTTTTATAAAAATAATTTGTGAATTGCAGCAAGCCATCAAGCTAGGATTATGTTGGAACTCGTAAAGAAGTTAAACCATGTCAAAGGACACAAAATAATCATATTATACAGTACTAAACATTCTACATCAAATAAAATAAAATTATCTTAAGTACACAGCTTTCTAAAACACAAACATCAACATTATATATTCGGATACAAATACATTTATACTAATTTCCAAATTGTATTGTTTTATCAGATGTAACAATACTTTAACCAATTGCCGACAAAAACTTAGATCTTTTTAATAATTAATTAAAAACAGAAAAACCAATCTTAAAATCTCAGAAAAACTTTAATTTAGATACGCGTAAACAGCTTTA
Source organism: Arabidopsis thaliana (assembly GCF_000001735.4). NCBI lineage: Eukaryota > Viridiplantae > Streptophyta > Magnoliopsida > Brassicales > Brassicaceae > Arabidopsis > Arabidopsis thaliana. Next base: position 6,251,206 of record NC_003074.8, read on the forward strand.
TATGTACTTTTTTTGTTGTCATTACGTTAATAAAATATAAATCTGATGGTACCAAATTTATAAATATAAATTACCTGGCGATGAATCATCATCTCTGTAAATTTCTCCAGCTCACTTTACTCTGCAGAGAATCTAACGTTTCATCTTTATTTTATTTTTATACAAATCACAATTTATTTTTCTTATTAATAATAATAATAGTGATTATGTTGACGATTAATAAAGGATTAGTTTCGAATTATCAATATATAAATCCGTCCAACTAACCTATCCCGTCGTTATCGAACCAATGGAGACCCCACTCCCTCCTTTATCGCAACTAACCCCAAATCCTACTCCCGCCGCCGCCGTCTCTTCCGCTATTCCGGCGCCAGTTAAGAGCGTAGCCGTTCAGCAACCGATCGATGGATCTCCACGCGCCGTTGCTACTGATACCGGAGGTATTCCTGAGCCACTTGCGGCTGTTCCCGGCGCTAAGCTTCGTCTTATGTGCAGTTTTGGTGGCCACATCATGCCTCGTCCACACGACAAATCGTTGACGTACTCCGGCGGCGAGACTCGTATTGTGGTTGTTGATCGACGTGCGTCACTGTCTTCGCTCCGATCTCGTCTCTCTAGTATGCTTCTCAACGGCCGGTCCTTTACTCTCAAGTACCAGCTCCCTAGCGAAGATCTCGATTCACTCGTCACCATCACTACCGATGAAGATCTGGAGAACATGATCGAGGAATACGATCGCGCGGCTTCGTCAGCGACGGCGACTGCTACGCAACGGCTCCGGTTGTTCCTTTTCGCTAACAAGCTCGAGACCGCCGCTACTATGGGATCTCTGCTTGACGGCACGAAATCTGACACATGGTTCGTCGATGCTCTGAATCAATCTGGTTTGCTTCCTCGTGGTTTATCAGATTCCGCCGCCGTGAATAATACCTTGGTGAATCTCGACGAAGCTAGCGGCGGAGAGACCGAGATCCAAAACCTTGAAACTAATGTTGGTGGCGAGAACAATAAGCGAGGGGATTTGGTTGCTAACGGTGTGATTTCGCATCAGGAGATGCATATGAGCTCGATGCCTGATTCTCCAATGATGGAAGCCGCTGGTTCTTCGATAGGATCTTCTTCTTCATCTCCTTCCACATCCAATTTGCCACCGATTCGCGTTAGAGTCAGTGAGGACCAGAGGATAGAGGAACAATTGGCACAGATGACCTTCTCAAACATGCAAACTCAGAGGCAATTTGATGATGGCGTTAGCTTGATGGCAAATCGGCCAATGATGATTCCACCTGGTGCCATGAACGATGCTGCGATGGCGTATAACAACGCACCTGGTGATGGTACTGCTCCCGCAAGCAATGGCCATGTCTCACCTGAAGACGATCGATCCGAATTAGGTGTATCAACTGGCTACAGGAAGCCACCTTTGCCGATGCAACCAGTAACGATCCCACCTAGAACTGTTGGAGGCTATGGCTTGACATCCCCTGATTCTGTTGCAAGGTACTTTCATCTTCCCCTGGACTCTCTCTAGTTATTTAGGTAGCTATAATGATCTAGGTAATTTCTGATCTCAACTTCTTAGTTTCTCCATCATTTTCTTCAGCTTGCCTTGAATTTGTAGTTTCATTTGCACTGTTTCTGTTTCTGTTCTATAATCTTTACATGTGGTTTGTATTACATCTCTGATAGTGGCTAAGTAGCTAAAAGAAATAGATCATTGGTTTGAAGTATGGTGTATGAATCGATGATGGAGAAATCATCTTAAACTGTCAAATGCTTAAGAATTTTCTATGATCTTTATCATCATCTTTGTTTTATTACACCTTACAATCAGAGATTTTTCAATTTGGTGTTCTAGATATTTGTGTAGATATTGGTATACTCTTTGAACCATAACGTTACAAGAGATGTTAGCTTTATTCTTTTGAATATGATGATACTCAATGCTGATATTTCTTGTTGTTTATACATTACAGTGATACTAGCATTTCTTCTGCTACTTCATTTTCAAAGCCGATGTACTACCAAGACCAACCTCCAGCTCTGCCAAGAGCTCCTCCAGTGGCACAGCCTGAAACCACCTCGGCCCAAAGCTCTCAAGTCTTACCTCAGACTGAAAACACTTCAGCCCAAACCACCTCCCATGTCTTATCTCAGCCAGGTACGTACACAACTATGGATCAACAACAACAACAACCTCTGGCTCAACAACCTTTCTTACACCAAGGCGTTCAGTATATCCCTCACCCATCACAATACATACCAATTTACTCTCATCAGCAACAAAACTACCCTGTTTACGTGATGTCCGTCCCACAATCTCAGCAGTATATCCCAGCAGGAACTCCCCCGCTCTACCCGAACTCAAAACCCGGCACAAACTCGAGACCTGAAGCTGCCCAGAACGTTTACCGAGCTGCTCCCCCTCAGGTTATTCAGCTTCAGCAACAGCATCAGTACATGGGTTACGCTGGAGCTCCTCAACATAGCACAAACGCAAACGCCAATTACGGTACTGGAGCTCCTCAACATAGCACAAACGCAAACGCCAACTACGGTGGACCCTTTGAATACACAAACTCTCCAAACGAGACAGTGTATTACCACACACAAGCTCCTGCTGCAAACACTGCCATTCCATTAGCGTCTCCATACCAAAGCATGACACCAGCAGCAGCCGCAGCAGCTCTAGCCGATATGTCCAAGCAAATGGCTCTTGACGGCGGCAAACAGCAACAGCATATGGCTGCGTCTCAGCCGCTTTAAACGCTGGATCTTTGGTAATAAATGCGCAAAGTGTTAAGTATAGCCGACACGGCGCGCTCTGTTCTTTTTGCGTATTACATGTAACGTCCTGTTACATCTCGTTAGATATACATAGGATTTGCTATCTCGTTGTTCTTATCGTAGTTTGCTTATGTCTCTCTCTCTTTTCTGATAAATAAATATGTTTTGGATATTTTTTTAAGTTCTATATTGGAATTATCTTGATCCGAAGATTACACAAAAACTCAAGAAATGGAACACCAGTGTATACTAGATATAGAACTGTGAAGTGATCTGTTGAGGTTGCTTCATGCTTTGTCACTTTAAGTGATGCATTCAACACTTGAAAACTTGATATTGCCGCTCAGAAAAGAAAAAAACTCCATTAACAAGTCAAGAGAACAATTCCAGCTTTTTAAACACAACATAAATCTCCATTAGCTTCATTACTTATAAAACGTTCAATCACATATCTCCACCATGGCCTCTGTTAAGACCATAAACATGTAGCAGTGATTGAAGTAACCAATTCATCCTCTGCAAAACTTGATTCCTTAGCTAGCTTCTAGGATTTCCTCATGCGCATCGAGATCAAAATCCTTTGAATTCACTCGAATCATATGCATAAAACAGAATCATCTTAGCCTCTAACCTGAGGCTCTTTGATTCAACTTGTAGTCAATCTCACCAACAGCTTATACTATTGTAGATTCACGTCAATAACCTGATTGAACAAACCGAGTTTCAAAACAGTACCCCTGTTCAACCATCTTGTTAAACAGAACACACCAGCAACTTGAAACCCACTACTAGTAGTAACCTTTACCATGTCACTTATCAGCAAACCTTGTGATATCCCTAAGACACGCCCTTAAAACAGCTTACATATCAACTCTAGAATCCTTGATGTATCTTTCAAGCTGTAAAGAAAAACCTGCAATACTTCTTCTTGTATGCAACTACCAAAACGAATTTGGCTATTACACCATTCAATTTGCAGTCTTTAGTCAATGCCCTTCATTTTCTTAAAAACAAAATCCTTCACTTGACTGACCTGCAGATAACTTCCCATGAGTAGACACTTACGTTGTCTCGTCATCAACCAAGACAAATTTATGCTCATGAGTTGTTGTCTTCTAAATGCAATTTGAATCCTCTGCATTTGCATTCCTTTCTAGGACTTCTTTTCAGCTGCTAACACCAGCTTTGAGATGAGTTGTTTATCAGGCTTGATACACAACACTTTCATAGTCTTGAAGTGAAATACCTTGAGACAACTCCTGCAACACTTACACATGTCTCTTTTCAGTTCCTTCTTTAGAGAATTCATTGAACCACTTCAATAACTTCATCTCTATTTACACGTTAGTGTCTTTTCTGAAATTTGCAGCCAGCAACTCCTATCTAGAAACCTGCAATTTATTTCTGAAAAATCTGCAGTCTACTTCTAAATGACCTTACCAACAATCAGCTCCAAACCAAGCCTGTATCCACCTTGTACCATCTTTGAGCTGAAAACCCGTTGATAATAAACTGTTCTTGACTTGTTTTCTTATAAGCATATTGAACTTCCATGAATCTGATAAACTAGTGAATTACACAGCCCTTTAACTCTTTTATCTTCAGCTAACCTTCTAAGACAACATCCACAAACATAGCTCCACCATGAAAAAATAACAACCTTAAGTATATGTATTGCTAACTAAACCGGACAGATGAAACTAAACCGGAGATTAAGACATTTAACCAAATTATTGATTCAGGTTCTGTAGCAGATTCAGGTATGAAGAAGAGCTTTTTTCCTGTCACAACCTAAAACCCTAAATCTCTGATCCGCCATGAGAGGAGCTCTCTTGAGAAATGCATCTCTCTGCGCTCGCAGAATCATTCTTTCTCCTCGTATAACCCATCAGATCTCCCCCAATGTTCCCTTTCTCGCTCCAATCGCCGCTCCTGCTGCTCCCAAGTTCAGATTTTTCTCCTCCGAATCCGGTGAGAACTCGACTACGGCCCCTGAGTCTTCGCCGACTGATTCACCCGAGAAGAAAGATCTCGTTGTAGAAGATGTAAGCAACAAAGGTAAAACACACTCTATCCTCTTGTTTGGTTACCTCACACTTGAAATGGCCTTTGTATTAGTTGAAATGTGTGAGTTTAATTCTCATCTCACCATTTCTCAATACCTCATAGTTTTCAATTGATCCTTCGATACAAGATTCGTAGCTTCTTATCTCATGAACTAGTAGAATAGCTGTAGGTAATCGTTTGAAATTGACTTCATTTATTGGATTTTGTGGTCTCAGAGCTTAAAAGCCGTATAGAGAAGTATTTCAATGAGGGTAATGAAGATGCTTTACCCGGAGTTATTGAAGCACTTCTACAGAGAAGACTTGTAGACAAACACGCAGAGACTGATGATGAATTGTTGGAAAAAATCGAGTCTCTACCTTTCAAAGATGATGTCAAGGATGAAGATTTTGAATCCGATTTCGAGGAAGCACATTCTACTGACGAAGAACTTGAGGATTTGTACAATTCTCCCGAGTATGTAGCTGAAAAGATGAGGAAGAATGAGTTTTTCAACATGGATGATAAGAAGTGGGATCACATGATTAGAGAAGGTATCCAACATGGGTGTCTTACTGATACTAAAGAATGCGAGGAGATTCTTGAGGATATGCTCAAATGGGACCAGCTTCTTCCTGGTAATGGCTCGTTTATTTTCAATCTTCCCGTTCATCGACTCACATCCTTAGACATAGATTAGGTTGATTAATAGACTAATGTGCGTCGTTATAGCTAAACACAATCTCTTCGTGGAACTTAGCTTTTGTAGTTAACCTTTCTATTTGGATTTTTCTGAATCATGGTATGAGAAGTTGAGAACCATTCGTTTTTTTAACTCGTAGAAGGTAATGTACTATGCCAGATATGTTACTTCTCGGATCAGTAGGGCCGTTTAGAGAATATATTGGTTTGTTCCTGTGATGCGTACATATGAACATTTCTCTAACTGTGTATGTTCATTCAGATGACTTGAAGAAAAAGGTTGAAGCAAAGTTTAATGAGCTTGGAGATATGTGTGAAAGAGGTGAAATTGAGGCTGAAGCAGCTTATGAGCTTTTTAAGGAATTTGAAGATGAGATGGTAATTCAGTATGGGGATCAGATGGAAGCTGAGGGTCCTCCCCAATTTGGTGAAACAGATGCTTCCGATAGGAATACTGACTTGGATGATCCCCCTGGTAAAGGCCCAATCCTCAGGTGGCAATCAAGGATAGTTTTTGCTCCTGGAGGTGATGCGTGGCATCCAAAGAACAGGAAAGTTAAAATGTCTGTTACAGTGAAAGAGCTTGGGCTCTCAAAGCATCAGGCTAAAAGGCTAAGGGAACTTGTAGGGAAAAGATACCATTCGGGGAAAGACGAGCTTACAATCACCAGCGAGAGGTATATATAACTATAAATCTTAAGCTTTTCGTGAGACAAGAATGTTGAATCATGAAATGTTTTTGTCCTGTCACAGGTTTGAACACCGAGAGGAAAACAGGAAAGACTGCTTAAGAACTCTTTACGGGTTGATAGAAGAAGCTGGGAAAGCCAACAAGATCGCTGAAGACATAAGAACTTCATATGTAAAACAAAGACTCCGTGCCAATCCAGCTTTTATGCAGAAACTACAAGCCAAGATCATAAGGTCTAAAGAATCAGATGCCATCAACGCTTGAACAAAACTTTTCCCGGTTAGCGCCTTTCTTGTCTCACCAAATAATCTGTAGGATCGTCTTCTTTTGGCAATCATTTGATCCGTTATGGCTTTTCAGATCCATGAAGAATCTTTGATGGTAACTCCTATCTTAGTTTGGTTTGCTTGTTGTATCTCATGAAGACATGAACCTTGGCTGTGCTGTTGGTGTCTATTAGAGACTAGTTAACGTTTTCTCAGAATTATGAATCTCTCCTAAAGTTAAGGTTTCAGATATGTTTACGGGTTCAGAATGAAAGTAACCAAAGGAAAGAATTGGTACAATTTTTGTTTGGGTTTTGTATCAGATGTCTTTCTAATTTTTAAAGAAATTCAATCAGTAAGATAAGAAATGGAAACTAAATAAATTATTGCTTCAATATACGATAGCTATACATCTATAAACGAAAGTAAAATGGTCGGACTGTTCTGTTTATATTTTCCTGACGAAGAAAAATGAAATCTCAACCTCCACAACCACCACCGCAACCGGCACCGCCACAACCTCCGCCACCGGTAGAGGTGCCTGAAGTGGCTCTGTTGTCGGAGACTCCGTCGGCACAAGAGAATAACAGAGCGGAGAGGATACAACAACCGATCACAGCCAGGAACACAACATGAAACAGGTAACTAGCATCGAAATGTGTTGTTGTGGTGGCCATGCTCATTACATCTTCTAATAAGTGTCTCGCCATCTCTCTTTCTCTAGTTAATGTGGATGAGATTAAGTTGTTTAACGTGAAAAGCTTTCCTACTTATAGCCGATAAATTCGTACGTAAGGCCACTGACTTTTGATAAATTATTCGTTCAGTAGTAAGATTTCTTTGTAATTAAATTTTTCTTTTTAAGAAAAGAAGACTTATTTGTTAAAATATAGAAAAGACTGCAATACAAGACTTACCAGAAAGTCATCCATTTTAGTCTACTATTCTCCTCCTCTCAACTAAACACATTTGACTGCGGAATTTTGATGGAATCACGTATATTAGATGAAGATAGGACCCGGTTTATAATAATTTCTAGTTGAAGATTATGTTTCTTTAAAAATATAAAACTTGTAATTCGAAAGGCTAGGCTAATTTTATAGGTCAAGATTATATTATGCTTTTAAAGAAATTTAAAGTTCAATATTTGATAAATTACATACATAGTTCTAGTTAAGGTTTTGTCGAGGAAGTTTAGTTGAAGATAAGGATTTTTGACCATTTACATTAGCGTGAGAAAAGTCAAATGCCATAATATAATTATCATTAATCATAATGTATAAATCAGCTTGAATTGCCTCGTCTTTTTAAAAAAATTATAAATATTGAAGTGATTGTTCATGGCCTTTGTTAAATCCAATAAAAATACAGAGATTTTGTACTGTTTAGTTATTTATCATTGGTTATCATTGATTGTTCATAACTTTATGCATGAGAAGCTATTAAGTCTCTCTCTTCTATTTCACGTGGACTCCATTTTTGTTGTTGGTCCAAATTTGACTATGCAAAATCAAATTCTTATCAAAGGACTTTCGACGTAACCCAATGTTCTTCCCTTTTTTCTTTTGGCGTCTTATTCTTCTACCACTAACCAAATTTAATTCATCATGGATTATGTAATTTCGTAATCTAAAAGCTTCCGAAACATTTGACCAAACAAGAATATATAACTCCGTAATATATATTTTTATTTATGTATACAACTGCCAAAAAATACCAAACTTCCATTTTTTACCAAAAAAATATCAATTTTTTTATTTTATAAGTATCTAACTTTCTAACAAAACTTATAAAATACTTTACGTCCATACCACATATTTTGACGTACGCAGTTTGAACTAGCTAGGTGTGAGCATCGATTTTTGGGTATAGTATGTTTCAGATTTTTGGAAAAATTAAAGTTCCTTAATAAAAAGGAAGATTGAAAAATGTGTTAGAATAGTCGATGTTAAGCGAGAGAGAAATTGTAGGTTAAAACAAAAGTGAAAAGTCTAACTCCACTTATTATTAACATTGTCATTTTCAAAATAACAAAATATCTCTTTGACAATTTTGTAGAACAATTGGTATCTATTTTAGACAAAGTTTGGTTTGGACAAAAAACGAAAATTTGGTATTTTGTTTTGTATTTTTTCCCATACATGTAAACAAACGTACGTATCTTGATATTTATCCGACCACTTTCGCTTTCGATTTAGTGTTTATTTATTTTATTTTTATAGAAGAAAATTATTATTGAAAAAAAAATAGCTCGGTTTTGGCAAATCTTAACGTTATAACAGGTTTTAGGAATGTGATGGTGATATAATGTGCAACAGATTTGCAGCGATGTGCTGATGATACCCGCTTTTCAAGTGATTTGGTCGATTTATAGTTTATTATTATACTCATCAAGGTTAAAACTAGACCAATATCATTAATTGGAGAAAGTTACCATAAACAAGTTCTTGTTAATTATTTCCCTAGAGGCTTGATTTTCACAATTTCACATCATTATTCCATTTGATGATGATTATCAGATCTTAACTTCTTCTTCTTCTTTTAACAGATATGTATATTAATTTGGGTTGATGAGGTCGCATAAATACAGTAGCAAACACATTATCTCTATAAGTAAAGAATGATCAGAATTAAGTAAATTTCTTGTTTTTGACAGTTCCTCTTGGGATTTTACTAAGAACATTCGTATCGACTTTCTTGTACAGCTTCTTCATCTTCCTCATCAACTTACCCGCCGCTGTATCCACGTCGTCCTCGTACATCTCATACATAACCGGTAAGGTTTGCATGCTTACAAACCCTGAACGACACGACGTCCATTAATTCCGTTAATTAATAAAAGGGAATTAAATCTACATATATAGTTGAGTATCATGACTTAATTCTTCTTACCTATGAAGAGAAGATTCACAAAGTTGAAATATGTCCCGATGATGGATACGATATAAAGCGAGATCGTTGTCTGGAAATATAGTAACCAATTTAAGCAAAATAATAATGAATCCAAAGTTATATATATATATATATATAAGTGGAAAATTATTATTCTATATAATATCTTACGAGAAAAAAGAGAGGAGGATCTCTTCCACAAGCAACGTCAAGAAGCTTTGTGAGGATTTGGTTGAATCTAACATGGAAGCTTCTTGCTAATTGTTTGAAAGAAGATTCGTCTAGTACAACTTCTGGTATTAGTGGTCTTTCCCTGCAATTTTGTTTATTTAATTGTCGTTTTATTGGTAAGGAAATCTTGTAATTTGTATATTTTTAACCAATTGATCATGAGAAATTGAAAAAAGATTAATCAAGTAAAGATATAAACATACCAATTGAGAAAATCAGAAGCAGTAGACCAAATGAAGAAAAAAAGCATGGAGGTCATGGAAGCATGACAAATTAGGGTTATGAAATTGTATTCCACTACTTCCATTAAGAACCATAAGATGCTCACTCCTATCACCAATGTTGCTGCTATTTTCGGCTCTCTCCATAACAGAATATCCGCAACTGTTAATCACGAATGCAAGTTGTTAAAATTTAGTGTTTGTCTACATTATAATTTTGGTGATAATTTTGGATAATAGCAAAATAAAATGTGATATTTGAAGAGAATTGATGGATATAAACATGTACTTTCACACACGCATACCGATTGAACCGATATAAAGTTTGAAAGAGAGTGAGACAAATACCTTTACCACCTCCAAATATAGAGTGAATAGATCGTTGACGAGTGAAGAGCTTAGTTGTTTTATGGATCGTTCTTTCGTCTTCAGAATCGGAGGACGATCCCGTAAATATTGGCATGGTTGGATCAAATTTATTAAGATAAAAGTTACTGCGGTAAGAAACAACAATGAAATGAATGTAATCACTATGTAAAATAGTTGATTTGGATTAGGAGAAAATGTGAAAAGCAACAAATATAAGAAGAAAGAAGAAGAGATAGGTTCTAGGCTTGGGAACAAAGGTAACAAAAACATATTCAAGAAGCAAAGAATGGGAATGGTTTTGACCTTGTTCCTTCTCCCATTTATTTCTTCATCTTCATGTCTCAATAAACTATTCAAACCCCTCACGTACGTTGCATATATTTTAACTGAGTGTTATCTTCCCGGTATAAGTGAAGACCCGAAGATCTGGTCTAAACCGTAGCAATTTGAACCGAACCGGTTTATAACAAGACGCCGATTTAACCGGAGTTGCTGGAGTTAAGATGATTCCGTTCGGAATTGGCCGTGGGATTTGCCCGAGGCTTGGAACGACAAATTGGTGTTCGCGGTGGTGATGAAGAATCCGCTGAGATCAAAAAATGTTTTCGATTTTATCATCATCTTCTTCTTCACAACTCGTCAATTCAACTCTCAATTTCCAAAATTCGCCGAAATCTCCGATCACCGTTATGTCGAAGACGTCTAAATTCAAAACCCTGACGGAGAATTTCACCGTGAGAGTGCTTAAAGCAGAGAATCGCGAACTGAACGTGGCTCTGCTCTCACCTTTCACTATCGCTTCTTCACGGCTTGATTCTGTCAGTAATGTTGCGATTCGGATTGAGCTCAACGATGGATTTGTGGGTTGGGGAGAAGCTCCGATTTTGCCGTCGGTAACGGCGGAGGATCAGATAATGGCTATGGTAAAAGCGCGGGAAGCTAGTGAGTTTCTGAGAGAGTTACCGGAGATGAAACTCGGTAATGTTCTTCAGGAGATCGGAAGATTTCTTCCTGGTCATCAGTTTGCTTCTGTAAGTCTGACATCTTGTATAGTTGATGCTAAAGTTGTGATTTTGAGGTCAAGTTAAAGTTCAAATTTTGGGTCTACATTGGCTTTGATCTTTCTCTCAAGGAAGAAAATAAGAAAATTTCTGAAGTGGGTTTTAGGTAAGAGCTGGGATGGAGATGGCTATGATTGATGCAGCTGCTAAGAGTGTAAGAGTGCCATTGTGGAAACTATTTGGTGGAGCTTCAAGTACGATTACTACAGACATAACAGTTCGGTTCTAACTTTAGCTCTTCCTGCTACAATTTCCTTTCAATTTTTGTGTGTTTGCAAACAAATTCCTAAAGTTTATAGTCATTGGCTCCTAAAGTGATTCAACTATGACTATAACTTAGATTATGTGTGTTAACACTGCATTCATAGTTTCTCAAGTATGAAAGTATGGAATGTTAATGGCTTGAAATTTGGAGCGTATGAAGTTTTGAATTGTTTGTAGAATGTTAATGGCTTGAAAACACCGGGAACACTAATAAATTACTCAAGTATGAAGGTTTGTGTGATTTGTGGTTCTCAGATTCCGATAGTTTCTCCGGCTGAAGCTTCCGTATTGGCCTCAAAGTATAGAAAACGAGGTTTTGAAACCTTGAAGCTCAAGGTGGGAAAGAATCTTAAGGCTGACATAGAAGTTCTCCAGGCTATACGTGCAGTCCACCCTACTTGTTCCTTCATTTTGGATGCCAATGAGGGTTATCAAACAGAGGAAGCTGTTAAAGTTCTCGAGACGCTGCATGGTAAACAGGTTTCTGAATCATTTTTGGAATTTTCTCAGTTAGGTATTGAGCGCTAGAGGTTTTAAAAAAGGATAGGTGTTTGGAAAACTTCTAGCCTGTTCAAACTTTAGTAGCTGGCGTTTCTTTTCTCGGTTAAAACCTGAATTGTTGTGATTGTTTTGCACAGAAATGAAGGTTACACCGGTTCTCTTTGAACAACCTGTCCACAGAGACAATTGGGAGGGTCTCAGTCACGTGACTCGAACTGCAAAGAACAGATTCGGAGTCTCTATTGCAGCAGATGAGAGTTGCAGAGGCTTGACTGATCTCAAAAAAATCATAGAAGGTAATATCGTAGATGTTGTGAACATCAAACTCGCCAAAACCGGAATCCTCGAGTCTCTTGAGGTAATTGAATTGGCTAGATCATCTGGCATTGAGCTTATGATAGGGGGAATGGTGGAGACTAGATTAGCAATGGGGTTCTCTGGTCACCTTGCTGCTGGCCTTGGATGCTTCAGGTATACTCAAATTTGTAAACACCACATTTCTTTCTAATGTGAACATCATAATTCTAACAAGTTAAGAAGGAATACACAGATTCATCGACTTGGACACTCCGCTTCTTCTGGCTGATGATCCAGTTCAAGGTGGCTACAAAGGTAAAATAGTCTCTGTTTTCTTCATCTTGCATTTTTCCTTGTTAAAAAGATGATTGAAATTCAAAATGAACAAGTCTAATGCTTGTGGTTTTGTTGACAGCATGTGGTGCTGTCTATGAGTTTAAAGATGAAGGCGGTCACGGAGGATATCTTCAGTGGAATGATGTTGCTCAGTGAAATTCCTTTTGTCTACTTAGGTCCCTTTTCTTTTGTTCAATAGGATTTTAATCGTAAGTTTAATGTTGGTTTTGGGTTTTGTAAAGGCTAATCTTGGTCCTAAATTCTCAGTATGTGTTAGTTGAGAGTGTATGTAATCTAGAATCTTTGTAACTTCAGCCCCAGGGAGTAATAAGTGTATGAATTCATTACAGTGATCTGCTTGATATCTGTCTGAAACACACAACACAGGTCTAAGTCACAGAGCTTATAATAGATCACAATATGTGATTCTTGTTTCGATCTTTGATTATTGGGGATTTCATTTGCAGAGTCTGTTTTGTCAACTAATTCCAGACTTTTATTTTAGTCATTATTTGTGAGTATTGATAGAGAGAAAGTGAAAATGAAATTGCTTTTCTTGTGGAAGAAATAAGAGCAAAACTGGTAGGTGTAGTGGTGACTGGTGAGGCGTGAAAATCTCAACAGATGTACAGAGATTTCTGGTAAAGGTCCAATTAAACACTGGACTAGCTATTTATTTATTTTTAATTACAGAAAATATTATTTGGCTAATTACAGAAAATAAAATGTCAATTTTTATGGTCATCTGAGTTTTGAAAAGAATCCAAAATAGAATACAAAGCCCAACCAAAAGAATTTAAGCCCTAAAAAAAAAAATACCTATAAACTAAGTCGAAAAAAAACTTTAAATTTTTCGGAAACTAAGCTATATGCAAGAAAAATATAAACACTAGAATTATAAAGCAGAACTCTTAAAGCCAAAATCCAAAGATATCGAAATCATATACTAAGAATAGAGACAAACAAACTTAAACCCGAAGAAACACCACTAAATCCAAAGACAAAACATGGTCTTTTTTTGAAAAATTTACGAAATAGATTTACCAATGTTTTTTTTTTGTTTTTTTTTTAGATGTACCAATGTTGTTCATGGCCAACCCATCAATGACATATGCCTCCTCCTATTACGAGGAAAGATGATATTTCGAATCCAAGTAACCAAGACTTTATAACTTGGCAAGCAAATGCAAAAAATGAGCTTAATACTTGGCAAGTAAAATGTCAACTTGCCAACTTGTCAAGAATATGGCTTAAATGCGTATTCAAAAAGCTTAAAATGTCAAACCAAAGTTGACATTGGTGGCTAGTCCGGAATGGATGAAACCACCCTTTAAAAAAGTTTTACCAAAAAAAAAAAAGAAAAAGTAAAATGTCAATATAAACAGACAAATACAAATGTTTATTCAAATTGTATTGGTAAAAGCTAATTTTGAGAATCGTTTTCTAAAAACAACCAGCACAATCAACAATTTTTTATATAAAAAAATCTCTAATATGAAAATTCAAAAACATGCCGTAAGATAATTATTAGTGTTTTTGTTTAAGATAAAGTTATGTACGTTACACTTTATTTATATACAAATTATATGACATGTATAATGCACATTAGAAGGAGCTTTTTAATTAAATATTTACACAATATATTTTATTACATATAAGAAGAGCAATAATAACAATCGAAATTGTGACATACTAGGCGTGAGAATCTTAAAGTTTATTTCACGATAGATAATGTTCTGGACCCACTTTCTCTTATTTCATTCAATCATTTACTAATACTATTTTGTTTTAGTTTTTTTTTGAACAAAACTACTAATACTATTTTGTAAGCCTTGTTAATTTCTCTGTGATAAAGTTATATAGTTTCGTTGTTACAAGGATGTCATCTCCATTTTCTAGTTTTTGATAAGAGTAAAAGTATATCAACCCTCAAAGTCGAGAACACATGTTTGCATGAGCTACAAAAACAACAACCAACCAATGTGTGTGAAGTGTGAACATATTTGTTGTGAAATACGCACCAAACATTCCATGTTCTCCTTGTAGTTTCAGTTCAAATGCTACACTAAAGAGAAAATTGGATATGTTCATTAATTTACTACAATTGTGTCAAAAGAAGAATGTTCAATGAGTGATTGTGGAAATGATTATTCACACGTATCCCAAAACGCACGCTTCATCTCAAGATCATCATTTTGTAAAAAAATATTAATTGATTTGTTGTTGTTTTGTGTGTGTGAGATTCATTGAAGTAATAATGACGATAAAGGAGACGGCAACAAATATTGGCACGACACAAGTACCATCACCGAAAGTCCTCGGCGCCTCTTTCGCCTCCTAAGTTTTCCTACTTCGACCCCACTTTGTTTTTCGTTTGTTAAATTCCTCTTATTTTTGTGAATCCATATATAAAAAAAAGTTCTTTTCATGGATGAATATAATCGTATTTGGCTATTTGCTGTGTTTTGTCAGTATAAATGTTCACTCTTATCAAGTAGTTACTTTTTTGGTCGACAAATAGAGGAGTTAAAATATATGAAGTTATATATATTGAGTGTTGATTTATAATTTGTAGTGCTTCTTTCCACTCAAAACAAGAAAAAAAAGAGGGAACAAAGACTAAAAACGTTGACAATTAAAAGAAGAAAACACTGAAAATAAATGAATATATAATTAAGATATTAGTATCGCATTTTTTTTTTTTGAATACTTTCCCCAATGTTACCCATATGATATTCATCAAGTCAAAGTCACGAGAGTTCTTAATATGCATCCACATTGTTAATATTCCAATGCAATTATTTTAGTTATAAGCAATATTCAAATTGATTTAAATTTGGATGGCATGATACTATACGAATGCATGATAAAAAAGCATCGAGCTCTTTATTAACAACTACACCAAAGGTCATCCACCAAACTTGTAGATTATAATTATATATGTTCTTCCAATACTAAACTAAAATGAAAACAAAAATCGAAAAACGAAACAAATAAGAGGCCGCACTATAAGCAAGTGCACCAATAGATTAATACTGGTTTATAATTTTTTTTATAATCCATATAGTATTTCTTAATAATTTTCTTCTTAGAAAATACTAATATAGTAGAAAAAATTAAGAAAAAGCATTTCACTTTCCCACTCTATAAATAGGAGGAGATGTCAAAAACCACAACACACCAAAAACACATTTCTATAAACTCAGAAACAAACAAAAGATCAAGAAGAAACATGGTGATGATCAAGACCACAATGGTTTCCCTTTTTGCTCTAGCGGCGGTTCTCCTAATGATTCTAGCCCCGGCGGCAGAAGCCGTGACGTGCTCGCCAATGCAGCTAAGCCCATGTGCAACGGCGATAACGTCGTCTTCTCCACCATCGGCTTTGTGCTGTGCAAAGCTGAAGGAGCAGAGGCCATGCTTATGTGGTTACATGAGAAACCCTAGCCTCCGTCGCTTCGTCAGCACTCCCAACGCTCGTAAAGTCTCTAAAAGTTGCAAACTCCCCATCCCAAGGTGTTAAAAAGTCAGAAAAGTGTTTGCTGTTTATGATCATCCTATATATGTTTGAATCCTACTTTTGGTGTGTGTTTAAGGATGTTTATTTATGACCACTATAAGTAGTAGAGTTAAATAAGTAAGTGGTACTCTTGGTGATGCTTTGTATGCATCTTATTTAAATTTTTGCTATCTTATTCTGGTTGTTGTTGATATATATATATATACATGATGGTGTAATAACTGAGATGATATAATATATGAAAATTATATTTCAAAAACACAAAAGAATCAATGGATACATGAAAATCACTGTACAGTAACACACCAACTAGTATTCATAAGAGAAAATCTAGGATTTCGACTTGCTTTGTTACAACTTGTTCATCTCCTCGTCGTCGTGATCTATGCTTACTACTTTTCTCCCCATTCCTCTTCTTCTTCTCCTTCGTCTTCTCTCTTATCGAGCTCTGTTTTTTTATCCCTGAATGATTATCTTTTTCTCTTTCCTTCTCCTTTCCTTGACCCATTAGAGCAGTCTGGATCGTACGAGACAGAAGTTCATCATTATTAATCGAGTCTCGCAGGTCCATGCCCAAGTTCTTATTAATTCTTGGGTTGTAATTGCTATCTTATTAGGTTCCGCAGTTCTAGCGATTCGCAATCCACATACAATTCCAACTGACGGCCAAAATTTCTTTGAATTTGTCCTTTTGTCTTTAATCCATCTTCTTTGTCCAGTTGCACCACTACAGGTCTCAGTTTTGATTGGTTCATCTTTTTCTTAGTGTTAAATGAGTCCACCGATATCTCATTCGCTGGTGGGTATTCGTTTAGTGTGTTGTTGTCGTCAATGCTATCATTGTGGATGTCGTTCTTCTGATAGGAGAGGTAGTACAGGCCATGGCGTTTTCTGTGTTCCGCAAGTAAGGATGCAGATTCAAGCGGATGAGATGAAGATGACGAGGCTTCTTCTTGATCCCTGGTTCTAAGTTTTGTGAGGAAGAGAACGAATTGAAATTTGAATTTGAGTCCAATCTAACGAGTGCAAGTATGGAAAGAAACATACAAAATGTAACAAAAATCTAAGAAACATACCACCAAACGTGAGATTTGGAGCATGCCTAGGGTATCCAACAGCTCCAAGAGCACTAGAGTACTTCCCACCACTGGATCTCAAACCACGAGCGACAGCAGCTCTAAAAACAGGCAACATCATCGCAAAATTAGAGATTTCTCGATAATCGTAATTTCGGTGAAATGGGCCAGCATATTTTACTCTCTTATACTATTAAACCTAGCCCAATAATTTTCTATTGAAGTAAATAGCCTACGAATCAAAACATATGTTTAAGTGAATGAGCCTGCACTATATTCTAGGATCCTAGATATTATTAAGTACTAGACTAAGCTTTTGGGTTTGGTAAAACGATTCTATAAAGTATACGAATTTTTAATTATTAGAAATGGATAAATACAGAGTATTTTGAATCTATCTATTCCTCTTTGATCTAATTTAGTTTAGTCGTCTTTAATGTTAAATGTGCAAAGAAACTGCAATCAAGATTTGGTATACTCCTTAACCTTAATAAATTCACAATTTACTCAATGAGAATAAGAATGGATAAGGGTACAACTAGAGTTGAAATTGTATGACCATAAGCTCAAATTATTCATGATATAATTAGTTTTGATACTTGAGAAGTGAAATCAAAAATCAGATTCGAGGGTTTTTCATGTCGGTGATCGTGATTTTTTAAATTCGGATTCTGATGTGAGAGAGTAACGGAACATGAGAGGGAAAAGAAATGGACCTAAACAATAATGTTTAATATATATTATCTATATTTCTGAAAAAGATAATAATAATTTTTATTTTTATTTTTATTAATGCATGCTAAAATATTATATGATTTTCTTTGTTAAATAATTTCTGAATAAATTTTTCATTTGTTATGAGGTCAAATATTTTTAGTTAACAATGTATGTCCACTGGCCACTGCTCATAGTCTTCTTTCTGTTTGATGGGAAACAAAATAGCCAAATACTTTACAAAGTAGAATAAACAAAAATATTAGTTTTGAAACTTCAAAATTTATTCTAGCTTAAGGTCCTAAACCAATTACCTCATCTGGAGAAAATACCTCATCACATAAAGGAGTCACGATCCTAACTCTTATCTTCCCATATGTAGCTATTTAATATTGTACGTTTGACATTTGGCAGTAAACATAAACATCAATTTTGTTTTCTACTGTTAAAGTCTATATACTATATCAAATTTAATATTATATTTATAGTTTGACCTAACTAAAAACACCACGCTGGCTCTACATATCCATAACCTCCGAATATTATCTCATCTATTTTTCCCCAACCTACGAATATTTCTCCCAACTACTGCTCTTTCTATTTTTAACCCCAAGAAATATATTTCATGATGTATATATATATTCTTAAGAGTTAAACTTAGACCAAAGATCATGTAATTTTTCTCATAAACAGAATGGTTTAAATGAAAAATAATATAAACTATGTTTAACTAAAAAAAGCAAAAGCAATAACAATTATTCATGAGTTAACGTAAATGATAATTAATGGTCGCTCTCGCTTTCATGGACCTATTAAGGTTTTGTCGTTTTCACAAGGCTAAAAATAAAGTTGAAGTTGAAATGCGGTTTGATTAGGAAAATCTTTATTTTCTACTAAGGAGAGCAATTTGTTTACGCATCTGATATTTTATAAGTACGGACATACTAAATAAACAGTTGACATAATTAGTTTAATTATAAAGTGCCAAAATAGTAACAAACATGGAGATTCCAATTTGGAAATACGGCATGGAACGTTTCTGATGTAAACTATAAGTTAACGTAGTTTCACATAAATATTCTAATGCACTGAAAACATTAAACATCGAATCTGTGTTTCTTTTTCAACATTTTGTGTGTGTGTTTGTTTTTTATACAAGAAGAACAATCTTATGATGAATTAAGTAACATGATCAACTTCACCATTTGCCAATACTTTTACTAACAAATAACAACACACTTGTATAATATAAATGGCAAAAAGTAAAATCACTACTAGTCGTGTAAAATATATTTGTTGTGCAGTAATTTCTCGTTAACAATGTGAAAAAATAGTAGGATGATTCACGTCAATTAATGTTGTAAGCTCATAATTAATTTGATACAAACTAAATATATAATATAGTGGCGGAATGTAGACATAACTCTTATATATATTGATGTTTTAACCAAAAAAAACAACTCTTATGTTGATGATAAAGTATACTATAAATTGTGCGTCTTGTTTCACTTACTGTTTTTTGGATCGAATATAGAGGGCCCAAATTCTGAAAATATCGTGTGCTTAAAAAGAAGTAGAATTTATAGAAGGGTTTTTTAAAATATCCAAAGAGCTTTTATATTCAAAAGCTGGGTCAAATAAAATATATATAGATATATTAATAATTCAAACAAAGATTTAATAAATTTATAATTAAAGATGGTTTAGTATATTCAAAAGCTTTGTCAAATATTACAGTATATATAATTTTGTATAACAATATTACAGATACAATAAAATTAAAAGCTGTGTCTTATGTGTCTCAAAAATCATATTCCAATAATATTACCCTTCAAAATAATTATAATATTAATCATAATTACTTTTTTTTTAGTGAGAAGATATTGTACATATAACAATCAACCGATGCTAAGAGATTACTAAGAATATGAAGATATATTTATGTATATACTATATACACATCAAGTATATAACATAAAATAATACCAGTTAAGCTACCAATAATCTGTCCTCTATATACAGTTTATATATGGAAAACTCAATAGTAAATATTGATAATTTCATCTGTAGTGAATTTTTGATATGTTGGTAGTGCATTACTGGTAATGCGTTATGCATTGATTTCCATATGAGATGAAATGTCTTATCTTTATTTAGTGCAATCTGAGTATTGAAAACAATTTCCCCAGTTTTTTTTTTTTTTTACGTCAAATATTGTGTGCTTATTTTAAAGAGAAGAAACCAACAAAGAGATATTCCAGAGGACACGGCTTTGTATGTATCTGACTAAGAACAAGACACACATGAATGATGAAGGTGTTGGTCGGGATTGATGTTAAAGATGTACCAATCACATCAATATATACATATATAAAGAAAATTAATTTTAAAAATCAGGCTAAAAATTAACGATACAATATTTTATAAAAACATTTTCTCATGAGTTTCTTTGAAAACACGATATATGTTCACTTTTGATATGCAGACATGCAGTAAACTTTAAAAATATGTTGAGATGCATATGCTCATTGTCTTTATCTTCTTTTCTCTCCTTTTTTTTTGTTAATTATATATGGTAAAGTAGACTTGTAAGTAAAAGTTCTTATACAGAAAAAGGTCGATTTTTTTTTTGGGTCAAATTTTAACAGATTTTTGGAATGAAAACTGACGTATCCTCTTACGAAGTGCTAATTTAAATTGGAGTTGAACAAGTCTCATATTGAATTAGCAAAAATTTAGAGTCAACCAAACATCTAGACCTAAAAAACTTCATGAAATTTAATTTTTCCAATATTGCAAAACCGGTTCAATCAAGTTATATTGGTAGAAACATATAGTGAAAGATATGTTTTTCTAGATCTACTACATGAACAGAAATGGCAATTCTAATGGAAAAAACAGATGGAACCAGAAAAATAGAGTAAGAACGAAAACTTAAATATAGAATGTTGAAACAAGATAAGTGTAAGGATGCATTTAAAAGGAAGAGACGAGGCAAATAAACATTATCCTTAGACGAAAAAAATAAAACAAAACAAAAGAGGGAAAAAGGATACATGAAAAGAGATTGATCACTATATTGATGGATCACAATTCACAAAAAGCCAACCCATTGCCTATTGTACACTTGCACGATACTCGAAATTTCCAAATAATTCGGAACAAAAAAAACAGCTATATTCATTTTTTAAAATAATCAACCAATCGAATTTAGTCTTAAATTGTATAATTGTTTTAATCATTTAGGTTTACGATCATAATTAGGTGGTCATAGATGCCTATATCGTTGCATTAATTGAAGAAGGGAGAATAATAATCCTACCATCTATGATCCTATAAGATTGCAATAAAGCTATATATATATATATATATTCATATAGTATATATGATCTAATCTCTTGTTAATTACTATATAAATTAGGTAAAGGTTACCGTAGAAAATTACGTGGAACAATGTTGAAATGCTTACATAAGTTGACTAGTCCGTGTTGTTTTTGTTCTTTATAGAATTATAGTCAAGAACGGCGAATTATTAAGTTGTTTCTGATTATAAAATAAATAGGTTGTTGTGAAATCGGGGGAAAAAGAATAATGAATACTTGTTAAATATTGGTCCCCTAATAAATGTTATTTATTTTGGTTATAAGAAAAAAAAGGAATGTGTTGTGGAGAAGAGAGCGCGAGTGGAACTTGTTGCTACCCAATTGTCGCCACACTTCCCACACGTCCCCTCTTGTATCTTTTTTTTACTTTTCACCACTTCCTTTGTCCTCTGTTTTTTTCCCACCATTTTCTACTTCATCAATCTATTCCTTTTGTTTTTTTGGTAAAATATGTAAATATCATCTATTTAAAAATAAAATATGAACGAATAGATTTATAAATATACAAAATTGAAATTTTAAGATACTTTTAATCGAAAAGAGTTCCCAAATATTTACGTAATTAACATTTTTCAAAGTTTATTTAGGTTTAAATGTAATTTTCTGGTGTACCACTAACTAGACTATACATAATATAAACACGACTGTGAAACATGATCATCATTAGCTGTTGATTATCTACTAAAGAATTGTTTGTTATCTCTACATAAGAATATATATTGAACACGATTTCTATTATCTTTTACTAATTTGAAATAGAATTGTTTCTAGTAATGACACAAAATTAATTGACTCAATCTAGTAAACCTTGGAGCACATGCAAACTCAATTAAACAAGTTTAAACCTTTGTATTTGCATTTATTAATCAAAGCAAAACTGTGAAGCAATAATTTAATCAATGGTTTAATTAAGAAGCTAATTAGCTATTTGGCTCCTTTAGATTACGAACGGGTGCTGCTACATCTCCTCTCTGTCATTAGTCATTACTAAATATTTAAACCAAGTTCGAATCTGTCTTACATTATCTTATTTCATAAAATCTCAAAGCCAAATTCATCTTTTCTTTTGAAAGTGCTCCCTCAAAAGCTAAACCTCAAACATATAAAATAGCAAATTCATTTTAACAAAAGCTTAATGAATTCCACGTAAGCAATTACATAACGTTTTTGCCCCTAGTCAGTAGAGTCCCTCCTTCTAACTCCGAGAACCAGCGTCCATGTCTCGCGGACCAAATGCGTTCGTAGGTAAGACGCTTGCACGTGTCGAGATGTAATCGGTCACGTGCCAACCTGGGTTGGTTGCATCAGCATCCGACGTGGCGATGTGAATGGCCACGTGCTACAAAACCTATGTATAGAAACACCCACCCAATCCCCAAGCACTTTTATTCATTTTCTATAAAAAAATTTACAAGGATCGTATAATACTACTAACAGTTTTTTTTAAATATTTTCCAGATAAACATTAATAAAACGATAAAAGGCAAAAAATAAAAAAGAAAAGAAAGCAAAAGCAAAATCAAAATCGATATATCAGACAACGCCTCGACCTTTCTTTCTTTTTTTCCTTCTCATCGTCTCCGTTGAACAACACCACACAAACACCAGAAGAACACCAGATAATTCCCATGGTGAACCGAGCTCAGATTTGAAAATTGAAGGTCGTAGACGAATCATAAGGAAAGAGAGAAGTGGTTTGAGATTTCTTTTTTGACGGACGAAAACGGAGATAAGCTTTGGGGGAAATGGCGACGCCGTTACCAGATTTTGAGACGGCGAGAGGCGGCGGAGCAGTGGCGTCTTCTTCAACCACGGTTCTTCCGAGTTCTGTGTCTTCTTCTTCTTCTTCATCTCGTCCGTTGCCTGTGGCGAATTCGTTCTCGGATGACGCGGAAGAGATTTCTCCGATCCTGATTTTCTTGTTCTTTCATAAGGCAGTATGTAGTGAGCTTGAAGCTCTTCATAGATTGGCTCTTGAGTTTGCTACTGGTCACCATGTCGATCTCCGGCTGCTTCGTGAACGGTACCGGTTCTTGAGATCCATCTATAAGCATCACTGCAATGCCGAAGACGAGGTAATGCGAAAACCTGGTCCTCTTCTTTTAAATTTGATCTCATCATGTTCTGAAAACTGCTGAATTAGAATTTGGAACCATCTCTACTTGGATTTTGAACTCAATACATATAGCTGCAAATTTGTGTAAATCTGACTTGATTTTATCTTAAACGAATTGTAAGTCTCAATTAGTCTCTTGCTGATCATCCTATTGATTCTATGAGTGCGTTGTAGATAGGGAATCTATTGCAACATATTTGTATTGCTATGTTATGAGGAAGAATTGTTGACAGTTGCAAATCTGTGGATGTAGGTGATATTTTCAGCTCTTGACATACGTGTGAAGAATGTAGCGCAAACATATTCTCTTGAACACAAGGGGGAAAGCAATCTTTTCGATCATCTCTTTGAGCTGCTGAATTCTGCCACGGAAACTGATGAAAGTTACCGAAGGGAGTTGGCTCGTTCTACCGGAGCACTTCAGACTTCTGTTAGCCAGCACTTGGCGAAAGAACAGAAACAGGTATTTTTTTCTTTTCCTTCACATCACAGATGTATTATCTCTGTTGTTTTCTATTAACACAGATCGAATATTTAGCATTACGCATTGGCCTTTATTAATTACGGGTTGTTCTTGGCTTGTTGATAGGTGTTCCCCTTACTTATTGAGAAATTCAAGTATGAGGAGCAAGCTTACATAGTCTGGCGGTTTCTCTGCAGTATTCCTGTGAATATGCTTGCTGTGTTCTTGCCATGGATTTCTTCTTCCATTTCAGTAGATGAAAGCAAGGAGATGCAAACGTGCTTAAAGAAGATAGTTCCAGGCGAGAAGCTCCTTCAGCAGGTAAGTTTTGAATTAAGATCCAACTTTCTAAGTTGAAAGACTTTGGCTTGTTGATTGATATTTTCCTTTTGAAGGTTATTTTCACCTGGCTGGGAGGGAAAAGCAATACCGTGGCTTCGTGTCGCATTGAAGATTCTATGTTCCAGTGCTGTCTAGATTCTTCTAGCAGCATGCTTCCTTGTAAAGCAAGTAGAGAACAGTGCGCATGTGAGGGTTCCAAGATTGGGAAGAGAAAGTACCCAGAGCTTACTAACTTTGGCTCATCTGATACTCTGCACCCAGTTGATGAGATAAAGCTCTGGCACAAGTCAATCAACAAGGAGATGAAAGAAATAGCCGATGAGGCTAGGAAGATTCAGCTGTCTGGAGATTTTTCGGATTTATCGGCATTTGATGAACGCTTACAATATATTGCTGAAGTGTGCATCTTCCATAGGTATTTGTTGTATCCTTTCATTTACAATGAAAACAGAATAATCTCAATTTTGCTATTGTTTATTGGCTATCTTTTGTGGGACTATTCAATGTTGATTTATTGAGGTAAATAACTAGATTTGTTTTATAAAGTTGATGTTGATGGCCACTAAAACACGTTTGCCAGCTGTGATGTGTTTTACTTTCAAGTGATATGGATGTTGTTTATCCTTTACTCTTCTCATGCTTAAGCACGTTTCTGCATTAGAGTGTTATCATTCGAAAAAGAGTTTTATCAAATGTTCATATCTACATACAACTTTTTTTTTCTTCTGACAGAGATTGAATTGTCATTGGACTATTTTTGAGATGATCTGTTCTTTTCTCGTGCAGTCTTGCAGAGGACAAGATCATATTTCCAGCTGTAGATGGAGAGTTTTCATTTTCTGAAGAGCACGATGAAGAAGAAAATCAGTTTAACGAGTTTCGATGCTTAATTGAAAATATCAAGAGTGCTGGAGCCTCTTCTACTTCCGCTGCCGAATTTTACACTAAGCTGTGCTCACATGCTGATCAAATAATGGAAACTATTCAAAGACACTTCCATAACGAGGAAATTCAGGTGAACTATTGCTTTTAAGTGCTGTATGATATTGTAAACAGGTGAAACTATGAAAGTTTGGCATAAGATCATTTGATACTATATGCTATGAAGATTCAAGATACCAATTTCAGGATGTCAACTAACTTGTAGTGGTTGCAGGTGCTACCCCTTGCACGAAAGAACTTCAGCTTCAAAAGACAACAAGAACTTCTCTACCAAAGCCTGTGTATAATGCCATTGAGACTAATTGAACGAGTTTTGCCATGGTTGACGGCATCTTTAACAGAAGATGAAGCTAAGAATTTTCTGAAGAACTTGCAAGCTGGAGGTACTATCTACTGTACTGCCTTAAACTTAACCTTCTTTCAAATTATTAGCTACTCACAATTTTGCATAATTACATGCTTTTTCTTGTGGCCTCAGCACCTAAATCGGATGTTGCTCTCGTTACTCTTTTCTCTGGTTGGGCTTGCAAAGGACGCAAAGCCGGGGAATGCTTGTCTCCAAACGGGAATGGTTTATGCCCTGTGAAAACACTAAGCAACATTAAAGAAGTCAACCTTCAGTCATGTAATGCTTGTGCGTCTGTTCCATGCACGAGTAGGAGTACAAAATCGTGTTGCCAGCATCAAGATAAAAGGCCAGCTAAGCGAACTGCTGTATTGTCTTGTGAAAAAAAAACCACCCCTCACTCGACAGAAGTTGCAAATGGGTGCAAGCCATCTGGAAATGGTAGGTCATGCTGTGTTCCGGATCTCGGAGTTAACAATAATTGTCTGGAACTTGGTTCTCTTCCAGCAGCTAAAGCTATGAGATCTTCTTCGCTAAACTCTGCTGCACCCGCTCTTAATTCCAGCCTCTTTATTTGGGAAATGGATAGTAACAGCTTTGGTACTGGACATGCTGAGCGGCCAGTTGCTACAATATTCAAGTTTCACAAGGCCATAAGCAAAGATCTAGAGTTTCTTGATGTTGAATCTGGAAAGCTCATTGATTGCGATGGAACATTTATTCGTCAATTTATCGGTCGATTTCACCTACTCTGGGGTTTCTACAAGGCTCATAGTAATGCAGAAGATGACATCCTATTTCCAGCTCTAGAATCGAAGGAGACACTTCACAATGTCAGTCACTCTTACACGCTCGACCATAAACAGGAGGAGAAGTTGTTTGGAGATATTTATAGTGTCCTTACCGAACTTTCAATTCTTCATGAGAAGTTACAGAGTGATTCTATGATGGAGGACATAGCTCAAACTGACACTGTTCGGACGGATATCGATAACGGTGACTGCAACAAGAAATACAATGAACTGGCTACAAAGCTACAGGGGATGTGCAAATCCATTAAAATCACTTTGGATCAGCACATTTTCTTGGAGGAACTGGAGCTTTGGCCTCTATTTGACAAACACTTCTCCATTCAAGAGCAAGACAAGATTGTGGGTCGTATAATCGGAACAACGGGTGCTGAAGTTCTTCAATCTATGTTACCATGGGTGACGTCTGCCCTTTCTGAAGATGAGCAAAACAGAATGATGGATACCTGGAAGCAGGCAACCAAGAACACAATGTTCGATGAATGGCTTAATGAATGCTGGAAAGGATCACCCGACTCATCCTCAACAGAAACATCCAAACCTAGTCCACAGAAAGGTAAAAGCATTGCTTAGCTATTTCTCACCAACTTAATATCTAACTTGTTTAATGTAACCTTAGATGTTTCTTCTTTGGACTTCATAACTCATACTTAAGCTGGCAACTATAGTTTCTCTGTGCTAAGTTTGTTTTGCTTATGTCAAGTTTATTTTCCATATAGATAATGATCATCAAGAAATCTTGGACCAAAGTGGTGAACTATTTAAGCCAGGGTGGAAAGATATTTTCCGCATGAACCAGAATGAACTAGAGGCTGAAATCAGGAAGGTCTATCAGGACTCAACACTTGATCCGAGGAGAAAAGATTATCTCGTACAGAATTGGAGGACCAGGTCAGATTTTTTTCACTATTTCCACGCATGGATCCTTTATTCCACATTGTCATGCATACAGCATGCCAGACATAAATCTAGAACCCCCCAAAGAGATAATACATTTCCCTGTATTACTTGAACTTCTTTTGCAATGCGGAAGAGTATAAGTGGTGCTCCTGTCCTTTACAGTTTCCCAATCCAAAATAACGTGCTCAGTTTATTTTCCACTGTGCATGTATATGTGTCCTTGATTGAGCAATCTTCTGATATAGAGAACCTATAATCTCATTCACATGTCCCTCATACCCGAATCCTATTTGTTCTAGAGTAACATTTATTTTAAAATTCTTCTGTTGGTGCATTTATCAGTCGATGGATTGCGGCTCAGCAAAAGTTACCTAAGGAAGCAGAAACTGCAGTAAATGGTGATGTTGAACTTGGATGTTCCCCGTCTTTTCGGGATCCCGAGAAGCAGATATATGGATGCGAGCATTACAAGCGTAACTGCAAGCTTCGAGCTGCTTGTTGTGATCAGTTGTTCACTTGTAGGTTTTGCCATGACAAAGTAAGCGACCACTCCATGGATAGGTAAGATCTTATATTCTAAAGCCAGTTTCCCCTAATTAAATTGAAACTTCTTTGTTCGTATTTTTTTTCTCTCTCTGTGATATGTAATTTTATATTTGAAACATATTACAGAAAATTGGTGACGGAAATGCTCTGTATGCGGTGCCTCAAGGTGCAACCTGTTGGTCCCATCTGCACAACACCTTCATGCGACGGATTCCCAATGGCAAAGCACTATTGCAGTATTTGCAAACTTTTTGATGATGAAAGGTAAACAAAACCCAACAGTTTGATGCATAAACGAATCAATTTACCACTGTCAAAAATCAAACTTCAGAAGCTATTCTAACCGTGAGAAACAATTATCTGCATTCAGGGCCGTTTACCACTGTCCATTCTGCAACCTTTGCCGGGTCGGGGAAGGACTAGGAATCGATTTTTTCCATTGCATGACATGTAACTGTTGCCTAGGGATGAAATTAGTAAACCACAAGTGCCTCGAGAAGAGCCTCGAGACAAATTGCCCCATCTGCTGCGAATTTCTTTTCACATCGAGTGAAGCAGTTAGAGCCTTACCATGTGGTCACTACATGCACTCAGCTTGCTTCCAGGTTTGCAAATCTCTCTTTCTCTCATTAAACTTAAATTAACTTTTAACGCCTAAAATCAAAACACTTGCTGTTACTCTGGTCTTTCAGGCTTACACTTGCAGTCACTACACATGTCCAATCTGTGGAAAATCATTAGGAGATATGGCTGTAAGATGATCCCCGCCCCTCAAGAGTGTAACATGCATATCACATCATGCAAATATTGTTTACTGAACTGTTTCTTCTTCGTTTCTTTTGCGAACTCCACAGGTTTATTTTGGTATGCTTGATGCACTGTTAGCTGCAGAAGAACTTCCAGAGGAATACAAAAATCGCTGTCAGGTGAGAAACACTAAAACTGCTGCGTCTTGACTATTTCTTTTAGTCTAGTCATTTCATGACACACATACACAAATGTTTCAGGACATTCTATGTAATGATTGTGAACGCAAAGGAACTACACGGTTCCATTGGTTGTACCATAAATGTGGTAGCTGTGGTTCTTACAATACCCGGGTGATCAAGTCCGAAACAATCCCCCCGGACTGCTCAACCTCATCCTGAAAACACCAAGAGGTTTCACTCACTTGTTACTCTCTTTTTTTCTTTCCTTTTTTCGGGTTTTACCCTCTGTTTCGCACAACAATGTGAAGAAGCCCGTTGATAGATTTTTTTTTTGTATAGTCTCTGAGATATTAAGATTTTGAAGAGTCTTTATTTAGGTTACCTTACTATACATTTTGGCTTGAACAAAGCCAAAAAATTTCGTTTGTTTCTGGAACATCCCATACCGTCATCCTCTTTCTTCCACATAATCCGCTATTTGTTTTTGCATTAAGCTGAGACTTTTTCTTTGAAGAGTGTAAATAGTTAACAATTTTTAATAGAAAACTTTTTTCCACTCTTCGTATCTGACTATACTATTTCTTATTGTTGATGTCAAGAAAAAAAAAATCTACACTTCAGAGTTTTTAAATTTTCGCGAGGGAAAATAATCAGGGTTGGTTAAAAGAAAACGACATGTTTTAGTTTGTTTATTTAACCGTACTATCAGAAATCAAACTAAAATCGAAAAGCTGACAAACCGTATCTGAGCGGGCGGTGAAATCCTCACAAGCAAGTTTTCTAACACTGTTTCTTTTATACGTAACGTAACCCATCATTGTTATGTAATGGAAAGAAGAAGCAGCAAGAGAGCCAAAAAAATACTTGATAATTCATCATAATTCCTTCAAAACTATTGAACTTTAAATTAATTGATAGTTTATAGAAAAGTAAATAAGAAAATATTGTCTAAACGATCAAAGTTCAACAGAAAATAATAAAAATTAGTTTTCTAAAACACTCATTCCTCTAAATTTTGAAAAAGACGTATTTTATAGTAACAAAGTTGTGAAGCTGATTTTAGACGACGGGTCGGAAAAAAAAAACGAGTACAACGTTACAATCGCGTCCCTAACTCTCTCTCTCCGAATAATTCGAACAGACATAAAATAAAATTTCGTGAGAATAAATACACAAACCAAAACCAAAAATCCAAAAAAGAAAAAAACTTTGAAGTTGCTCCAAAGGAAAGAGAGAAGAAAGCTCACCAAAAAAAAAAAAGAAAGGAATCTTCCATCTTCCCACGGCGGAGAGAAACCAATCAAATCAATCAATGGAGCTTCCTCCTCCACCGGAAAGATCCAAACGCCTCCATAACTTCACCTTACCTTATCTCCGATGGGGTCAGCAAAGATTCCTCCGCTGCGTCAAGCTTCCTCACCACAACCGATCTCCTTCTTTTCCTTCTTCTTCTTCTTCTCCTTCTCCCGATCATAGATCTCACAACGGAGGACTTTCAGGTGAGCTCAGGCTCGATCTCGTCTACGATGCCAACAGACCTAAGCTCTCCGTTTTGGGCAATGGAGGTGACAACAACAACGGCGATGTTGTTGCAGCTGCTCGGCCGTGGAATTTGAGAACGAGAAGAGCTGCTTGTAACGAACCACCTGGTGATGATTCCACCAGGATCATCGAGTCTTCTTCTTCTCTACGGAGACATGAAATTGGCGTTAAGAGAGGTGGTAGCGAAGATGGAGGAGATTCGCAGCAGAATAAGAATGAGAAAGTGAAATTCTCTGTTTCTTTGTTGAGAGAAGAAATCGAACAAGATTTCTCTGCCTTAATTGGTAAAAGACCTCCGAGACGACCGAAGAAGAGACCCAGATTGGTTCAGAAGCAAATGAATGTAACTTCTTCTTCTTCTCTCTATCTCTCTCGCTCACACACAATTGATCTCTGTTTTGACTCTGAATTTTCCTTTATTGCAGACTCTATTTCCAGGATTGTGGTTAGCAGAAGAAGTAACAGCAGACTCTTACGATGTTCCTGAGGCTGTGGAAACATGAAATTTGGGGTCAGCTTCTCTTTTTCTATCCAAGAAAAATGTATCAACTTTGTTTTTCTTCTACTTTGTCATTTTCGTTGTAAAAAAGGAAGAAAAATATATATGTAGCAATGTGCTCAGTTTTAGTGAATGAAGAAGCCAATTTTACTTGGTTTCTTTTATATTCTTCTTTTGTTGTAAAAGAGAGACATCTTGGTGTGTGTTTTTTTTCCGTTACCAAAAGCTAATTGTAATCTCTCCATGGTAATGGAATCTCCAGGCTCTTTTTTTTTTGTTATCAATAATTCAGCTCTCTGCAACTTTCTTACATTGTTGTTCCTTATTTAGTTTGTCTTGTTGCCTACTATTAGCAGCTCAGGAGTTACTTAAATTAGTATCTTGCTAAGATTATGAGAAAATTCTGATCCTGTGTTTTGTATAAGCTTTTTGGTTCTTGTGCATGTTTGTGTCAAGAACTTACTGAGAAATAGTGTTTGTGCTTTTTTTTAGACAATTTTGACAACTTTGCAGGGTCAGACCAAGCTTTCCTTTTACAACATCTCACTATGCCCAAGGTTTTATAGACAGCTTCCTTTCTCTTTGGTAAGTCAAGTTACAAACTTACAAACAGTGTTCCAATTATTGAACACCTGAGCTGGGAGACTTGTTACTTGCTGCAATCAGGTTCTTAAATATTGATTTGGTGTTCCATTATTGATTGTTGTATGGAAAAGAAAGAACATTGTAGTTTTAAGTTTTGCAAGATAATGCAAGGATGATCATATACTGCTAATTGATCTAAAAATCTTCAGAAAGGTTTCTTGCACTTTCATGCTTCAGGGTTTAGATCTTTTCTGCAGCTAACCATCACTTCTATAGAGTATCCAAACCATGTCGCAGGTGGAAGCCATGATCAGGCTGATAAGATATCTCATTAAAACACGTCAATGTGGCTAATGTTAGCAGTCACCAGCCTGTGTGGCGAGTAAGAGGGTACACGATCCACGAGCAATATAAACTCTGTCGAAAATAGAGAAGGAAGAACAAAAGAATAAACAGTCCGTTGGACACCTAAAGTAGAGGTAATGTAATTTATTCAAACCCTTGAGATCTAATTAGACATTATGCTCTTTTTCTCTCAGCCATTGTTTCTTGCAGTAGTGGCACACCACATCCATTATTTTAATTGAAGTTTTCAACCTCTAATCCATAGACTTATGCGTTTGTTCTCAAATGTTTCCAAACATCATGTTCACCTAAACCTTTCCTTTCTTTGGGACAGTCCTGCAAAAAAAAAGTCTCTGAGCAGAGTTTCATCTTTCTATCAAACTAAGGTTAGTTTTCATTTACTCATCATTTCTCTGTTTCTCATTGGTTTCACTAATTTGTTTTGAAAACTCCAGCAAAACGGACCATCATGATCTGCACGGAGTCAAACCACCAGCGGTTTTCGTTTGCTGGTGATCTCGGCCAGTCCGATAAAGGAACTCCTATGGAACAACAACCATCAGGCCCGGTCCGAAGAGACACCACTCTTTTGGATTCATCAAACTCAGATTTCGAGTTCCACATCTCAAGCAACTTTGATCCTGGAGATTCCTCACCAGCTGACGAGATATTTGCGGACGGCATGATCCTCCCAGTTCTTCCTTTCCAAGTCACAGCTACATCCACCATGCCAAAACGTCTCTACAAATATGAGCTCCCTCCTATTGTCTCTGCTCCAACCTTATCCTCTTATCTTCCTCCTCTGCCTTTACCATTGCCTGAACACTCAAGAAAATACAGCGTGAAAGAAACTCGAGGAAGCCTAAATGGACGAGGGAGCGGTGCAAATTCGGATTCAGAGGCAGAGAAATCATCAAAGTCGTTTTGGAGCTTCAAGAGAAGCTCAAGCCTGAACTGCGATATAAAGAAGAGTCTGATCTGTTCGTTTCCTCGTTTAACGAGAAGCAATTCCACAGGATCAGTGGCGATTTCGAAGAGGGAAATGCTTAGGGACATTAACAAGCATAGCTCGCAGAGACATGGAGTCCCACGTCCAGGGGTGAATCCATCATCTCATATGCGTCCTCCTTCCTCTTTCTGCTGCAGCTCGTATCAGTTCAGGCCACAAAAACACGCCGGAAAGAATGGTGGCGGAAGAGGAGGAAGTTTTTGGATTGCTCCGGTGATCGGTGGTCCATCTCCGTTTGGGTTAGGATCCATCTTACGACTTACGAAAGAGAAAAAAAAGAAGTAATAACAGTTTTTGTTTTCCTTCCCAAAGTAGGACCAGTTTAATACCAGACTCTTTTAACCAACTCTTTGTTTCATTTTGTAACGCATGAGATTATGCAACTAATGCGAAATTTTGTTAGTCTTTCAAATGGTAATTACGTAATTTGAATTTTCAAAACGAAAATTCATAAATATATATATATTTACATCCCAAGTTTGGTTACATGACAATAATACCAAGAAACCATAATCCTCAAATATGAGTATTACCAAAAAAAAGTGGAAATTACAAAATTGGTGGTGAAGCCGTGGGAGATATCTCTCTCATTTTTTAAGATGGTACTGAGAAAGAAACTCTTGATATGAAGATGATCGATCTTGCCATTGAGAGTGAAACGTCTTGTCCGTAAGCATAGCTTTCATATCGAATTTATCGAAATTCACTTCCCGATTTTCGAAGAACATCTCGACCGGAGACAACTCATCGAACAGTTCAAGCCCTCTTCTTCCTACAGCATTATCATCACCTTCTTTACAACCACGTATTCTGGAGACAAACGTTGTGACTTCTTGCTGTAGTCTGTCTGATTCAGCTGTTTTTGTTATCGGACGATAAGCAATGAACGTCTTTTTCTCCTCCTGTGAATCACTGTTGAGCCACATTTCATCGGCTCGGTCTTCGTCAAGTGAAATGGTTGTCTCGTGTCGACCTGAGTTTGCGATCTGGCGGGTGGCTTTGGAGATTTGATTGCATCGGTTATAGAACTCTGCTTCAGGCGAGAACTCTTGTTCTGAATTGAGACATCCGTTATGGAACTCATGGAGTGTGATGAGAACTGGAAGTGGAACAACAGGACCAACGACCTCAACACCGGGTTGCTCCTTCTTTGAC
This sequence comes from Arabidopsis thaliana, assembly GCF_000001735.4. Lineage (NCBI taxonomy): Eukaryota > Viridiplantae > Streptophyta > Magnoliopsida > Brassicales > Brassicaceae > Arabidopsis > Arabidopsis thaliana. The sequence continues at coordinate 6,285,091 of NC_003074.8, forward strand.
CATTTGCTACTCCGGCTTGAAGGATTCCTTAACAAGAAAGGCGGTAACTGTGGGAATTCTGGAACAACTAAGAACTCGAGAGACTGTTTCTTCTTGTCTACCAGAACATCTGCAAACTCAGAGTAGTTAGAGAATGCAAGCATCAAAATCTCTTTAGGTAAGCTTGACCAGGTTTCTCTCAATGCAATGTCGAAAACACTTGTGGGTGAATTGATATTCTCAAAGACTGCGGTTATGCTAGAGGCAGATCTGCCTTTACCAAATCCGCAAATCTTCAACTTCTTACATAACTCTTCATGGCAGATTAAGCTAAAAGATTCACTCTTCTTGAAATCTGATGATTCTGTCCTCATCTTTGAATCTAAAAACCCAGCGAGCATCCCTTTTCTGTGAGCAGAGAGATACTCGAGTTCGAGATAGTTAAAACGTCTCGGGAATTTGTATTCCTCGTCATCAGGGAGGTACAGTAAATTCACCTCATCGGATTTGCAAGCCGAACCTTTGTGAGCTACTACTTCTAAATGTTTTAAACGAGAAGCACGGAACTTGACTGCTTCAAGCTTCCCTGAGGATGTTAACCTGATCAAAGTAAACCCCGAAGATTGATCTGACGACCCAAGTGGAAGGTACTTGTTCAAAACGCCAAAACCGAGAACAAGAACACTCTTTTTCTGCCAATCAATCCACTCGGGAAGAGACTCCTTAATCATCACTTCTCTAAATAGACAATCTCCGCATAGACACTTTCCGACAGGTAAGAGTAGATTGTGTGGAAGCTCCCATACATACAAGGAAGAAGGATCCTTCCCAACAGAAGGAGAAGGTCCAAAACAGAACATTTGAGATTGTGCATTCCAAAACGACCCTATTATGAGGCAAGAAGTATTCGATTCAAAAGTCCTAACTCCAAGTTCAGACAAGCTATAGACATCCATAAAGCAAGGCTTCTCAACATCATGCTGCCATTTCAACAAAGGCACACCTGATCTCGCATCACAGAGAAATACATAGCTCTGGGAAGCAAGAACAAACCGAAAACCGTCACTACCCGCCTTTGCAAACCCAACAAACACTTCTGCTCCGGCCGTATTCAGACTCTCAACTTCCAATAAACATCTCACACTGCAATCCTCAGTGCTTTTGACAATAACAAATAGTGCATCAGACCGAGCAACGATATAAACCCCAACTCTCCAACCAAATTCACATCCTAACCAACTCTTATTCACTGATTTCCCTTGACTCTCCCAAGAAACTTTCAGTTTGCAACCTCTAACTCTACAATGTCTCTGACTCAAATCAAACACAAAGACCTCACCGTTATCTAACAAGAGTAGACACTCTCCAGTAACATGAGGGCTCCAAGAAGCGCTCACAATCACAAACCTCTTAAACTGCTTACATCCGAGGTTTCTCAAAACCGGCTTACCTTGAGACTCATCATACTTGACACAGTACCAATGAATCGAATACAACGAATAAACCAAAACGTATCCCAACTCGCCCGAAGAAGAAGAACACTTATACGCTCCAAAGTCACTAACAGGTTGCACCAAAATCTTCAAAATTCGAGAAAACAATCTCTCTGTTGCCACAAAAACGTCACCTTCGTCCGAACCCGTGACTTGTAAACCACCGGAATCTCCATAAGAAAGCAGCAAGAACCCAATTTGATCAAGGTTAGTCCCTGTGGGGAAAAACACCAAGACTGAATTTTTACTGGGGAAAGGTAGAAACTGGAGGCGATTGTAGGAGAGAACCCTAACGGTATCATCGTGCGGATTGGAAATTTTAAAAGAGGAATTGATTGCGGAAGAATCCGACGGAGGGACGCCGGAGACGGAGAGAAAACGCGCGGGAGTTAAGTGAGGGGTAATAGAGAGAATTGGAGGAGAGAGTGAGGGAGAAGAGAAGAGCAGCTGCGAGTCTGATGGGTTCGAGAAGAAAGGACCAATGGATTCTTCGGGAGAGGAGGTGATGCAGAGTTTGCGTCCCCATTCATCGGTAATCATCTCCATAGGGTTCTTCGACGGAGATCGGCGGCGAGTAATCATGATCGGTTAATATGTCGGCGCAATTTTTTTAATATATGGACCGTTTTGGTTCTCGTTAACCGAACCGAGATGTAATTTGGACGGATTTATATTGTTGTACCTGAATAAACCAATAACAAAATTTCTCGTACAGAACCAAACCAATAGGTACCGTCGTTAATGGCAGAACTTGATTTATAAAAATAAGAATCATTGTTATGGATACGACGATTTTGTCATTGTTATGGATAAAGCTCTAACTTTATTTGCTTATTCTGGAAACTTTCATATTATTTTGAATCTTCTTTGTGCACGCAATTAAGATCCTCTCCTTGCTACCTTAATTCGAATCTTCCTTGTCGCACAATTAAGATCACATCCTACCAACAAATAATGTGATCGTATCAAATGCGGAATAAGGTTCTGAGAAAGTTTTAAGCACTCAGCTCTTAAGCGATCAATCCAACAAGATTAATACACTCTTCTAGAAAATCCTCAGCAGCCATGGATTGATTTCAAACAAAGATAAGCTTTACACTTTTTCAGCAGCCATTATGTTGCAAATAAAAAACATGGTTTCACAAGCAACTGTTGACAACTGTAAATAAACATTAAGCAACTTAGTCTATGAATAACAGTAGACGCGAGACAATCATACATCCACTAAGCCTAATCAACTCCTAAATACAACTTTCTAGTAGAGGGTAAACGTAGACGTCCTTTGATTTCTCCAGAGTCAATACTTAATACGGATTGGGATTGCTTTGATGTATATGACAGTAGGAAAAGCATTGAAGCTCAGAAACATGTCAAAATACATATCAAGGTGATAAAATGTCAGCATTAAAGCTCAGAAACATGCCAACAAAAAACAAATTTACATGTAGAGCTCCTTTTCAGTGACATCTTTTCCTTTTGCCTCCAGCTAGTTTGATTACTTGGAACATAATTCAGAATAGCTGGCCAATACCAACCGCTATCACAGGTACCTCATAAACGATTATCAAGTCTTGTTTACTCTTCCCAACAACATATAACATGTCAGTATTATTGAAGCTTCCGTCTTCTCCATTGTCGAACCATCTCTGACAAATTTGGACGGCTTTCTTCTCCTCGTCGAGCAAGAAACTTCCACGATCAGTAATTTGATGCTAAGACCTTGGTCCAAGAAACAGCTTTGGTGGTGTCATGAATCTTATTTGACACCCAAATCTCAGTCTTGGAACCCTTTCTACACCGCTTTAATAACACAGAAAGCTTCTCTTCTCCAACAACGGCTTAGGAAATTAAAGCTTAAATTTGGACACTCAAGAAACATAATTTGAATTAGGAAAGCTTAAATTTTGAAATATAATTCCCTTCTTCTTTAGACATCTGTTATTAGCTTACCCTCTCTGTACGAGAGTAAATATGTAAGGAAACATGATTTGATTAATAACACTTTAAGAAAAACCAATGTTAAAGCACATCTAATGGTACCGCTTGTGAATATGATATCAGAGCTGAAACGAATATTGAAATAACTTGACGACCAAGACAAACAAAAAGAAACACACAAAGAAAGATATAGCTTATTTTGTCACCTCTTTTACTTTGTCAGGGTATTCATGAGGCAGTGACACAATTCATGGCTCTTGGTTTTACATTAAACCACACTCAAAACACCTTTTGTGTTTCAACTTTGGTCCAAAGTTGTGGTTTCAAGTAATTTGGGTGGCTTAGTGATTAGTGAAGAGAACTGGAAGGTTAGTAGTGGGTTGGATGTTATCTAGCTGTACAACTTTGTAACTTTGTAAGGGAGTGAGTTTGGTATAGAAAAGAAAACTCAGTGCAGAGACAATGAGAAAGCTTTGTTAGTATATGTTTTAAGAATCACTTTTGTCATTGAATTAGAAAAGCTTTTAGTTTCGGAACATAAATATTCTCTTCTTAAAAACATTACGAGACATGGTTTGATCAACAAAAATAAAACTGTGTTTAAAGCAAGGATTATAACACACTAGGGCAGTTGAAACATAAATATCTCATAATACCACATCTTCATAAAAATACCAATTCAAAGGATGAAAACAGAAAAGGAAGAGATTAAATGTAGAGCTTGTTTTAGTAATCTCTTTTCCTTTTGCTTCCAGCTAGCTCGATCTGACCCAAACTTGGAACATAATTAACAATAATTGGCGAATATCCTCCAATTGTCTGAACTCCAAAATTCAGTAGTATGAATTTAGTATCCTCCCCAACAATGTAAACATTGTCTTCGTCTTCTTCCTTCATCCATCCCTTACTCTTACAACACAACAAGACTTTCTTCTCCTCGTCTAGCAAGAAACTTAGGCCATGCCAAAAACCAACGTTAGGCTTTGGATACAATGATAACACCTTGCTCCACGACACCACATTGGCCTCACCAATCTTACTTGTCACCCATAACTCAGTATTTGATGTAGAATCTCCCACTAGTAACAGTGAAAGCTTCTCGTCTCCCACAGCGGAAAGCCTAGAAGCCTCAAAACCATGCACTTGACAGGGGGGAGGCAGAGGAACATAACCAAATTTCTCTGTTCCAAAATCAAATTTGATCAAGGTTATGCGAAGGTCCGGTGGCCTTCGTCTTCTATCTATACCCAACCAGTAAGTGTTTCCCTTCAAAGACAAACATTTTCTAAAGTACTCCATGTAGTGGGGTGGCTTGATAATATCATCAATAACCCTCCATGAGTCAGAGCTAAACTCGTAGATTTCAGAATCCTTGTCTAAATAATTAAAAAGCTCATGGCTTTGTAGCTCTTATCACAGGACTTGTTATCATATCCAAGAATAAAAGTCATACCTTCGTTGTAACGATCGCCGAGTTCGATCCACTTGGTTACACCAGTTAAAGGGTTCCAAACGACTTATCTTGAATCTTTTCGGGAGGTGCATAACAACAAGCCATCACAGTGAAAGACTCGATCTATATTGAACTGAGCTGCTGAATTCTTAGAGTGAGGATCGAGTAAGCTGACCTCATTTTTAACCTCTAGAGATGGAGTGGTTCCATGGAGATTGACGTTTATAGGACAAATCCTGTAGTTCTTGGTCAACGTGAGAGGTTGAAACTGCTTTGCGGCTTTTTCAATGTGCTTTCTTGCGAATCTCTTGTCATCTTTGAATAAACGATTCCATCCTTTGCAAGTGGATCGTAATCGCTTCAGAGATGTGGCCGGAACAAAACAGAGTATCTCTTCTACTAAATCCTTTGGAAGCTCCGGCAACGTCATTTTTGATCACTGAAGAAAACGGCAAGTGGCTCTCAATATAATCTAGGGCTTTCCATCTTTCATTTCAAGATAACTGGTTATGTGCATTTAGTTCCCTTAAAATTATAACTTAACCGGATAAACCGATAATCAATACCAAAGGATTTGGATAAGTTTTTTTGAGTCACTCACTTTATCTGCCAGCAACACAACAAAACCGATAAGTTTTGGCCTTAGAATCCCCCTTGTCCTAAAATAAAATATCATCAAGAATCTTCCATTAATTAATGGATCTCTTATCAATAGATTTAGTTCCTTAACTTTAAGTTGTGTATTTGTAAGATAGAGAGAAAAACACCAATTAGTATATTTGCAACATAGCATGATTGGCTTTAGTGGTAGAACCGAAGAACTTTAAAAGTGAACGAGTGATGATTTCTAGTTGTACAACTTGTAACTTGGGTGTAAAGATAACTCAGAGAAAATACCAGTAGAAAAGCTTTGTTCATGTTTAATGAATCACTTTTGTTAAGGACTTAGAAAAGCTTGAAAATTTGAAACATAATTCTGTTCTCTTCTTTAGAAGATCTGCTCTACAAGAAGAGATTTGATCATAAACTTTAAAAATCTTTGTTTAGAGCAAGGAACAATACTGAGCAATTGAAACATCTGACAATACAACATCTTAATGAAATATCAGTTCAAAGGATTATTCAAAGCAAGATAAATTTTAAAAACACACAGACTCACACAAAAGAGAGAGATTACATGTAGACCAAACTGGGAACATACAAACTAAGAATAGTTGGCTCACATCCACTGGTTGCATCTTCTCCAGAATCAATTTCTTTGACTATATTGTCTTCCCCAACAATGTATACTTTATTGGACTTGTTCTCGTCTTCGTCTTCCTTCCAACTCACACAACAAATGAAGACTTTCTTCTCCTCGTCTACCAAGAAATTTGAAGTAAACAAGGCATGAAGCTCCCTGCTCAAATCCAATTCTAAGACCTTGGTCCAAGAAACTGCTCCTTCGGTGGTGTCATCAATCTTATTTGTCACCCATATCTCAGCCTTGGATCTCTTATCTCGCCGATATAACAAGGCGAGTTTCTCTCCTCTAACAACGGAAAGACGATTAGCACCATTCAAACTACGGGCCTGAGAGGGAACAGGAAGAGACACAGGTGCAAATTTCTCTGTTGAAAAATCGTAACTCTGCAAGGATAGGTCAAAGCCCATATCTGTTACAGCTCCAGCAAGCATGTAAGTATTTCCCTTCAAAGACACGCACTTATAAGATTTATCAAAGTACCAATTTGGAAGGATACCATTAAGAACCCTCCATGAATCAGAGTTAAAATCGTATTCCCAAACTTTGCTACCACTACGATAAAACCCCATGATTTTGTAGCTCTTTTTGCAGGATATGTTCTTGTCTTCTTGGGAGTATCCGAGAAAAAAATTGTCGCCTTCTTCGTGGGTTTGGATCCACTTGGTTTCACCAGTTAACGGGTTCCAAACAACCATTCTACGTTCGAGTTTGGAGGTGCATAACAATAGGCCGTCACAGTGAAAGACTCTATCTATATGGAATTCATCAGCTGAGTTCTTAAAATACGGATCTGGTAGGGTAAGTTCACCTTTCACCTCTGCAGATGGATCAGCTCCATGGAGATTGACGCCTCTCCGAATAATCCTGAAGTTCTTCCTCATCATGAAAACCAGAAACTCCTTTGCGGCGTTATCGTAGTGCTTTCTCGCGAATCTCTTGTCGTTGTGGATCAAACGGTTCCATGGTTTGCAAGTAGCGCTCAAACGTTTCAGATATGTGGCCGGAACAAAGCTGAGAATCTCCTCTACCAACTCCTTTGGAAGATTCGGCATCGGCATCGTTGGTCGCCGAAGAAAACGGCAGCAGGTGGCTCTCAATGTTATGTTATCATTTGATCTATTAGGATAACGTGGCTCTTAATCTAATTTTAGGGTTTTGGTTTTCAGCTTTCCTCTTTTGGTAATTTTTTAAAATTAAACCGATGCACAATATATACTTATGTTTCCAAGGGAATTTAAAGGCGATTTTTCGTATAGATTAATTAAGAAGCCATTTATTTATTTTTCTTAAAGTTTAAACAAAGTTTATTTTCAGACATTTAACTTGTATATGTAGAGAAATTTGTTTAAATTAAACCGATATTCAATACTTATGCTTCCGGAGTAATTTGAAGGCGATTTTTGCATACAAATTTAAAAATTATTTATTTTTCGAAATTAAGACAATGTATTTTTCAGATATGTGATTGGTTATTGAGAAATGAATTTAAAATCAAAATAGAAAATACAAATTATCACGAAACATAAGAAAAAAAAATGTTTTTTTGTAATGAAAATGTAGAACATCATTTATTATTCACTTTAATTTACTCTTATACATGACATTGGACCAGTCAAGCCTATGCCTAATAAGCTTGCTAATCTCTGCAGGCAACACAACAATATCAAGTTTGGCTTCGTGGACATGATGTCAAAGTGCGGTTGCGTGGTAGCCTTTCATAGAATACTTCTTCTCGCGATTAAGATCACATATATCCTAATGAAAAATAATGTGATAATTGTCATATCATATGAGAAAAAGATTCTAATACATGTTAAGCACTCAAAACTACAAAGATATATCAATCCGAGGGCATGACTATACGAGAGTGCAGGTCGCTAAACTGGTTCGATAGGAAAAACAATCAATGGCACATAGAAAACACAACACTAATTGGATTAATTTGAAACAAACAATCAACATGATGTGTTTTATCGGGATTTAGTCGGAAGAACATCACACATTTAGATGCATTTAGTGATATAAACATCTGTCTGATTTGGAGTTATTGTTTTGGAATGTTTTTGATTTTGTCAGCTGCTCTAGATTTGATATGATTGATTAGTCTCTGTGTTGGTATTTTGTGCAAAATTTTAGAACTAGCTTTCAAGTTGATCAATGAGTTGTAGAGATCGCATAGGCAAAACCATAGTCATATAAAAGTTAGGTTATATGTTCTGTGTCAAACCTACCGACCAACTACCTTTAGCTGAATTATAAATTAAGTTTTGCATTGAAATCAATTCTTGTAATCTCGTATAATGGGAATCAATCTAGTTTCTTGTTAGATTCTGCTGACTAATACTGAGAAAACCAATAGATCTTCTCTATTTTTGTCGTAAACAGGTTACAAAGTTAACAATTAAAAACAGAATATATAAACAAGATATTTCTCCAAATATTGTCTTCTTGTTCTTAACTCTTAAGAAATAAATATTTTTTTCTTATTTCTTACAAAAATATGCAGTTATTATTGAAAGATATATTTCTTTTTTTTAATAACAATTTAAAGAATAATTGTTTATTTATTTAATCCTCAAATCTATGTTCTTATCCTTGAGAAATAAATATTTAGTAATTTTATTATTGGAAGATAAATCTCTTTCCTAAATAATTATTAAGAATTATATGATATTTACTTTTGATATATTTTTTTAATATTGTCCCAAAAAAAGGGTGTTAACAGATAAAAAGATCACTTTTCTTATTTATTTGAGTTGCACACGCAGTGGTATATATATAGATTCTCCTCTAAAGCCACTGAAGTCGGAGAAAGGTAATGGCGTCGGGGAAGCTTCCGTGGGAGTTGGAGGAAGAGATATTGTGTCGGCTTCCACCTGGATCTCTTGTTCGGCTAAGATCCGTATGTAAACACTGGAACGATCTTTATAACGACAAATGGTTCATCAAGAAAAGCTTGGGTTTTGCACGTCCCCAATTCATCATCCTGGCCGGATTCAAGATTTATTCGATAGGAACCATCGGTCTGGACGTCGTTGATCCGAAGATAGAGGTGCGTGAGCTAGCCTCAATTTCATTTTGAGGCTGAGAAGTGGGCATTTACCAGGATCACGGCTTGCAATGGATTATTGTTTCGTGACTTTTGGAACCAAGGGGTTACCATTTGGAATCCATGGTTAAGACAAGTTGGGTGGATTGAGTATAAGGAGGACAAAGATTTCCGTTTTTGCGGTATAGGATACGATGCTGGTAAACCCGAAAAGGGTTACAAGATCTTTGGGTATTTTAATCGTTTCTATGACACTAAACTGAAAATCGGCCACAGATTTGCGATCTTTGAATGTGCGTCTCAAGCGTTTAAGTTCATTGATTCCCCTGAATGGCCAACGCTGGCAGGTCGAGGTGAATATGTGTCCTTGAATGGAAATTTGTATTGGACTGCTTACAATGAAGATACTCGTGAGCATTTTCTTGGAAGCTTTGATTTCTCCACGGAAATATCCATGCACTTTTGTCTCCTTCCTTGTGCGAAGCATGTTTCTGGCTTACAAGATAAACTTGTCCTCACTGTATTTAAGGGCGATCGGTTTGCATTGTTAAAGCAATCTCGTATATCAAGTAATACAGAGATTTGGGTAACAAAGGACAAGATTAACTCTAGTAATAACGTGGTGTGGTTAAACTTGATGACACTGTCAATACCTGACTTTCCCTCGCTATTCCATCAGCTTTCTGATATTAGTTACTTCATCCATGACATGACCCTTATCCTGTGCTGTGACGACAATCAAACTGGAGTGGGTTGCATCTTTATTGCGAGGGGAGACTTGTGCAAGAAGATTCAAATAAATTATGTCTCTCTTGGGTTTTCTCAATGTGTCTATCTTCCAAGTTTGACCTCGGTTCCTTTGGAATTCAGATCACTGCAAGTTTAGAATTTCGATTTTTCGAGTACAAACAGTCTTTGAAATGTGATTCTGTTTTCATTTCTTTTATATAATAATATTCTCTAGTCTCTATGTGGATTGGTTTAGTACATGAGCCTTCTTGACATCTTTTTATAGCTTAATGATCTATAGGCATCTTGTGTCATGTTGTGTAGATATAAAACAAAAGTACCCTAGAAAAAATAATAATCCAAAATAGTTGTAGCTAGGTGACTTGGGTTTTAGACGCACACAACATGATAAAGAGAACATAACGTTGATGAGGACTAGTGAAACGTCCCACGTCCTTCACCTTGTGCTTTATACACAATGTCGCAGAGAATCATTCTCAAGAGCAAGCCAAAGCTAGACACAATGTTACAGAAGCTATGCTTAAATGATTGGGCATTGATGTCAATGCTGTGGCCATTGATGAGGTTAAACAGATATCAACTTGGGTTATATGGTTTGAAGAAGTTGGTGTCTCGCTCGAGATCACCATTACTCGAAAAGCTGGTATCTATCTCTGCTTTTACCACCATTATCTCTGTACGTTTTCTCCATCTCTTCTCTTGGAGCATACAAAGGTCTAAATGTGTCTGTTGGATGAGCTTTTTTTTTTTGACATTCTTAGATCAATTAGTAAATAAAGTTCTTGCCTGGATGGGATTTACTAGCAATTTTATCTGAAAAAAATTGTAAATCTGCATGTGGTTAACTGTGCACCACCATCCTTTAATAGGTGAATTCTCCAGTGTTGATGGAATGTGAGGGAGAAGATGAAAAGCAACTCTCGAGTGTATGACTATATGAAATTTTTATGCCCTCTATTTATGCCCTCTATTTTTTTGGTATAATCACAAATAATAATAATATAAAAGATATACGTACTAAAACTTTATAGAACATTTAAAAAAAAATTATAAGCATTTTGTAAGAAAAAAATGAGCAAAAAGAAAAAACAAAATTATATTCTTTAAATATTTATTTAGATTTTTTCTGCAAAACTATTCATCAAATCTAGTTTTTCAAGTATAGTTGTCTTAATGGATAGGAAAGTCAACTCATTTATTTGATTAATCAAAACAAAGTTTTTTATTTTGTAATCAAAGTCTTAGAGTTTAAGGTTGTATTTGTCTTAAATCTTAAATTTTACTAAACTAAATTCATTAACAAAACATTTTATTAATTTAAAGAGGTTAAAAACATAGTAAATGAGAAGCTTGACAAATATAAATATAAAGAAAATGCCTATAATTATTTTTCAGAAAACATCCTCTTCTACTATAATGCCTTAAGTATGGCTTCATTTAATTGCGTAGAACGCCGGATCTGCTAATAGGTTTTAAGCGCTCAAAACTACAAAGATCAGTCCGAAGGCATAAACTATACACAAGATTCCCAGAGTTCAGTTCGCTAAAACTTGGTCGATAGAGAAAACAACACTAATTAATGAATACGGACTAATTTGAAACATGGAATCATCATGATTGATACCAAAAAAAAAAATCAACTTGATGTGTTTTATCGTAATGTTGTTGGAAGAAAATCACACCTGATAAGCACAGGTACTTATCTGGATTCATTATTATTCCTACAAGACACGTGTAGAGATAAGATTAAATGAGATGGTCATTTGATCTAATCTGAACCGTCAAAGTCTGCTGACGTGTTAAAAACACGTTTTACCGTGTCTTAACGAAACCAGCGAAGCCGAGAACGAATCAGAGATTTTTACCGATATCCGTCGCTCTCTCCTCCTCCGTCGTCGTGCTTCGCTTCTCTTGCGTGTCATCTTTTTCGACAAACCCAAAATCAAGGCAGAATCTGATAATCGAAAGGACCCAGTAGAAAACTTCGCGAGGAATCAAGGGTTAGAAGCCCTAACTTGATCGCTAATTCGAGAATGAAGCATTTGGATTGAGGGCAAAAATCGACGTTTTTAAAAAGTCTGAACTGAGGTGGATTCGTTGAGATCATCTGATCAAATGCTCTTCGTGGAAGTAAACATTTGAGGTGATTTGGAGTTATTGTTTTGGAATGTTTTCGACTTTGTCAGCTTCTACGATGCTCTAGATTTGAGGTGGAGGTGATTGATTAGTAGTCTCTGTGTTTTGTTCAAAGTTTTCGGATTAGACTTTTGTGGTTGATCAATGAAGCAGTAGAGATCGCATAGGCAAACCCCTAGTCCATGTATAAATGTATGCATTTTAAAAAATTAGGAATCGTTTTGTGATCTGTGTCAAACCTACCCGCCAACTACCTTTAGCTGAATTGCAAATTCAGTTTTGCATTGAAGTCAGTTCTTTTAATCTCATATAATGTGGGTCAATCTAGTTTCTTGAATGATTCTGCTGATTGTTTCAGGCAAACCAGGTCGGTAACAAGGTAAGGGGGTATGTCGAGCAAAACCCGGAATATGCTTGAAGGTTTGGTTAGAGATACTTCTTTTAAATGGTTGCTCGGGAAACAAAGTTCTTTCGATGAAGAAATCGAGGAAATGGGAAGATCTCCATCAGCTGGGACTAATTGGATACCTGAGCTTTCTCCTATTGCCAATGTGGTTGTCCGCAGGTGTTCAAAGTAAGTAAGCATTTTGCAGTATGAGTTTTACAGGGCATATAAGGGGTTGTCTTGTATGAAAAAGTGTGTATTGTGATGCGCTATAGTAAGAGGTTTCCAAAGCAAGTAGCTCTAACTAGAAAGGGGTTTACAGAAAGTTTGATTTTTAATTAAAGAAAACTACAATGAGGGTGTGTTTAGACATACTTAGACTAAATGAGTTTATTGTTCTGTCTTTATATTTATTTGGCTATGCTATTGATGCAGAATACTCGGTGTTTCTGCAAACGAGCTACGAGATAGTTTCAAACAAGAGGCATTTGAATCTCTCAAGCAGCCTTCTCTATTTCCAAGGAACTTTCTAGAGTACTGTTGTTTCAGAGCACTTTCACTGTCTGTTGGAGTAACAGGTCATCTAGCCGATAAAAAGTTTCGGCGCTTAACATTTGACATGATGGTTGTCTGGGAAGTCCCAGCTGTTGCTAGCCAGGCTTTACTCAGTGTAAGGCTCCTTTTTCTCATTTCGCCTGCAAACCTTATAAGAACCTTTTCTTGATCATCTTTTTTTGCTTTGAAATAGGTAGAAGAAGATGCAACAGTGAGTTTAGAAGCCTTCTCACGGATCGCACCAGCAGTTCCAATAATAGCTGATGTGATTATATGTGATAATCTGTTTCAAATGCTTACTTCATCAACGGGTGGTCGGCTTCAGTTCTCTGTTTATGACAAGTATTTACATGGCCTGGAGAGGTAAAACTTTCTATCCTTATTCCTTGCTGAACTACTTTGTCTTGAATCACTTTGCAGACATTTTAAAATGTCTATTTTATTTATAGAGCAATAAAGAAGATGAGGACTCAGTCCGAATCATCTTTGCTTTCTGGTGTTCGATCAAAAAGAGAAAAGATTCTGGAAATAGACGGGACAGTTACTACCCAACCAGTTCTTGAACATGTCGGAATATCAACGTGGCCAGGTATTGTTTGTATTTTCTCAATAGTCACGGTTTTGGAATGTGTACTCACTGTTGCCACAATACTATTCAGGTCGCTTAATCCTGACAGACCATTCCCTATATTTTGAGGCCTTAAAGGTCGTGTCTTATGACACACCAAAGCGATATCACCTATCTGAAGATCTAAAGCAAATAATTAAACCTGAGTTAACTGGTCCTTGGGGCACTCGGCTTTTCGACAAGGCCGTTTCTTACCAGTCTATATCTCTGTAAGGCCGTGTCTTTTTGCATTTAATCGATTGTAAATTTGTAATCTCTTGTACATGCTCTTTTTGTTTTGTGCATGGTCAGTTAACAGCTTTTAATGGCTATCTGTTGTAGATCAGAACCAGTGGTAATGGAATTCCCAGAGCTTAAAGGCCACACACGCCGTGATTACTGGCTCACTATTATACAAGAGGTATTATATGTTCATAGATACATAAACAAGTACAAGATCACCGGTTTGGCAAGAGACGAAGCACTTTCAAAGGCTGTCCTTGGCGTTATGCGTGTCCAAGCTCTTCAAGAACTCAATTTGACAAACGCAATGCGGTACGAAAATCTTCTCCCGTTCAATCTCTGCGATCAGCTTCCCGGTGGAGATCTGATTCTTGAGACGCTTGCAGAGATGTCTACCTCAAGAGAGCTCCATCGATCAAATAAATCCAAAGATACAGGTAACACTCCTTATTCAAAATAACTTATACCTAATGGTATTTTCTTTATCTTGACCAAGAGTGTGAAAATTTAAAGCGTGTGCGTTATTATATGAATATAAAAGATGAAATTTCCGAGGAAGTTAATGTGTAATTTATTTACCAGGGACATTACATTCCTCAGCTTCTGATATGGTTTCGCAGCTGGGTTCTGTGTTTGGAGGGTCAAGTCCTAGGAGCAGGAGGGAGACGAGTAGTCTTGTGGTAGGTGAAGTAGTGGTTGGAGATGTGAATCCATTAGAGAGAGCAGTGAAGGAGTCGCGCAAGAAATACGAGAAAGTAGTTCTAGCGCAAGAGACGATTAATGGGGTGAAAATGGGTGGCATTGACACCAACTTAGCCGTGATGAAGGTAAAGAAAAGGAAAGTTTGACAGGAAGATTTGTAACTGCGTTGTCTGAAACATTGAATTGCTTCTCTTTTCTTTGGCAGGAACTGATGCTTCCAATAATGGAAACCTGGAACTTAATTCTATCTGTGGTGTATTGGGATGATCCTACAAAGTCTAGTGTTTTCTGTCTCTTGACCACTTTCATAATTTGGAGGGGATGGCTTGTTTATGTCTTTGCTCTTGCGTCTCTCTTCTCTGCCATCTTCATGGTTCTCACAAGATGTTTCAGCAGAGAAAAGCTCATGATCGAGCTGAAAGTAACTGCTCCTCCTCCAATGAACACAATGGAACAGCTTTTGGCAGTCCAGAACGGGATCTCGGAGCTCGAACAGAACATTCAAGACGCAAACATCGTTCTTCTCAAGTTCCGAGCTTTATTATTCTCGCTTTTCCCTCAGGTCAGCCTTCCCTCTTATATTTAACACAAACTGCTTCTCCTAAAGCTGTGTCTAACCACAGTTTTGAAACCGCTATTTCAGGCGAGCCAGAAGTTTGCGATTGCGATTGTGGTCGCAGCGACGATGATGGCCTTTGTTCCGGGACGCTACTTGCTTTCGGTTGTATTTGTTGAGCTTTTCACAAGATACTCGCCACCAAGGAGAGCTAGCACGGAACGGTTAATAAGGCGGTTGAGAGAGTGGTGGTTTAGTATACCAGCGGCTCCAGTGGTCCTTCTACATGACAAGAACAATAAGAAGAAGAAGAACTAATTGGAGAGCGTCTATAGTTGCCACAGACGTACATATATACTTATAATCTATACATTTATGTATGTATGTATGTATGCAGTTTGTGTATGTATTAAGCTTAATTTCGGGAGCCAACTCTTGAATTCAATAAAATTTTACAAAAATAATGAATTTTTGAAATAAAAAAGATGATCACAGAAAAATTGTTTCGAGTATATAAAGTAATTAACTAAAGGAAAAATAACTATTAACTAATTTCAAAAATTATTAGTCCCTTTGAAGACCTCCTCCAATGAAGAAAAAACAAATTATTTTTCCAAAACCGGAAATAATTTACGCCGGATAACTTAAAAATCGCGAAACTCCGTCAAGCCATCGAAGCCAGAAGATGAAGAAGAAGAGAAAGAGCTTCTCATATTAGGCGCGAAGAAAAGCGGATCATCAAAATTCGCAAACGGTTGATTACCGCATAAGAAATTATCAGCTGGATTCGCCGGCGGGAAAATCGGAAATGTCGGTAAATAAGCACCGTAGTTTATCCCCGCAGCGTCGTACATAGACGGTGGCGGCGGAGGTGGAGGAGGATGAGGCGGTGGCTGTGGAGGAATAGCCACCGCTGAATACGGAAGAGAAGAATTAACCTGTCCATGTTCTCCGATGTTCTCCTCAGTTGTTATCACCGACGACGATTCACTATCTTCACTTATCATCGTGTTATTAAAAAATATCCCCTTTCCGTTTCCGGCACCGGAGTAGTTTCTAAGGTAATTATTACCGCCGCCGCAGCGATTGCGGTTGTTTTTTCTGTCGACGGTTGGTTCAGAGACGGTTCGGTTGATTGATTTTACCACCCCGGGATCGGTCATTGCGTTACCACCGCCGAGATCTTCGTCGGAGTGGGTCATTCCGGTGAGTTTTTGAACAAGAGCCATGAAATCTTTAGGATTAGTGTGTATGATTCTTGGAGTGTGTGTGTAAATGATCACCGGGTGACGAGGCTTAGCCGCGGAGGAGAAAGAAGACGGAGACGGTGGTTTTTTAATAACGTGAGAGTCTTTGTTGACTTTTAAAGTTGGCGGTGACGGTGAAGGTGAGGGAGTGTATAAGATTCCGGAGTTGTTTTCATTGGGTTCTCTCTTTGGATGGTGATGGTGATGGTGAGGGTGGTGGTGGTACGGATGGTTGTCCTTGTACGTTGAGCTCATTTCATGTGTAATAAAAAAAAGGGATTGTGACGTTTTTGAATTAAATGAATAAATGAATCATACATAAGTATAACCAAAAGTAAGTTTTCATTGAAAGTAAAACAGAATGACAAAATTGAGATCCATTTTGAAGATAGGGAGGAGAGGAGTGTTGCCTTTTATAAGCTTCAGTCTGTTACAGTGAGCCACGTGTAATCTGGTGAGTGTTCCAAGTAAGCACTTATTAGTGCCACGTAAGTATATCATGTGAATTAGTTTATGAGGCTGATAAGCAGTTAAGAGATTATCGCCACTAGGATTGCTAAAATCCAGGTTTAAACTTCTAGAGGTAAATCATTTCCTTGAGATAATTATGGATTATCACATACTAATTTCCATTTTTTGCTGTTTAGTTCTGTTATATCTGTAACTGTAATCGCGAAGAATTACATGGATTTTGCCGATTGAAACATTTGAATCGCAGTAATCTAGAAGTCTGAACCAATTAAACCGTACCACCATCAATACATTTTGAAATTTACAATGGTTTCTTCTTCTTCTTTCATTCCCCTTTATGGATCAACCCGACCGGATTCACTTCTTTCAATGAGTTTCTCTGATTTCGTTTGTTATTTCACTTGCATCATCCTTGATTAGCTTTATGTATATCGGATTAGGAGTTATAGAAGAAATGGTCATATAATTAATCATTCTTTTGCAGTACTTGGAGTTATCAGATTTTTGATTAATAGTTTTGTGGCATATGGTTCTCACTTCATTGGTGAATCGATGGATGTGCTTTATTTGTAGGATTACAATGAAATCGTCTGTTGCATTTAGGCCTTCACATAATTGATGCAACTTAAGACATGTACATTAGTACATAGTCAGATCACTTCAGGTAATGACTATTCTTTTGTTCAAAGCGTTATATATGTGTATTGCTTATTATGGTTAGGATTAGTACTTGAATCGAGAGTATCTTAAAATAAGTCTCTCTGTTTCTTCATGAGTGGCAGGAGGTCTTCATCTAGAGAGACCATTGAAAGAGTGGCTCCTAGAGCTTTGGCCAAGAAATTTTTAGAGCATATTTAGGAACTGAAGTGTGCAAGTTTTCTGATTGCACCTGAATTGTTTCAATGTACTCGAAACTCTTTACATATCCTTCACATTTTGGTGCATTCTCTTAGCGTTTGTCGTTTTTTGATAAATTTGCATTTGCAACAACCTTGCTTGTGTGCCAGATAGAAATTAATATCGTCAGGTGTCCTGATCTCGAGTTTGCTGAAAAGGTGATAGCCGCATTTGTTGATGTAAGAACAAAGGGGAACTTTGTTGGTGGTGTGTTATTACCTTCATTGTTCGGACTTTTGCTTGCTTATTGATTAATAATAAACTTATATGCAGGGGCTTTGGTACACCTGTTTTCAATAAACTCGAAGACTGAACTGGCAAAAGCATGTATGTCGTTGCCTGCAAACAAAAGGCTCTGAGTTTGGAAGTGGCTTTGCAGGTAGAGAGATCTATTTCACTTGTTTCAACTAATTTAATGCCCTCTTGGTGACAAAGTAAAGTTGTATGACAGATAATGAGCACAACAGAAAATTCTTTCAAAGACACTGTTGTTCTGGTGGAATACATAGAGAAATCTCAAATGGTGAGATAACAGACATGAGAATTGCCTCAAGCCAACATCTACAATAGGAGTAAGTTGTTGTTTGATCACATCTGAGATAAATGAAAACCCTCTTTATGCAGTTTGCTCTTGAGGAAACTGGTGACAATTGGGAAGGAAAATGCATAGCAGAGAAACAAACTGAGCGTCTTGAACTCAAATTATCAAATGCGGAAGCTAATCAGATTGATGAGAAAAAGAAAAAAAAAGGTGGTATATTGAGTTCAATCACTTGATCTACTATATTCTACCTGTGGTTTTTGGCTTGATGAGTACTATACCAGTCTACCTCTTACTAGCTAGGCATTATTTTTCAATCTTTTGTGTGTTTCACACAGGTAGAATATAAGACAGAATTCCTGTAGATGTCTATTTGGTAGACTCTGCATCGAGAAAGAGACGTTATGGCTGGTGATTCTGAAAGGGAACTTGTCTTTGAAGAAGACAGGAACTAAAGAATCATTCTAGTATCATTCCCTGCTGCTACTGTATGGATCTCTTTTTTATATACATTTATTTGCACAGCTTTAAGCTAAACAACAATCAAAGAGTGAACATAATATGTGTTTAGCATAGCTGTGGTTATAAGTAAATTGTAGAGCTTGTTTAGTCGCTTCTTTATGCTTGAAGTTTTAGACATAACACTTGTTCTCTAGACATATACTGTACCAGACATGTTTTGATCATAAAACTTAAAAAGAAAACCGTGTTTAAACGGGCGGCCTAACGTGGCACTGAATGTAATGTAAGATTGTGCTGAATGTATTTATGACAATTCAAGAGTACATGATGTTTTCTTGTTTAAATTTTACAGGCCAGGCGGCCTATATATATATATATATATATCCCATCGGAGAAAACCCTAACTGGAAAAGGAAACTTGTAGAAAAGGTAAACTGCAAGCAAGATTTATGTTTCACAAATGAGATTGTATTTGTTGCTGTAAGAACAAAGGGAACTCCGTTGTTGGGAATGCTCCTCGTGTATAGTCCCACTTTACCATTGAATAATTTGATCACATTTCCAAGCTTTTGGATCAGCCACATCTAAGGCTTCACCTTCACAAATAGCTAAGATCAAACAAATTGTAATCCCCTGAATTTGGAATGTAAGTGTTTCTTTACATGTAGTTTTGAAAATTATATAGATATTTTTTATGAGGAAAACACTTGCTTTTGTGTGGTCACAAAGGATTGTTTGTACCACTTATATTTAAATCAGTAAGGCCAAGTTATATGTAATGTATGTCTCCTCGATCAATAACACCTCCAAATTGACATTTTTTCTTTCTTTCTTAAGGTCTTTTTAAAACAAGGCCATAAATCATGATGATTCGTACTATTTGGTGTTTGGTATTGGACAGATTAAAAAAAACTAGAATCGACATTTAATAAATGCATTCAGCGTGATGGTTTGGAAAATTAGAAAGGGATTTGATGTGAAGCTCACTGGTTTTGACGGAAGGACCTCCTCATTAAATAAAACGAACAAGACGTCCATAATTATAGGGCGGTGCAAAATGACTCTTCTTTACCTGTTATCCAATTCGTATTCATTCAATAACTGATTTTTTTTTGTTTGGTAAGAAACATTCAATAAATGTCTGAAGTTATTTATGGATTTTGATCATTTTGAGTCCGATAACGAATACTATCATACTAGATGACGTCAATAGAAAAACGAATATGAATACATATATTATATAACAAAAACAAAAACCAACAATTCCAATGAAACCTAATCCTTCAAACCAAGTTTTCGTTTTTTTAAATTACGTCTTGGATATGAAGTATCTGGATTTTAGAATTTAATTTTCTCAACCTCTTTTTTTTTTTTGATCAGCATATCTCAACCATTTAATTAATTTCAGAAATTTGGATACAAATATTTGAAAATTTTGGGAAATTGACATATGCACCATTTAAAGGGTTCGGATACGAATAATTAATTATTTGATCTAACTACGCAAGTAAAATTGAGCAACATTTAATTTCAATCTGAAAAAGCTAGAGGATATTCATTCAATTAGGTCTCATACTCTCATCTTTGAATAATAAGCTCACTACTATACTATATAAGTAAGGTAAGGAAACATATTTAGAAAATTCGTTATCATATATGGAATAATCAGAAGAAGAACCTAAATTAAAAAAAAAATTACAAGAAGAAAAAGAGAAATCATTGACGAAGAAGACTGTAACCAGGATAAAAACAAATGTGCCGATCAGATCTCCAATCATCACGCGTCTGTTAATAATCTGAATAGTCAACGCTAAAAGATGTCTTGAGTCTGTCTGACCAGTGAAGTAAACTACTACTACTTGTCAATAAGAGGCGGCAAGCACATCGGACGGTCCTTGTTTTCCCTGTTAATTATAAACGGTCACCATCTCTTTAGACATAATATATACTACTAGTAGTGGAGTGTTTTTGTTAATTAAAGTGATTAAACACCAATTCTAGGTGTTAACCAAAAGATAAAACGATACAGTAAATATATTCTTGTGAATTCTATAGTATCATAATATTATTCCTTTTTTATTTCACTTTTGATAACTATAAAATCTTTGGCAAACTAAAATATCATTAGATTATTCCTTTTTAAATAGCTAAGGTATAATTTCTGATTTAGCTTTGCTATCACAATGTTCAATTTGTCTAAAGATCCGTTACCTCTCTATGCGAGAGAAGCTGTGAGAGAGTTTCCGACAAGTAACTAGGAGATCGTAATTCTTGTCTGAAAAACAACTTTTTTTATTCGAAACTTCTCTCACAGATTTTTCTCAGTTTTTCCAGAAATTTTGTTCTTCTTCGTCCACTCACCGTGGATCTCTCTAGTTTGTTGAAGAAATCAAATTGTGGAATAAATAAAAAAACAGAGAAATAAATACTGCAAGGAAAGTTTCTTACTTCGTCACTTTGACCCAGAAAGCTTTCAGATTTTCCCGGAAAAGAAATCTGCTGGAGAAATTTCATTGACTGACTTATGGATTTGTGAAGAAGCTTGAAGGCGAATCGAAGAGATGGGTCGGAGAATAAAGAGGAAAGGTCTGATAAACACGGAAGCTGCAAGAGAATTTATCAATCATCTAGTTGCTGAGAGGCATTCGCTGTTGTTGCTGGTTCCTTTGGTCTTAGCTTTCTGGGCAATTGAAAGATGGGTCTTTGCTTTCTCCAATTGGGTTCCTCTCGTTGTCGCCGTCTGGGCTTCTCTTCAGGTTAGTTCTTTTGTCAAAATAACTTCTTTAGTTTTTTATTCCATTGATTTCTGATATTCAAAGTCCTATTGTGCCTTTGATAATTGATTGGTTCTTGCTAAACTACTTGTTAATTTTGTCTGGATCCGTTTAATCTGATACTTTAGAATCCTCCGATAAAGTTTGGAAGCTTTATCCTTTTTGTGTGTGGACCTAACATTTATATACAGAAACAGTTTGATCTTTCCACTCATGGGGATAGTTATGGTAAATTGCTTTTCATGAAAGAGTTACAATCTTAGGTAATTGATATTTAAGAGTCATATGTTGGGGTGTTTTGTTATGTTAACTTGATAAGTTTTCAAGAGCCTTGATAAATGTGTTCCTATGCACAAATCTGAACATAAAGTTGAGAGATATATAAGTTGAAGTCTTGCTGTGTTTTTTTGACTATGTTCATTTGTTTTTATTTGTAGTATGGAAGTTACCAAAGGGCACTACTTGCAGAAGATCTAACCAAGAAGTGGAGGCAAACCGTTTTCAATGCGTCGGTGAGAATTTATGTTACCTTTTGTTTTGGTTTCGTTTAACTTTTGTTGTATCGCTCGACGTTATAAGAATACCGCGTTGTTTCTTTTCTCCAGACGATAACTCCATTGGAACATTGTCAATGGCTGAACAAGTTACTGTCTGAAATTTGGCTAAACTATATGAACAAGAAACTCTCTCTTAGGTTTTCTTCTATGGTGGAGGTGAGTCAGATTCATTCTTAGTCATGCTCTTTCTACCTAACACATTTCGTGATCCTTGGGTCTTAAAAGGCAATGAACCATTAACTTTTGATCGTTTTATCTAACTCGCAGAAACGATTGAGGCAACGAAGATCAAGATTAATCGTAAGCACTAAGCAATCTCTCCCTTTTACATGAGACCTCTTTTTAAAGACATTGGACATAGTGATGCTAATTTGTATTGTATTGGTTTTCGATAGGAAAATATACAATTGTTGGAGTTTTCTCTTGGCTCATGCCCTCCTTTGCTAGGACTACATGGAACTTGTTGGTCAAAATCAGGGGAACAGGTTTAGTTACTATGACTTTTAAACTTCAAATATTTTCAGAAGGTTGGATTTTGATGTTTGACATTTTGTTTTCCTTTTCTTTAGAAAATCATGCGATTGGATTTCAACTGGGACACAACGGATCTAAGTATTTTGTTGCAAGCCAAGTTATCCATGCCGTTTAATCGAACAGCACGAATCGTTGTCAACAGTCTCTGCATCAAGGGAGATGTAAGCAAAAATTTTGTTTTCCTAAAAGATAAATGAGTTCTCTACATAGGATTTCGTTTATTTACTGAATCATCTTGCAGATTCTGATCAGACCGATTCTTGAAGGAAGAGCATTGCTTTATTCCTTTGTATCGAATCCTGAAGTTAGAATCGGAGTTGCTTTCGGTGGTGGCGGTGGCCAATCTCTCCCCGCTACAGAGCTTCCTGGTGTCTCCTCTTGGCTGGTTCGTTTCCATTTCATTTCTCCCAAACTTTACCGCCAAAAATACTTACAGTTACGAAGGGCAAAACCGTAATTCTCTCCCGTTTCAGGTAAAGATTCTAACGGAAACTTTGAACAAGAAGATGGTAGAGCCACGCCGGGGATGTTTCTCGTTACCCGCAACAGATCTTCACAAAACAGCCATCGGGGGAATTATCTACGTAACCGTTGTATCTGGTAACAATCTTAACCGCAGAATTCTTCGGGGAAGCCCCTCGAAAAGTTCTGAGATCGGAGAAGGTAGCAGCGGAAATAGCAGCAGCAAACCTGTTCAAACATTTGTGGAGGTCGAACTCGAGCAACTTTCTCGACGAACCGAGATGAAGTCAGGACCGAATCCAGCTTATCAGTCGACATTTAACATGATCTTACACGACAATACAGGGACACTCAAGTTTAACCTCTATGAAAATAATCCTGGGAGTGTCAGATATGACAGTCTCGCTAGCTGTGAAGTTAAGGTAAATTAATGAATAATAAAGCAGTTAACTAGTTGCTGTAACTGGCTGTTACATGTTCTTCATCTTTTTCTCTGTACAGATGAAATATGTAGGTGATGATTCAACGATGTTTTGGGCCGTTGGATCTGATAACGGTGTGATTGCAAAACACGCTGAGTTCTGTGGTCAAGAAATCGAGATGGTTGTTCCGTTTGAAGGAGTTAGCTCCGGAGAGGTAGATAATACAGTTTCTTGTAATGTATTACTCTCCAAATTTCTTACTCTTTTATGATTTTGAGTTTTTGACCACTTTTATGTGTGTGTTTTTGGTCTTTTAGTTGACTGTCCGGCTACTTCTAAAAGAATGGCACTTCTCTGATGGCTCACATAGCTTGAATAGCGTTAATTCGAGTTCATTACACTCCCTCGACAGCTCGTCTGCCCTCCTCTCGAAAACCGGCCGGAAAATTATCGTGACGGTTTTGGCTGGAAAGAACCTTGTTTCTAAAGATAAGTCCGGAAAATGTGATGCCTCTGTCAAGTTACAGTACGGAAAAGTAAGTACTCTCTTCATGATTTTGCTTCAAAATGGCTATTGCACGATCTTAAAATCTTAAGAGGTTGGCATGTGCTTGAATGGTTTGTAGATTATACAAAAGACGAAGATAGTGAACGCAGCAGAGTGTGTGTGGAACCAGAAATTTGAGTTCGAAGAGTTAGCCGGAGAAGAATATTTAAAGGTGAAATGCTATAGAGAAGAGATGCTTGGCACGGACAACATCGGTACAGCTACATTGAGTCTTCAAGGAATCAATAACAGCGAAATGCATATATGGGTTCCGCTTGAAGATGTTAATTCTGGAGAAATAGAGCTTTTGATCGAAGCTTTGGATCCCGAGTACAGCGAAGTAAGTGTTTTGAGGAAAACAAACATCACTCTGTTTCTTTGTTTTTCCTCATTGATGTTTTTTTCTGGCTTGATCGCAGGCGGATTCTAGTAAAGGCTTGATTGAATTGGTTCTCGTTGAAGCGCGGGATCTTGTGGCCGCGGATATTAGAGGAACCAGTGATCCTTATGTTAGGGTTCAATATGGAGAGAAGAAACAGAGGACAAAGGTATTATAGAAACTGTTTTGGACCAAAAAGACTTCATAAAGAAAACAAAACTTACAGATGGCTTTTTTCTCGTGTGATTGTTGTTTTCAGGTGATTTATAAGACGTTGCAACCAAAATGGAACCAGACAATGGAGTTTCCAGATGATGGGAGCTCCTTGGAGCTACATGTGAAAGACTATAACACTCTGCTTCCGACTTCAAGCATCGGTAACTGCGTTGTGGAGTACCAAGGGTTAAAGCCAAATGAGACTGCCGATAAGTGGATAATTCTCCAAGGAGTGAAACACGGGGAGGTCCATGTCAGAGTCACGAGGAAAGTCACGGAGATTCAGAGACGCGCCAGCGCAGGTCCTGGCACACCGTTTAACAAAGCTCTGTTACTGTCCAACCAGATGAAGCAGGTGATGATAAAGTTTCAGAATTTGATTGACGATGGAGATCTTGAAGGTCTTGCTGAAGCTTTAGAAGAGCTGGAAAGTTTGGAGGACGAACAAGAACAGTATTTGCTCCAGCTTCAGACAGAGCAATCGCTGCTTATCAACAAGATCAAAGACCTTGGTAAGGAGATTCTTAACTCATCCCCAGCTCAAGCCCCGTCTCGAGATTCTTAACTCGTCCCCAGTTCAAGCCCCGTCTCATTCCCCATCTCGATCAGGCTCGGGTTCGGGGACAGGATCCTCCTATAACCGGAGATTACCCGCACCAATGTAGTCACTTGTTTTTCCCGATCAAACAATCATCTATGATGTATATAGATAGATATGTAGGGGCATTGGATAAAATGTTCAGAGAGAGTTGAGCCCTTGTTACAAAGTTAGATACATATGATATGTAACATATCAAATCTGTAAGTTTCTTATTATTCCCTTTGTTATTCTGTAACAATAAAAACTGTTGTAATTGTTTGTAAAACTGTTGTTCTGTGTCTAGGCTGATCAGTCATTTACAGAAGCAAAATAGTTCTTTTGACCTCAAGTGTTATCTAGTCTCCTCAGCACAGTGAGATATTTTTCAGATTAATAATTGGTTAATTTCTCATCCCCACAAATGTTGTAAAGCTAAATGACTCGAGGTAAGATTCCTAACTTGTAAACTTAAGCCTTGAAAAGAATAAATCCACATGATTCGAGCATGTTTGTTCAAAAGAGTAAAAAACCGGTGACCATCAACAGATGATGAATAAACCGGACTAAACCATAAATATTCCATCATACATGAAGGATCAAGTAACATGGCATGATACAGCTTTAGATGACTAATTCATTGTGTGAGAGTACAATGCATATGATCCCAAGTTAACCTCTACTAGTAACTGTGAAAAATGGCTGTTACAAACGGGGATAGAAATTACATGGCCTAGGCTGAACCAGCGGGAACAGTAGCTGCATTGGAGCTAGGCTGAACCAAAGTGGCTGGAGTGGCACTCAGGCTCGGATCTTTTGACTCGGGTGCAACAATGGGAACTGTAGCTCCGGGTAGTGACAGAGGGGTTTTTGCAGCCGCATCTAGAGCGGGTATCTGATGCTGATTTGAGTTAGCCAAATCGTTTACGGCGTTGTGAAGTTGTTGTAGCCTGTAATCTGTCTCGGGCCGCCGACAAATCTTCCTCAAGGGAACGATTTCCTGCTGGGATAACGGAAAAGAAATCCAAAATAGGTGAGTGAGGAGGGTTTTGCTTTATGGTCTAAACCATGAAATGGAGCTGACGGGTAAATAAAACCGCAAGGGATAGAGAGAGAGAGAGAGAGATGATCGTCCAACCTCGGACTGGTCGTGGCTGTAACGCACCAAGAACCTACAACGACAACCTCTGACATCATGTCTTCTTCTCTGTGCGTCAAGAACAATGGCGTCAAAGTAAAGAGCTTGATCTTTTCCTTCCTGAAGATGTTATAACATAGTTCTAGTCAGGGATAAACTAACATGACACCTATCACTAAATGCTTAGAGAGCGAAGTTCTAAACCTGGAAACAAAGGACGAGATCTCCAGCAAGAACTGCAACACATTCTGATGCTTCACATGGGAGAGACCGTTGTCTTACATGCTTTTTGACATTTATCCATTCATCTTCTTCAACTTCGAAACCCGCAAATCGAACCTGCACTTCCTGAAATACCCAACAGAAAGATTGTTGTTAGCAAAACAAAAAAGGGGAACAAATAAGTCAACAAGAGGTTGGTTAGGAATTACCGGATCACCAATCTCCAAGTTTCTATGAGCTAGGAAAGCTTGCACATCATACCTGTAAGTAAGCAAGAGAGTTACATATCAGAGAAAACCAGTGGAATGTAATGATATTGTTACAAAGTATCATAAGTCAGCAAAAAAAATACTGAAGATTGAATGCAAGGGAATCACCATGCACCATCCCTGGCAGATTTGGCTTCAAATTCCAAGTAAGAGTTGTCTGAACCACTCCTCATGACACCGGGAACTATGAGGAAAAGCAGTAAACAGTTACGAAAATGGCATCTGTGCAATATCAGCCATACTGATCTAGACTTATGGAGAAAAAACTAAAACTGAAAAAACCAATGAAACCTATTCCAATAAATAACCTTCTCAACCTATTTTACTGAGAGTAGAATAAATAAAGCACCTAAACTACCAGAAGGGGCAGGCGTCATGCCGGGTAAATTTCCAGTCATATGAGTGGTTTTAGGA
This sequence comes from Arabidopsis thaliana, assembly GCF_000001735.4. Taxonomy (NCBI): domain Eukaryota; kingdom Viridiplantae; phylum Streptophyta; class Magnoliopsida; order Brassicales; family Brassicaceae; genus Arabidopsis; species Arabidopsis thaliana. Next base: position 6,312,312 of record NC_003074.8, read on the forward strand.
ACTGATAATGGTTGAATCACACTTCTCATCTGATTTGGTAAATCCATACGCGGCATGGAAGATACATTTAGCTTCCCAGGAGCTTTGTTTCCCCTTGCTCGTAAAGCATATCGCCTATTTTGAAACCAGTTCCAGATCTGTGATGCATTAAAACAACATTCCCATTAACTTTTAAAAGCAAACCCAACAGACTCTGTCTGATAAAACTTAAGAATCAAGAAGGAAAAAGCCAGTACTTGCTTGAACTGCACAACAACTTTCCCCTTCCGCTCAGGTGATTCACTGAGACAACAGATAACAAAAAGTAACCACATTTTAGATGATAAAGACACAAAATCACTTTCAGGCCAAGGAATTGAGCAACAACAAGTAAAATACCTAAACTTATCAGCAAGAGCTTCAAGAATATGTCGACCTGGCATTGCTGTATTATGCTGTAGCAAAATTGCTTCCATCTCCGTTACCTTCATAACAATTGAAGATTAGCTATAACAAACAAGATAAAACCTCTTCAAAAGAAGTCACAAAACCATAGAACAACAGATAGATAGAAAAACTTATGTATTATCAAATCTAAACTCTTAAACATTACTTAATAAAGTAAAGCCAATGGATTTCAGAACATACATCGAATTGTCTTCAAGTTTCTACTAGCTAATTACAAAAATTCAATTGGACTTCAGGATCTAAACCCTATCATGAACCCAAAAAGAAGACCTAAATCCTAAGGAACAAAACCGACACAAAAATCAGATTTTTCAGCTCTGGGAGCTCAAAATCCGTGAAAGCAACACATTACAAAGAATCGAGATAAACCTCAGGCAGGATAAATCGAAACGCCGGACCGCCATTACTGGGAGGTCGACCCATGGTATCTTCTTCGTCTCACCGAAGAAAAAACAAAAATTGGCGGCAGAAAGTGAAATCAATCGGAGCTTCTCTCACTTAATATTCGAATTCACGGTGAATCTCTCTAGTACGGCCGGTGACCCAACGACAACGAAACCGGTTTTACTCAGACCCGACTCCGTCGCTTATATAACTTTTCACCTGTGTAATTTTTTTAAACTTAACATGTAGTAATGGGCTTTTAAAACCCATTAAAGGCCCATTTTCCTAAAACCGATACAAAAATCTTATCCGTATGGTCGAGTAAATCCAGCTTATCCGCCTGAAACTTATTTCTCAGTATCCAAAACGATGGCGAAGAAGACACTTCGCTGAAGCTTTTTTTTCCAAAAAAATTTCTTAGTGTCGTCAATGGCTTTGGCTCCACTTAATTTTACGGAAATGCCACTGAGAAGCTCTCTTCCTCTGACCTCTAGCTCTCGCTATTGTTCCTCTCCTTCGCTTCACGCATTGCTCTTCTATTCGTTGGGTGTGAAACCCTCGCGTCAACAAATTGTTCGGCCATTCTCTTCGCTGCGTACAAGCGAGCGTAGCAACAACAGGAGCAATAACAATCGTCGATTAGATCAACGTAATCATAAACCTACTCCTCCTTGGATAGATAAGTGGCCTCCGTCATCCTCCGGAGCTGGCGGTGATCATGCCGGGAAGAAAGGTGGTGAAAACAACGGCGGAGATAGAATTCGGTCTGCGGAGGAGGAAGCGGAAGCGAAACTTCGGTATTTGGAGAAGGATAAAGGACAAAACGCGATTGAGAGGATTGTTCTTCGGCTACGGAATTTAGGATTAGGTTCGGATGATGAGGACGATGTGGAAGATGACGAGGGAGGTGGAATTAACGGCGGAGATGTGAAGCCGGTGACTGGAGAAGAGAGATTGGGGGATTTGTTGAAGAGAGAGTGGGTGAGACCTGATATGATGCTTGCTGAGGGAGAAGAGAGTGAGGAAGAGGATGAGGTATTATTGCCATGGGAGAAAAATGAGGAAGAGCAGGCGGCGGAGAGAGTAGTAGGAGAAGGAGGAGTGGCGGTGATGCAGAAGAGGAGAGCTAGAGCTCCATCACTGGCGGAGCTCACCGTTGAGGATTCTGAGTTACGGCGGTTAAGGAGGGATGGAATGTATCTGAGGGTTAGGATCAATATACCAAAAGCTGGGCTAACGCAGGCAGTGATGGAGAAGATTTATGATACTTGGAGGAAAGAAGAGCTTGTGAGGCTAAAGTTCCACGAAGTGCTTGCTCGTGACATGAAGACGGCCCATGAGATTGTTGAGGTTCGTTAGTTCTCTTGAATACTTCATTGATTAGAACAGTAGGTTAGCGAAATTTGAGGTGCGAGATTATTCCAAGAGAGAGCGGTTTTCATTATCTATTGGGGATAAGCTTTGCGGAAGTGACATGATCTTTATAGGATAGTAAGAGACTCTGAAGTACCTAAGCTCTGAAATAGAATGGTTATAAAGCTTTTATAATAACAGTAGGAAATTTGTGAAAAACGTTAGATCTTTCTTGGGAACGATTATATAGTTGTGAATAAGGTGAATTTGAGGTGTTGATTAACTAGAGTGGATGGAGCTGAGCATGCTGTTAGAATTCTTTGAGTAACAAGACTGTGCAGGAGATGCATGTCTTAACTTTAGGTTTAAAAAAAAACTGATTGAATTACTCTAATGGGCAGCGTCGAACTGGTGGAATGGTGATATGGAGGGCCGGAAGTGTAATGGTGGTTTATCGTGGACTTGACTATAAAGGACCTCCTGTGATCTCTAATCAAATGGCCGGTCCTAAAGAGACTCTTTTTGTCCCAGATGTATCTTCTGCTGGCGATGAAGCAACAAATGCCAAAGATAACCAAAGTGCACCTTTGGTAATCAAAGATCCGATCATCAAGAACCCTATTCGCAAAGAGAATATGACAGAAGAAGAAGTTGAATTTAACAGTCTATTAGACAGCTTAGGTCCACGTTTTCAAGAGTGGTGGGGTACTGGGGTACTACCTGTGGACGCTGACTTACTACCTCCTACAATTCCTGGTTATAAAACACCTTTCAGGCTTCTTCCTACTGGGATGAGATCAAATTTGACCAATGCCGAAATGACAAATCTCAGGAAGATTGGTAAAACTCTCCCATGCCATTTTGCTCTTGGTAAGCTGCTTTCTGATCCTAGATGATTTTTTCCCGATGGCTCTTATATTTTGTGTGCCGATGTTTAGGCTTGAATCTGCACTTTACAGGTAGGAACAGAAATCACCAAGGATTGGCAGCTGCAATACTCCAGATCTGGGAGAAAAGTCTAATTGCAAAGATCGCTGTGAAGCGAGGTATCCAGAATACAAATAACAAACTAATGGCGGATGAAGTGAAGGTCTCTCTTATCTTTTTTTCTCTAAAGTTCACTGTTAGGGAAAAGTAATTTCTAAGACAGCCCACAAATTGATGGTGCATAGCAGAAAAGTTTCTGTCATTTCCTGAGTTCTATATTATGGATGATGTTTAGGAAAATGTACATATTTAAATCTAATGATTCATGTTGGGATTTCTAGAAGTTAGGGAGACCTTACAGCTGGTGGTTATATCGAGATCTAGAAATTTCAAGAAGGGTTTTGTTTACCTGCTCTCATAATGTCATCTCTATTCTATACTGGGTAGGCATTGAGCGTTGGTGTTAATATCCAAACTAAATGAAGTAAGGAAACTATAAGAAACATAGGGCCCTTGCATTTGAACCATAGTATGACCTTTATTATCTCTGGCAAGCTCTTGAGGATCTGAGTGGCCATCGCTTATATAACAGAAATATTTTCACATAGGAAGGCTAAGTTCTTTTATTTATCTGTCTTGTTGCTATAGACATTGACAGGGGGTGTCTTGCTGCTCAGAAATAAGTATTACATTGTAATATATCGTGGGAAGGACTTCCTTCCTTCAAGTGTGGCAGCTACTTTAGCAGAAAGACAAGAATTAACGAAAGAGATTCAAGATGTCGAAGAGAGGGTAAGAAATCGTGAGATTGAGGCTGTTCAGCCTGTTGGTGACAAAGTACCAGCAGAAGCTGGCACTCTGGCCGAGTTTTATGAGGCTCAAGCCCGATGGGGGAAGGAAATAACTCCAGACCATCGTGAAAAGATGATTGAAGAAGCTTCAAGGGTTGCAAATGCTAGAGTTGTTAAACGAATACAACACAAACTAAACCTTGTAAGTAGACCTTTTTGTTTTTAGTTTGTTAATTTGCAACTTGAAGGTTACTGTGAGATGTCTGGTGGCAACTGTCTTAGTACGTCGTTATGAGTATTATAACTTCTCCCTTGGGTTGTAACAGGCCCAATCGAAGTTTCAAAGAGCAGAGAAACTGTTGTCCAAAATAGAAGCCTCTATGATTCCAAATGGACCTGATTATGATCAAGAGGTCATCTCCGAGGAAGAAAGAGCTATGTTCCGGAAAGTGGGACTGAAAATGAAGGCATACTTACCCATAGGTGCGTCCTGGTCTCTTAAGCATTGTGGCTGTTTCCTGTATGGCTGTCTACAGTGATTGATAGGTTGTGATAGAACGTAACAGATGTCTTCTTATCATATGAATAAACTGTTCTTTGATGTTGACCACCCTACAGGTATCCGTGGTGTATTTGATGGAGTCATTGAGAACATGCATCTGCATTGGAAACACAGAGAATTGGTGAAGCTTATATCAAAACAGAAGAACCAAGCATTTGTTGAGGAGACAGCCCGGTTACTAGAATACGAGAGTGGTGGAGTTCTTGTGGCAATAGAAAAGGTTCCTAAAGGATTTGCGCTTATTTATTACCGTGGGAAGAATTACAGGAGACCCATTAGCTTGAGACCAAGGAATCTTCTGACAAAAGCAAAAGCATTGAAACGTTCCATTGCAATGCAACGCCACGAGGTTCGAAATTCCTGAAGTATTCTACACAAATCACATTTATATTCACATGATGATCACAGGGTTCTTTTATGACACTTCTTTTGAGAATAATTGCAGGCACTTAGTCAGCATATTTCTGAACTGGAGAGAACAATAGAGCAAATGCAAAGCCAACTCGTAAGTTGTCTTTTCCTCAACTGGGGATGCTAATAGTCCAAGAAAATTAATCTTTTTGACACTGTTAAGCTCTATTTGCTTTTGTAAAGCATGCGTATTTTGCTGTGACTCACTACCTGGTGGTTTTTTGCAGACTTCGAAAAACCCGTCATACAGTGAATCAGAATGGGAGAACGATGAGGATGATGATGATGATGAAGAAGAAGAGAAAGATGATGTGGAGGATAATGAGAGTGATTGGGATGAAACTGATGGCGAATCTGCAATTTCTAGTATCGAAGAAGCTGATATGTCATCGCGCTAAGCTGATAAAGTTTTTAACACAGAGATTGTCCTATCTCAGGAGGTTGAAGCTGACAATGATGTCAGAGGAATGGTTCTGGTTCTGGTTCTGTCTATCCAGTGGTGGTAAAAGAAAAGCAAGTGATGATTCATCATCAACGTGGGTAAGGTTTAAGTTTCCTGTCGCAGAGATTACAGAATCTACGAGCTCAGAAAGCAGAACCTATCTGTATTTCAGGGGAGAAAAAAATAAGCATCTATAGTTTATATACATTGTAAGTTTTGCCAATGTATCATTATTAAAAAATATATATATATCAATTAACATTCAACAAATTGTAAATTAGTTCTACTACCTTTGCTTAAGTTCTGGCAGCAATTGTGATCTGAAATTCTGAACAACTAGTAAATTCTGGTGAACATTAGTTTACCAATGCATATTACTTTGTTCGGTCTAGCGATTACATGATCCTACGATTATTCGCATTTAAAAGATTGGCTAAAATCCAAAATATGAAGTTGTGATGCAGTGACATGAAAAACACGAGTGTGAAGTTGGCATGCGACATATTTATAGCCCTAACTGTGACTACAAAGTTTCAAATCGACTAATCAAGAACTTTATTGATTAATGAGAGCTGATGATATTTATTAAATTGGGCTCATTTGCTCTGCTCTTAATTTAATTTTCTTTCTGTTTAGCACAAATATGTACATGTGAAAATTTAACTTTGTGATGTGATGAGGATATTTTCTTTACTATTTTTAGATTTATCATTCTTTTTCGGTTTTTCCTAAGTAATATTTTTTTTTTTCCCGTCGAAGTAATAATTTTCTTAAGTATATCTGTCTCGCTACATTAATTTATTAGTGGAAAAGTAGCTGAAAATTTACAGTCTCACAAATAAACTTAAAATTAAATTACTAAAACTTGAAATCAAGAAAAGATGGACAAAAACTACAAAAGCTATAAGACATTAATATATAAACATAAAAGGACGTCGAGATGCATGGGAGACTTTTCCCTGCATTTCACATATAAGATGCACTAATTAATTTACTTGATCCCATAAATGATCTATGTGTGTGTAATGATACAATTGATAAAATTGATGGAGAGTATATAAGAGCAAAGTTGGGAAATTCAAATTTAATATACGTGATTTGAATCCATTCACGGCTTCACCATATGGAGTCCATATTAAACGCTTCCTCTTGCGGTTGGGGTTGCACTTGAGACGAACTTGAAGCATTTTGGATCATATTGGAGACTCCTTGTTGAAGAGAAGAATGATTGAAACTGGGGATCATCTCTTTTGGGAAACTATAAGAGTTCCTGATTTGGAAAGCCTTGAGCAACAAAGAGTTGATTGGAGATAAAGGCGGACCAAGGAGACTTGTTGTCCAAGACTGAAGATTAGTACTAGCCATGTTCATGTTCATGTTGAGACCAGCCGTACTTGTTGTGTTGTCTTCTGAGTAAACATTGCGTTGCGAATATTGATGGATATGATTATTGTAATCGATGGTTGATGAGTTTGAATTCAGATTCGGAAGCTCATCAATATCTTCAAACTCATTTGCCATTGATGAGTTTGCATCGCATGGAGATCCAAAAGATGGTTGAGAAGATTGAGGTTGTTGTTCTTGTGCTTTCTTTGCTGCCGTGCTCTTTTCGAAAACCCTACACACTACCCATTCCTCCTGAAAATTCATATAATAGATTAGATTGTAATAAATGTACATATGTAATTTTTGATTTATACAATTGCCACTCTAGGAAACATTTCTAGAGACTAAAAGCAACTATATGATTACTTTTATATAATAAATTACAATATATTCTTGAGTTAATTCATGTGTCTTGTTTATAGAAATTTGAGAGCTAATATTGGTTTAATTTCTTTATGTTTTATTTAAAAATGTGCATCAAATTAACTTCAAAATAGCTGACAAATGAATGTGTGTGTACCTTATTCGTGGGGTTGAAAGGTTGTTTGCTCTCAAGCCTGTACTCATGCATAACCCAATTGCTTTTCTCACCTTTGGGAGCTCTTCCTTTGTAGAAAACTAGGGTTTTCTTCATCCCAACCAACACTCCACTTCGGTATATTTCTTTATCTTTCCCGGTGGTTTTCCAGTAACCAGCTTCTGTTGCCCGGTTTGTTCTTAAACCGGTTGGATATTTCCGATCCCTTTGGCTGAAGAAATACCACTCTTTCTCTCCCATTGAAGCCTTGGCTGCATATGTACATATTATTTTGATTAGCATATGTTACTATCAGTAATCACATCACTATGGTATGGCCTACGTATATTTCTACGAATATACTAACAATGTTTTGGATAAATGTAATATAATGATTCAAGTACAATATTAAATAACTAGCTAGAAAATTATATCTACTCTCCACATGTTTGGTAGGCTAGATACACCTATATGTAACGTAATTTTCAGTCTCCTAGAAAAATGAAATGTATGGCTACTGAAACAATCTATGGTTTCATTTATATTAGTTATATAAAGTGGTGTACGATGCACGTACGTATTCATCTATATAATATATAAGAGCGTCTAAGAGTATGTTATGTCTTTTAGTGATGTTATATGATATGACTAATCCATTTTCATCCAATTTGCTGGAGACATGATTGATTGATTTTACATTTTAATATTACATCATATGTTTTCCAAAATTATTGTATGAAAATTCATAGACTAAAACTATAGCATATGAAGCATACACACATATATCCTATCCCCAAAACTATTGTAATTAGACAAATTAACACAAGTCATTTGGAGATGATATAAACACCGGCTAACAGTATACAAGAAGCATATATATGTTATAACGATTAGTAAAGTATAATTACCTGGCAAATCCCAAGGTTCACACTTGTTGAGATCAACGTCGACGACAGCTTTACCGGTGAATCCTATATCGGAGACTTTCCGACATAGATAATGCGTTATGAGCTCCTCGTCTGTAGGATGAAATCTGAACCCCGGAGGAAGATTTTCTTCCATTTTTTGTTGTCTCTTACAAATCTAAATTCAAGACAACAAAAGAAGAAGAAGAAGGGTTTCTCCTCGCTCTCTCTCTCTCTTGAAGAGGACGAAGGAGATTAACTGCTTAAAAGCTTTTCAATAATTAATGTGACATAGATGGGGTTTATATATTCACTTATATAACTAAACTATATATTAAAATAAATAATGATTTGTGTACCAAATACCGATCTTGAGGTAGAAGCGGCCACGGGTAGTCTTTTTCAACTGTTGATAATTACAGCTAACATTTTGACGATTCAAGGTATTTCTCTACGCATACGTACCCTATTTTTTTCTTTTATAAAACATATGTGTATGTAAATATGACCTTATATTATCGGTAGTGTGTAATAAAATATTTGTCGGCGTATATATTAATGTTCCTTTTAGATTACATTACTATGTTTATAAAACTAGCGTCCGTCTTAATATCTGCATAAATATAATTATAGAAACATAATATGGATTTATGTGAGATTTGTCCAACCAACTTCACCAAATTCTACCCACCATGAAACCCTAATGTCCAATGTAATGTGAACATGCATGCATGGCTTCTCAATGGTCATTTCAGCTTCTTCTTTTTTTCTTGTTTTTTTTTAAATTATATCAAAATTCTATAATCTTGACTAGTCGTCCAAATTCATAACTGTTATATATCTATCTGCGATTATAAAGGAATCGTTTTATTATTGCATAATATCCCTCTTGCTCTATTGACACATATTGCATATTTGCATCCATCTTACTCTATTGACACTTGTCTTTTGGGCTTATCTCACTACCATATACATCCATACAAAAAAAAAACACATGCAATGTTCAAAACGAAAATATGTTTATATTATAATTATACGCTCGAATTGGGTTTTCTGAGATCAGATTGCGTTGCGACTCTTATACGTAACTCGAATTGTATAACTCATATTCTACGTTAAAATGTTTCGTGCAAATGTTTCCTCGATTATCGGGTGTGAACCAATATATTGATTTGGTGGACCCAGTTATTTCTTGATACGTAGATAAATAAAATGACACAAATCATATATTTTTCTATCACAGAAAATAATCAACGAAAATCACATACTGTATTTGGCCCTCTCGGTAAATTGTCTACCTTCAAAAGCTTTTTCCCCAAATAAACTCAATTTCTAATAGTTGTAGAGAACACCAAAAAGATGGGATGCTTAGGACGGAGAAAAAGTTTAGTCTAGTATATGTTTTCCTTAAGATTGTGTTTTTAAGTTTTAACCAATTCTAGAAGCTCAAATTTGTTCACATTGGATTTTCTGGTTGAATAAAACAGCCTAAATGAGTCTTAGTCATTTTAATTCTTCATATATACAAGGTTAAAATAATTACTCTGGAAGAGTGGTTAATAAATCCCACCAACCTAATGGAATGTGTGTATTATATATGTTCAGTAGCAGGCAGAGTTATTGGGAGAATTTTTATACATGGATATGTTGGGTCGTCATATATGCATGTAACTAGATTGTCAATCCTACCATTAGAAAACTTTAACAATTAATTCAATTCATCTCCATACTTTTCTCGTCCTTGTTTCTAGGCTTTCTAGAATCACACCACATGTTAATATTTTTTTTTATATGAATGCACTAATAGAGAATTTCCTACCAAAAATCAATATGGATAATGGATTGAATAATTACTTTTTTTTTTTTACTGTGTAGCTTATGAGTTTCAAGATTCTAATTAACAATGTACTTTCTTTTGTTTCATTTGTCAAGTTTTTCAGTTAAATGGTTGAAATTATCAGTTTTATTTGAATCAGTGTTATATATGCAATTATATAATAGCTACTTGAATCAGTCATAACCTGCAACTGGTATATTATTTACACTAACTTAATAAACATTAAAAAATTAAAATATGATAATCGAGTTGAAGTGACACCAGGAAATATCACCTTATAATTGATATAAAATCGTAAGATTGGAGTCCACATAATCTACAAATTTGTCTACACGTTAGATTTTTCTTTTCTAATGTAGATTTTCCGTAATCCTTGAAAGTTTGTGTGCTAGGTCAAATGTTTTGTCATTATCTACGTAAATAAATAGTCTTTTTACGTACGTAGACAAGAAAAACAAGCAAATAACATTTATTAGTGAAAATATTTAAACTTACGATTTGCTAAGACATTTTTTTATTTATTCTATTAAATATAAAATTCAAATAATATATGTAATGTAATTATATTTTCAACCAAAATGAACATATCTCATCTACAGTTTTTATAAATATCATGAAAAATCCTTACTTTTGTCAAAAATTTGTTAGTGTTAGCTAGCTAGATAGCTAATATAATGAACTCGTCCATAACAATAAAATTAGATGTCTAAAATTGTCTGAATGTAACAATAAAACTGTGAGTAAGAATTAAAAAAAAACTCAAAAATCACTCACTCATAAAAAGGCCACAGAGTACGAGTACGTTATGCTAGATTTAGGCCCATACATTAGATCCAGAGAATAGGCCCACAATTATTTGTTAACATGAAGAGAAAGGTCCCCTAACTCAGATAATCACGAAGACGACGAGTGAAGAAGAAGAAGAAGCAATGGGGAGAAAGAAGGGATTACCGGAGTTCGAAGAGTCGGCGCCGGATGGCTTTGATCCGGAAAATCCATACAAGGATCCGGTGGCGATGGTTGAAATGAGAGAGCACATCGTTCGAGAGAAATGGATCCAAATCGAGAAGGCTAAGATCTTGCGTGAGAAGGTCAAATGGTGTTACCGCGTCGAAGGAGTCAATCACTATCAGAAATGTCGTCATCTTGTTCAGCAGTATCTCGATTCCACTCGCGGCGTCGGTTGGGGAAAGGATCATCGTCCTATTTCGCTCCACGGTGAGTTTAATGGTGGATGATTTGCTGAAGCGTATTATTCGATTCCTTTGGTTTTGTATTTGGTTCTCATTGGTTAATGTCTTGGTTAATTAGTGCCTTGATTAGCAAAATCATTGAATTCATATAGGACTGATATTGATAGAGATTAGTCTGAGGCTTTGAGCTAGTGCATTTGTTTGATTGATGAATGAAACTCTCATGTTGAATTTGTGGGTATGATATTAATTTGTCTGTGCAGGTCCCAAACCGGAGGCTGTTGAAGCTGAATAATGTTGTGTGCCTCATTGAGGTAAGAAGCTGGCTCTGGGTTTATGTTTCTCGAAGCATTGTGTTGATTGTTTAATTTGCTATAATCTGAAAGAAAACGTATGACACATTTGGCATTTCTAGGAGGTTAATTTTCGATATGACTTTAGGAGCCACCATGCTTGTGTTTACTAGAGTATGTTGCATTGTTGCTAGTTAATATAAGGAAAGTCAGCCATTTGAATCATTGTCTTTAAGGCCTATTAAGTGTTAAGTGACTAGTAATTGTAGAAATTGTTAAGGAAAGAAACTATAATCGGAAGTCTTATAACATTCACTCATATTGAGGTAGAGGTTGTTAATAGTTATCATTTTTCTCTCCACCACAAAGTTAATCCTAGCAACATTGGTACAATAAGCTGAGGTATGAAACATATTTTGTACCCAACTTGTGGAGGAAGTTATACATGTGTTAAGTTTAGGTGAAACCTCCACTGTTATGTTATGAACTGAGCCAAACGTGGAATTCAAACTGCTGTACGCTATTGGTTCTTGTGCACAACCCCCTGCTTGTTTCACTTTCATTACGAGCTTGGTGATTCAAAGGCTCTTCCTTATTTTTTTTGATGCAGATGTCTGAGGTTTTGATATGGGACATAGAATGGAATCATTTCACAAGCTAATGGCTCCCTGATATCTTCCAAACTCTGTAGATTTCTCTTGTTCTTAGAAACTTGTCGGTCTTTGGACCAACGGATTCATGTAATTGAGCTTTGAGTATTGTTACACTCCACAGTATCAGTTTCTGATGATCAAATAAGTCCCATTTTCATTCTCCTGTCTCTCTCTTCTTACCAGTTAATTTTACTTACTACGAAACTAAGAATCACAGGGTAAACAAAACAAGATCCAAAAATGGTTGAGTTTCAAAGTTCAATTCAACAAAGCAAAATCACAGCATAATTTCTCAGGGAAACAACATTATCTTCCAGTGTCTTATTCTTCTGATATGATTTAAAGCTATCGTACTAACTTAGTTCTCCTCACTACCACCAAAAAGCTTCATTTTAGACAATGGAGTCCTCAAGTACCCTTCTACTTCAAATTTCTTTGGAGAGAGCTCTCTGTACTTAGCAAACTGTTCCTTAGCTTCAACGTTCTTGTCAAGCAAGCTATAGATCATACCTCGACAGAAATACGGTCTGAAATCCTTAGGATCCTCTTTCGTCAGCTGCTCGTAGCTCTTCAATGCTTCATCCACATTCTTCTGCAAGAAATGTATCTGCGCAATGATCAGTCTCACATCTCTCGCTTCCTTCACCAAATACTCAGCCTCAGCTACAGCTAAAGCATCTTCTAGCCTCTGCAGCACTGCATTTCCTTCCCCGGACCTGTCCATGAGCAATGCATTCTCGAATAAAGCCTCAAACGAAAGTGGGTTTCTTTGGAGAATTTCCTCGAACATCTGGCGTGCGTTTTCGGGACGACCCATTTCGCCTAACAGCCTCGCCATTAAGAACTTCCACTCTGTTTCTTCTGGTTGTGCAGCTACTAGTCTCTCTAATAGCTTAAGAGCTTCTTCATCTTCTCCCTTCTCTAGCTTCTGCTGCAGGAGTGATCTCAGCGTCTCGACGGCCTCAGGAGTGGAATCCAAAAGCTCAGATAATGGCGTGATCTCAGACAGTTTCTCTTCTTTCACTTCCTCGTAGGTCTTTTCGATAGTCGTAACCGGAGACTCGGCTTTAACCGGTAAAGTTGAAAACTTTCCGGTCATTGAAACAGCAGCACCGATGAGAATCGCTGATTTGGCAAAAGATTTAAACTTTTCTGGAAAACAATAACCAGAACTATTCTGATTCGAGCTAGCTCTGATACGAATAGAAAGAAGATCGCGACGGGGAATCAGAGGTCCGGTGACCGGAGTCGCTTTAACGGCGACGAAAGAAGAAACCAATGAAGAAGAAGCTGAGAGAGACGAAATCATGTCTTCCTCAGAGCTTCAGAGAGAGTATCAAAGGTTGCAGAAGCACAATCAAAATCAAAAGAGATGATGAACAAACAAAGCACTAAGCCATGGCGATATATCAGACACGCGTAGCTTGTGTGAAGTATATTTGGGCTTGGTTTTTATATTATGGGCCTTTAAATAATTGGGTCTTTGGCCTTTTAGTTTTCTTAAGGCAGATCTCCGGCGAAACTTTAGACTGAGATACGGAAGAATCAGATCAACGCATGCGACCAAGTAAATCAAAATCGGGTTGAAGAAGAAAGAGATAAGCTTTCACATCAGTAAGTTGATAAATTCATGTTTTGGTTTTGAAATCAGTATCATCTTCTCTGAATCAACTGTTTATCCGTATTAATCATTAAATTTCCTGAGTTAGGGATTTCATCGATAATTAAATGGGTTGTGATGATTCATCAGATTTTTGAAGGCGCGAAATGGGGAATACTTCATCGATGCTGACTCAGTACGACATCGAAGAAGTTCAGAGTCATTGTCATGATCTATGTGAGATTTTCCGACAACTTGTCTCTGTCTTTTTTTCTATCTGTTTCAAATTTTAATGCTTTTGTTTTGTGTGTGTTTTGTTTCAGTTGAGCAGCAGGAGATTTTATCTCTGTATCAACGGTTTTGCCAGTTAGATCGAAACGCAAAAGGATTTATATCTGCTGATGAGTTTCTCTCTGTGCCTGAGTTTGCGATGAATCCACTCTCTCAGGTTTTTTACAATTTCTTTAATCTTAAATCTATGCAATCTTGTTGAATTGAATTAGCTTTGTATTGATTGTTTGCTGGATATTGATAACAGAGGCTGCTTAAGATGGTTGATGGTTTGAACTTTAAGGATTTTGTTGCTTTCTTGTCTGCGTTTAGTGCCAAGGCTAGTCTAAGACAGAAAGTTCAATGTAAGTAAATGAGTTTCCTTTAAATCGATTTTTTAGTGGCAAATGTTCACTTTCACTTTATTGTATGGAATGATGATCAGACTTCTTTGTTTCTCAGTGATCTTTAAAGTCTATGATTCGGACTGCAACGGGAAGGTCTCTTTTAAAGATATCATGGAAGTGTTGCGTGACTTATCGGGATCATTCATGTCTGATGAGCAAAGAGAGGTATGATTTATAGAAAGTTGGTGACTTTTAAGTTTTTGAAAAGTGATTATGGACATGTTAACAACTAACTAAATAATGAAACATCATTAAACTACTAAAACCAACATATCGGTGTGTAATGATTGTTGTGTGAAAATTCTATTCAACTAAAATGTTTCTGATATTCGATCATCTAACTGTTTTGGTGTGCCATTACTCATCTGACACATTGTTCAAACTTTGAGATAAATGCTAGAGTTTTTCCTTTTGTTCTTCCCATGTGCTCCACTCTTATCATATTGGATGAAATCTTTGCTTTAACCTCTATGGTTATGATCATGAGAAGTGTATAAAGTCGGTAAACAAATGAATTCACCATGTGTCTTGTGTTTTACTTTTGTGGTATAGCAAGTACTGAGCCAGGTTTTGAAGGAATCGGGCTACACGAGTGACTCATTCTTAACTCTGGAGGATTTCATAAAGGTACAATTTGTGCTTATTGTAATTGTTATCATCAAAATTGCAGTATTTAACTTGTCACATTCCTAGAATCTGAAACTGCATCTCCTTTCTTGTTTCTTCAATCTCACAGATCTTTGGGAGTAGTAGACCGGAGATGGACGTTGAAATTCCTGTGGATTAGACTTTATGATCATATATCATCAAACACAACACTCAAATCTCATCTTGTATTTTGTCCACACTGTTTCTAGAATAATCCTTGTTAATTGATCACATCATTGCAGGCTTTTTCAGCACTTGTTAAGTATTTGTCAATTGAAACTTGTTCTACTAAAGGAAATTACAATTGTTTCCTCTGCTTAGCTTTTTGCATTACCAATAATGGCATATGATAGACTTTAAATCCTAATCTCAAAAAGAATTTTTTTTTTTTCTGTGAAGAAAAAGAAAAAGAAAAAGTGGAATGGAATGAATAATCACGAAATCTCCGTTTTTTAATTTAAAGTTGATTGTATTTAATGAATTGTCAAAGAAGAGTCTTAATTACTTGCATATTATTAAACTATGGGTTAAAGAAACAAAAATACTAATTATGGTAATTAGATTGACAAATGGTATGTAGACAAGAAGCTTATTAATGTGACGTAACGTAATTAAAGTAAAGTAAGCATTCAATTCTACTTAATATTGTCCACACAAGTCATTATATAAAATAAAAAAGGAATTAAAACGTCGTCATTTTGCTTCATAATAGACCACTTTATTCACCTAACTAAGGTCCACCACCACTTCATAACAGTTTCGTTTCGCGTCAGTCAAATAAAAAATATCTTCACCATTCTTTTTTCAAACAAAGCTTAATTCTCTTTGAGAATCCGTCTAGTAATGGCGGCGAAGCAAGGTTCCTTCAGGCATGGAATACTCGAGAAACGGGAGAGGCTTCTCTCCAATAATGGTTTCTCCGATTTCAGATTCACCGACATCGAATCTAACGATCTACTCGAAAACGAAAACTGTGGACGAAGAACACGGTTATGTTGCTGTTGTTCGTGTGGTAATCTATCTGAGAAAATATCTGGAGTCTACGACGATGCTAAAGATGTAGCGAGGAAAGCTTGGGAGATGGGAGTATCTGATCCGAGAAAGATCGTCTTCTCCGCTAAGATTGGTCTTGCTCTGACGATTGTTGCGCTTTTGATTTTTTATCAGGAACCTAATCCGGATCTTAGTCGATACTCTGTTTGGGCTATTCTTACTGTCGTCGTCGTCTTCGAATTCACCATCGGTAAATTTCATCCCCTGAGGTTTTAGTTTTCCACGATTTTGGGGTTCATTGGAAATTTAGTTATTAGATTGGAATTTTCTGGGTTTGGTTTGTTTCTTTGTTGAAGAAAGAGTATGCGTCGTTGCTTTCATCTGTAGAATGAATTTTCGTCGTTTTCTTCTTTTATAATTTTAATATTTGCTTTGGTTTGACTGTAATTGACGATTACTGTATCATTTGAGCTTAATTATACGCTTAACATCGCTAAAGTGGTAATTATGTATAGAAGCTTTACATTGTGATGACTGTTGTTGGTTGTTATAGGAGCAACTCTAAGCAAAGGGTTTAATAGAGCGCTTGGGACATTATCAGCTGGAGGTCTTGCTCTTGGAATGGCTGAGCTTTCCACTTTATTCGGTGACTGGGAAGAGATCTTCTGCACTCTTAGTATCTTCTGCATTGGTATGTTAACAACATCTTCATCTACATGAATCATTTTTGGTTTTCTCTCTGCTTACGTATGTTTTTACTGTGGTGGTCTCTTGTTTCAGGGTTTCTTGCAACTTTCATGAAACTATACCCGTCGATGAAAGCTTATGAATACGGGTTCCGGGTTTTCTTGCTTACGTATTGCTACATTCTGATTTCTGGGTTCAGAACTGGGCAGTTTATAGAAGTGGCTATCTCTCGGTTTCTGCTTATAGCTCTTGGTGCTGGTGTTAGTTTAGGTGTTAATATGTTTATCTATCCTATATGGGCTGGAGAGGATCTTCATAACCTTGTCGTGAAGAATTTTATGAATGTTGCGACTTCCCTTGAAGGTTAGTATAACAAAGGTTTTGGCTTTTCTGAGTCTCGGGAAGGAGATGCTTTACTGAGGATTGTCTTTGGTCTTATAGGTTGTGTGAATGGATATCTCCGCTGTCTTGAATACGAGAGAATCCCATCCAAAATCCTCACGTACCAAGCTTCAGAGGATCCTGTTTACAAGGGTTATAGATCAGCTGTTGAGTCAACCAGCCAAGAAGAGTCTCTGGTATTTGTCATTGGGGATCATTTTCGATAAGTCGGTTTTTATTCCATTGCTTCTCATCTCTTAATTAGTTTGTGTTTTCTCTGGTGTAATTGCAAAGATGAGTTTCGCAATATGGGAGCCACCACATGGACCATACAAGTCATTTAACTACCCATGGAAGAACTATGTCAAGCTCAGCGGCGCTCTCAAGCATTGTGCATTCACTGTCATGGCATTGCACGGCTGCATTCTCTCAGAAATCCAGGTAACATAGTAGAGAGACTTGTATGGTTTTTGAGGATTCTGATGTTTCTGGTACTTCCAAAGGAATCAGTTGTTCATGATTAGAGCTTAATCTGGGAACATTTCACAGGCACCAGAGGAACGGAGACAAGTTTTTCGGCAAGAACTTCAGAGAGTGGGCGTAGAAGGAGCTAAATTGTTAAGAGAGCTCGGTGAAAAGGTGAAGAAGATGGAGAAGCTAGGACCAGTCGACCTTCTCTTTGAAGTACACCTAGCTGCTGAAGAATTACAGCACAAGATCGACAAGAAATCTTACCTTCTTGTCAATTCCGAATGCTGGGAGATCGGAAACCGAGCCACCAAGGAATCAGAGCCTCAAGAACTGCTCTCCCTCGAAGATTCAGATCCACCAGAAAACCACGCGCCTCCAATCTACGCCTTCAAATCCCTAAGCGAGGCAGTTCTAGAGATACCACCAAGCTGGGGCGAGAAGAATCACCGTGAAGCGTTGAACCATAGACCTACTTTCTCAAAACAGGTGTCATGGCCTGCACGGCTTGTACTTCCGCCGCATCTGGAGACGACTAACGGAGCTTCACCGTTGGTGGAGACAACAAAGACTTATGAAAGCGCGAGTGCATTGTCTCTCGCGACGTTCGCGTCTCTCCTCATTGAGTTCGTTGCTCGGTTGCAGAACGTGGTCGACGCGTTCAAGGAGTTAAGCCAGAAAGCGAATTTCAAGGAGCCGGAGATTGTTACAACGGGGACTGATGTTGAATTCTCTGGTGAAAGAGTTGGACTTGGCCAGAAGATTCGTAGGTGTTTTGGGATGTAAGGTTTTTGTTTTTGCATCGGCGTTTCACTTTATACGCGCGAGAGATTAGAGTTTAAACTGTTAACTGTAAAACTAGTAACCCAACTAAATTCGTAAGTAATGGTAAAAATAAAATAAAAATCAGAGGCAGTTTTTGAACCTTATATAAGAATTAAGAAATTGTGCATTGGACCATTTCCCTCGTAAACTCGAGATTTGAAATCTATTTATTTTCGTCTACTATAGACTAATCCATCATATTCATTGAAGAAACTTAACATTTTAATAATCTACTTTGCAACTGTGAACAATAAGAACTCCAGCACCCAATCTGTAAAAGAAGTTTATTTTCTCCAATTCAAATCGAAAATCTTATTGAGAATTACTGATAATTTGATAATTATCTCGATTACGAGCTTGAAGAAATTTATTTATGTGTAGTAAATAGGAAGAAATTACGTGAAATTCACACATGTTTTGTTCATCCACGAACATGAAATTACTCTCTTACATTTTCTCTTTGGCCAAGAAAAATATAGAAAGTAACAAAGAAATAAAAGACAGAAAAAATATTGTGAACAAACAAAAGTTTATGAGTCAACCCATCATTCGTTGACCTGTTGGAGGGGTCATCATCTCTTGCTGCTGTGCTTGTTGAACATTCCCAGCCCACCCTATTGTACAAAATAATAGTAATATTTAAAACCAGCATTGGTTTTATAAAAGTCATCAAAAACAATAATAAATCCAAATGAAATGCAAAAATAAAGAAAAATAATGAATGAGAACATGGAGATCACAACAATAAAATTTACCAAGAATGGGGTCAAAACCATGGTGCTTGAGCTCACGATACTCTTGACAAAGAGCAAACGGCATACAGACTAAGTGAGTGATCCAATCGGGAGCCGGAGCATCCGGTAACCCGAACTTCTTTCGTATCCTGGCCCTGAACATGTATGAATACACAAAACTTGCCCCGGTAAAAAATAGTGCTCCGTACAACAACCCAGCTGTCGCACAAGCTGCGTGATAGAAATATGTTTACACACATGAGACATTACAATCTATGAGTGTTTTTCTTAATAAAGGTTTGTGTATGAATGAATGACTTACGCGTCGCGCCTTCGTCAACGATCTCCGCAATCTGTCCGAACGTGACGCATGGAGCTATCAATGTGATCACGGCTAATCCAATGCACAACAACAACAAGAACAACAAAAAATGGAGAAACCAATCGTAGAATATAGAATGTTTAGTTTTTTTTGTTGTGTTAGAAAGTTATCTAACCATTTTCACTGTCGTTCATGCAATCGAAAAGTTGAGAACTCCACTGATTTTGTGTTTGTTGGTAATTGACCGGTATGCCCGTTGGTATGTTTGCCGGCTTACCAATTCCACCGTTATGGGATACCTTGTTGCTCGGGCTAGCCGTATGTTGAACCGAAGGTTGTGCCTGATTCGTTTGGCCAACTGGTCGACCCATAGTATCTACCCCGCTAGAGTTCGGCAACGAAAAAGGTTTCTTCTCTTTTTTTCTTTTAATAACAAATCTCTTATCGTCTAATTTTTTGAAAGCATTATAGATGATGGTTAAGTTTATAGGTTGAATAAGTGAATGTGGGATCCTTTTCTTCGTATAGTTATTTCCCTCTTGTATTTAACTAAATTCATTTGTAACTACTACTTTGAAACATTATTCTCCAGACTAGTTTGGCTGTCAATATTCTTAAAAAAAAAAAAAAAAAGTCAGCCAATTGCGTAATTTGTAATCAAATTTTAACAAAAGTTACGTTGAATTTTGTAATAAATTTACTAAGATCCGCTGCTATCATAAGTGACGATAATGAAAAATGTATACATTCTGATGATCGCTTAATTACTATATGTGGACTTTACCAAAAATGATTACTTTACACACACTGACTAAGCAAGATAGTATATTATCTTCAAAACCTTTTTGACATGACAAAACTGGATAGGGATTAAATCCTTATTTATCATACAAATTTGGTTTTGGATTATTGGGTTCTATTTGCAACGCCCAATCTGTGAAAATGTTTCTTTTGTGGAAATTAAATCTAAAATCTTCTGTAGAATTACGAATGTTTCTTTTTTTTTTGCCAAAAGATCGATGTATAGGTTGTAAAACCAACTTTTCATTTATATGATAATTGCAGTTTAGCAAAAAAAAAAAAAAAAAAAAAATGCATATTTCGGATATAGGAAGAAATTACATGAAATCACACTCATGCTTATTCATGGGCTCCCACAAACATAAATCACTGCCTTACATTTATTTTCAGCAATGACAAATAAAAAATTAACCAAAAGAGGCAAACAAATTCAACAAAACAAAACAAAAAGTTATTTAAAACATAATAGTGTGAAAGAAAAGTAACAAAACTTTACAAGTCAACCCATCATCCGTTGACCTGTCGGAGGAGACATTACTGGCTGCTGTGCTTGCACATTCCCAGCCCACCCTATTGCATCAACATAATTCATAGTTGGTGATATTCAATACAAGCATTGGTTATATAACAATTATCAAACAGATAAGCAAAGGAATTTAATTAATGAGAGAATGGATTCATAATAATAAAATTACCAATATTGGGGTCAAAACCACGGTGTTTGAGCTCACGATACTCTTGACAAAGAGCGCAATGCTCACAGAATAAGTGAGTGATCCAATCGGGAGCCGGAGCATCCGGTAACCCGTATTTGTTTCGCATTTTGGCCCGGAACATGCATGAGTAGACAAACGGCACTCCGATGAAAAATATCATTCCATACAACAACCCACCTGTCGCACAAGCTGCGTGATACATGTACACATATGTTAGTATGTTTACACAAATGAAAATCTACGCTTCTTCTTCTTTCTATTTTTTTGTAAAATGTATGTG
Organism: Arabidopsis thaliana; assembly: GCF_000001735.4. Taxonomy (NCBI): domain Eukaryota; kingdom Viridiplantae; phylum Streptophyta; class Magnoliopsida; order Brassicales; family Brassicaceae; genus Arabidopsis; species Arabidopsis thaliana. The sequence goes on from NC_003074.8 coordinate 6,333,545, forward strand.
TTTGTATGAATTAAGGAGTTACGAGTAGCGCCTTCGTCAACGATCTCAGCAATCTGTCCTAACGTGACGCATGGAGCTAAACATGTGATCACGGCTGAACCAATGCACAACAACAACAACAAAATTAAGAAATAATCATAGAATGTTATGCTTGTGTGTACAATTGCGTAATTGATTGTATTTTAATTAAAAGTTATCTAACCATTTTCACTGTCATTCATGCAATCGAAAAGATCAGAACTCCAGAGATTTTGCGTTTGGTTATTGACCGGTCTGCCCGTTTGTATGTTTGCTTGACCAATTGCACCGTTTTGGGAATGTACCTGGTTGTCCCGGTTAACCGTTGGTTGAACTTGAACCGGAGGTGGTTGTGCTTCATTCGGCTGACTACCTGGTCGACCCATATATATATAGTATTAATTTCCCGGCTAGATTTTTGCAACACAAAACGTTTGCTTCTTCGTTTGGTCTTTAAGTTTTTTGTTATAACGAATAGCTCTTATCGTTTTTTTTGTGAAAGTTATGGATGAAGGTTAGGTTTATATAAACTAAGGTTTGAATTAGTTTAAACTTTCTTGAGATGCTCTACTTTTCTTCGCATAGTTATTTCCATCTTGTATATAATTAACTAAATTCATTTGTATAGTTACTACTTTGAAACACTATTCCCCAAAAATTGTTTGGCTGTCACCGTTCTTAAAAAAAAAACAAAAACAATTGCGTATATTGTAATCAAAATAGTTGAAATCCGATATCATAAGTGATTATAATGGAAATTAAAGTGTATATACACAGATTCAGATGATCGATTACTGAATGTGGGCATAACCAAAAATATGATTAATATACATATAGTGACTGCAAAATATGTGTGAATGAGTGTGTACAACTTAAACTTCAAAACCTTTTTGATATCACAAAACTTGAAATGGATTAAATCTTTATATCATGTAAAATTTGTTTTGGGATATTACTGGCTTCTATATTGCTTATATTTGTGGTTAACCAGCTGGTGGTATTTCTAAATATATATTCTATATGTGGAAACAAAAAATAAAACTGCAACTAAGTTTTGAAAATTATTGATGTAATGATAAATGATAATGGTAAACATGATTTATGCACTAATGGGTATTGTTTAATTTGCTTGGTCAAAACTCAGAACTCGAATGACCTTGACTTGTGCAATTAGTTGACGTTTTTAGGTACAGATTATTTTTGTACCAAAGCCAGACACCAAATATATCGAATAAGGGAAAAAATAAGCCCTCTTGGATGAAAAAATACGATCTTCCAATTCTTTTATTTTCACATATCAAAATAAACAATATTGATAAAATCTGAAAAAGAATTTAAAATAATATGCTAGCTCAATATAAAACTACACTTAAAAGTGCTGTTTTCGTGAACCACTTATTTAATTCAAATCATATTGCAAATCAGAAATCTTCTTAATCAACCCATCATCTGCTGACTCATAGGAGGAGCCATCGTCCGTTGCATATTTCCACTCCACCCTATCACATAAAAATAATAAAGTTACATCAAATAATTAATCAAACGTATGAAAGACACTAATTATTTCAATAGAAAGTGAGTCCACAAAACAATGCAATTTACCAATAGAGGGGTCAAGACCACGGGTTTTGAGTTCACGGTGTTCTTGGCAAAGAGCACAACATTCACAAAAGAAGTGAGTGACGCAATCCGAAGTTGGAGACTCCGGTAACCCGAATTTGCTTCGGATCTTGGTCCGGTAAGTGCATGAGAACAAGCAAGGTAAGCCGACCACACAACATATTAGCCCGTAAAATACCCCACATCTCCCACAACCTACGTACATTATATATACGACGTTACGTGAATTCACACACACACACATTGTTTAGATATGACATATGTGAATGTATGGCTTACCGGTCCTTCCTTCGTCGGAAATGTCCGCGATCCGTCCGAAAGTGACGCATGGGCAGAAACATGTGAGGCAAGCTTATCCAGCACAAACCAAAAGGAACAAATCATTATACAATCCTGACAATAGATCTATATATGTATAAAGATTAAAGGACAACTTGATTAAATTTATATAGAATTTCTACCAGTTTCACTGTCTTCCATGCAGCTGAAAAGACCAGAAGTCCATTGCTTTTCCATTGTAAAGTAGCTTCAACCAAATCTTGCGTCAGGTTTTAACCAGTTTTGTGTTGATCGATCTTTTGATAAGCGAGATCGTAAATCAATTAATTAGGGTTTTGAAGATAGATTTTTGTTGTTAGATGCTTTAAGAATGGAGGGTGGGTGGGTATATATATGGTTGATGGTGGATCGCTTCGAGAGATCTACAAATGTTTAATTTTTAGTACATTGCACTTTGGGAAAAATCATAAAAGTTGTAAAAAAGAGTAAAAGACTTTTAAAACTAGTACGTTGCACTTTTTGTTAAAAGGAGGAAGGTTTTTTGAAAATTGATTTTTGTTTAAGGAAGGTGAGAGATTTTACTGATTGTGAGAGATTTTAAGCTACTTAAAAGTAATATGTAAACGCGTTTTTGGGATTGGTTTAATCCACACATATATACAAGATACAAAGAATTTAATTTAATGACTAAGAAAATTAAAGAAATTATGAATAAAAAAGAAATATACATCCTAAAAATGCGAAAGTAAAATAAAACAGGCTATGCTAAATTTTAAAATATTAAATTCAACATTTTTCTATTCATAAAATTTCTATTAAAATTATTTGTAGATAAGAGATAATATGTTCAAACATTATTCCTCTATATAAGGAATCAAACTTGCAAACTTTAAAATAAAATTTTGAAAAATATATCTAATGTAATATTCTGGTTTTATTAGTAAAGTAATATTACTTAATACTAACAAATTACAAAGAAAAGAACTGAAGGAAAAAAAATAAACTTTTAAAATTTTCTAACCAGTGAAATAAATTAGAATTTAAACTTAAAATTTTATTAATTAATAATAGTCATAACAAAATTTGACAAATGTTTTCAACTTAGATGTGCAATAAACATGAATTTATTCTACTAAATCAATACTGGGCCTATGAATGGCGCAAGGAATAGCCCATTGGTTATTCTATATCTTTTGGACCTTACGTTTTTGAAGCCTGTTTAGGATCACACTCATAACAAAAAAATAAATAAGAATTACGCTTCTACCACCATTAAACTCTAATGTATCTGAACTCAGAAGATCCGATCGGAGTAGTAAAAATTCAACAAAACAACAATAAGAAAACTCATTAATTCATTCGTCGGATTCGAAGAAGAAATCACTTCCCAGAAACTTTCTTCGTATCGAAGTATTGCTTGTGTTCTTCGGAGAAACGAGATCGGGATCCGAATACGAGTACAATGGAGGTTTCGCAAGATGGATCGGAAAGAGATAAAACTCCTCCTCCTTCCTCTTCTTCTTCTTCTTCCTCTCCCATTCCTGTCGTCACCAATTTCTGGAAAGGTTTGTTTCAGATTATGTCTAGCTATCTATTCGTTTTCTTCGACTCGTAGTGAAGCTGAGGATGAGCTTGTTTTTGTAGTTAGGAGAAATTCGTTTGTTAGGATTCCGTTTAAGTAGTAAGACTTAATGAGATTCTCACTGAATGTTCGGGGAGATTGCATTGGTAGTTTAATGTGATCGGATTGAGAAATTTCAGTTTATTGCTTTAAAAGTTATCAACACATTTTTCAGTACTGATAACTAGTTTCATCTCGATTCTCCGGCTTTTGTATTTGTTATACGAAACCAGTTTCAATTAGAGAACTGGTTCTGTGGTTGCTCGCTGTTTTGATAGACATCATCATAGAAGAAAGCTCTTCCCGAATGATCCATTTACTTGTCTTTAAACTACTTGTTGCAGAATTTGATTTGGAGAAGGAGAAAAGCCTGCTTGACGAGCAAGGGCTTAGAATAGCTGAAAATCAAGAAAACAGCCAAAAGAATCGCCGAAAGCTTGCAGAGAGCACACGAGGTACTTTTTTGTTTCACCTTTTATATTGCTTAACACTTCAACATTTTCTCCTGAGGGACCTCGATAGGTTCCAGCGAAGAGATGTTAACATATTCTTTGGTTTATCTTGGTAACAACAGACTTCAAGAAAGCTTCGCCTGAGAACAAACTTAGTATGTTTAATTCCCTCCTCAAGGGATATCAAGAAGAAGTAGATAATATTACCAAGAGGGCCAAGTTTGGGGAGAATGCTTTCCTAAATATCTATCAGAAACTCTATGAAGCACCTGATCCGTTTCCTGCTCTTGCTTCTATTGCTGTAATTATCCACTTATCTAATGTTAACATAATAGACACCTAAAGTCCTTTAGCCTGAGAACCAACTAATTGCTGTATTCCAGGAGCAAGATCGTAAATTATCTGAAGTGGAATCTGAAAATCGAAAGATGAAAGTTGAACTTGAGGAGTTTAGGACAGAAGCGACTCATCTTAAAAATCAGCAGGCCACAATAAGAAGGCTTGAAGAACGGAACCGCCAGCTTGAGCAACAGGTCAGCTTGCTTTTAACCTCTTCTTCTAATTGATATAGGGATAAAACTAAATGAATGTAAAGCACAGCTTCCTTGATTATTTTTCAGTCTATTCTAGGAGGTCAAATGCAAATTTATACACTGAGCCATAAGCATGATTTATATAGAGATGCTATTTTGTGATCTTGTAACGAATAACTGTCGAAGATTAGCAGTGATATCGAGTTGTTATATTTGGATTCAGATGGAAGAAAAAATCAAAGAAGTTGTTGAGATCAAGCAACGAAATCTGGCTGAGGAAAACCAGAAAACGATGGAGCTTTTAAAGGATAGGTAAAAAAAAAATTCTCTTCTGCATGCTTTGGGTGTTTAGAAAGTTTTCGAGGAAGCACCAACCTTTCCTTGTTCACTGTTTAACAGGGAGCAAGCTTTGCAAGATCAGTTAAGGCAAGCAAAAGACAGCGTCTCCACTATGCAAAAATTGCATGAGTTAGCACAGAACCAACTTTTTGAACTCCGTGCTCAATCAGGTGGTGCATTGAGCCTTAATATGGTGACTCATATTGTGCTTTCATAATTGGAATGGTCTCCCTTACATATTGTTCCTTCTTGTCTTGTTAATATATGTCACCTTTGTCTAAACCATCAGACGAAGAGACCGCGGGGAAGCAATCTGAAGTTAGTCTATTGATGGATGAAGTGGAGCGTGCTCAGACCCGACTCCTTACTCTTGAGAGGGAAAAGGTCTTTCATATCATGCTCTCTTTGTTTGAATTAAGGGAATGCCCTAAGATAAACCACCGTTTTTAGCTCTCTAATTTTGTTTATTGGTTTGTAACAGGGACATCTGCGTTCTCAGCTGCAAACAGCTAATGAAGATACTGATAACAAGAAAAGGTGAGGTGACACTTATGCGTCCATATAACAAGGAGTCAAATAACTTTTATCTAAGTTTTTGCTTTGTTTTAATTTTTTTGTTATGCTCTTTCTCTACAGTGATAATATTGATTCGAATAGTATGCTGGAGAACTCGTTAACTGCAAAAGAGAAGATTATTTCGGAGCTTAATATGGAGATTCACAATGTTGAGACAGCTTTAGCTAATGAGCGAGAAAGTCATGTTGCCGAGATAAAGAAATTGAATTCTTTGCTCAATAAAAAGGTGAAATTTGTGCTATGTTTTGTCTTTTATGCTGAGAAATTATATTTTGTTCTGAAAATTAGTTTCCGGTCCCTTCAATGTCTAATATTAGCTTACCGTCATTTGGTATTAAACCAGGATACTATCATTGAAGAGATGAAGAAAGAGCTTCAAGAAAGACCATCAGCAAAATTAGTTGATGATTTGCGCAAAAAAGTGAAAATTCTGCAGGTATTCATCATTTCAAGTGTTTTTTGGTGCTCACTTAGTTTAACTTCTTATTAACTTCTTGCCACAGATCCATACCTTGTTCTTTCTGGTAACGGTACGATCGTATGTAGTAATATCATTGTTGCATATTAGGCTGTAGGTTACAATTCAATTGAGGCTGAAGACTGGGATGCTGCTACCACTGGTGAAGAGATGAGCAAAATGGAGTCGCTTCTTCTTGATAAAAACAGAAAAATGGAACATGAGGTCACTCAGTTAAAGGTACATGACCTCTACGGAATGAACCACCACCATCTGTAATTCTGTCTTTTCGTTACTCTTTCCCTTTTCAGTGAACATACACAAGTAAAGTCACTGGTCGATTCACACCACTTCTTTTCCCAGGTTCAACTTTCTGAGAAAGCTTCCTTGCTTGAGAAGGCTGAAGCCAAGGGAGAAGAACTGACAGCTAAGGTTAATGAACAACAAAGACTGATACAAAAGTTGGAGGATGATATTTTGAAGGTACGTAAGAGTGTGTAGTTACCATTTTAAGTTAAAAGGTATCTGTGCTACTGCTACTAAGGAGGAGAAACTCGATCAAAGTCTTTGATTATACTGAAACCTTATTTACTTGTTACACAGGGTTACGGTTCAAAAGAGCGAAAAGGTGCTCTATTTGATGAATGGGAGTTCTCAGAAGCAGGTGTGGCTGAGCAGTCTGAGGTACTTCTCTCTGGCCCTGTGCATATATGAGTCAATGAGTCGTGTAATTTATCATGCAATACTCTTAAAGCAGGAAAATTTTCCCAAAAGTAAAAGAAAGGATGGAATCGTTCAGAACTAAGAGTTAGATAAACAGTAACCTATCGCTTTAAGTTCTCTACTAGATAATCTTAACGGTCTAACATGTATGCTCACTCTGCCTTCTATTTATGGCGTGAATTAAAATATTGCTAGGGAATCGTGGTACGTATATATTTTACCATGATCTATTTTTTTTTCAAAAGCAAAATACCTCTGAACTTCTTGTCAAACCATTAAAAAGTTTTCATACAACTAAGGGTATTTCCATGATATGGTATATTATATACCTCACAATTAGACTTATCACTAACTACTGCTCTTTATCATTTTGTGTTTCCTTTTATTAGCCTATGGATCAGAAACATGTTCCATCAGAGCAAGATCAAAGCTCAATGCTAAAAGTTATCTGCAGCCAAAGAGATCGGTTCCGAGCACGATTACGGGAAACAGAAGAGGTACAGTTAGTTGTACATATAAATGATCCTCTTCCCTCTGTATTCTCTATCTCCAGTTAAATTTATTTGAACTGAATTTTATGTGTTCTCTTAACATTGCAGGAAATAAGGCGATTAAAAGAGAAGATAGGTTTTCTCACAGACGAATTGGAGAAGACCAAAGCAGACAACGTCAAACTCTATGGGAAAATCCGTTATGTCCAAGACTATAACCATGATAAAGTTGTTTCCCGAGGATCGAAAAAGGTATTTGTTTTCTGCGATACATTTCCCTTGAACCTTTTCTGTCTCGTGATCGGGTTTTTTCCATGGTTGATATCGTTTTCCAATCTCAGTATGTGGAAGATCTTGAAAGTGGATTCAGCTCGGATGTCGAATCAAAATACAAGAAAATTTACGAAGATGACATCAACCCTTTTGCAGCATTCTCGAAAAAGGTAAAAAATAAAACATTCTGCTATCATCGACACAAGCCTTATATTTCTTTCCTAAACATTAACCCTTTCCTATTTATATGTGTTTGATAGGAAAGAGAGCAACGGATCAAAGATTTGGGAATCAGAGATCGGATTACGCTAAGCAGTGGGCGGTTCCTTCTAGGAAACAAGTAATCCTCTTGCTCTCAAGTTTATTCACATTCATACTCGATCACAGAATTTTCGGTTATTTTCAATTTCATGATTGGATCTTTCAGATACGCAAGGACATTTGCTTTCTTCTACACAATAGGATTGCACGTCCTTGTCTTCACTTGTCTCTACCGTATGTCTGCTTACAGTTATCTCAGGTAAAACAAACCCACCAATTTTTGTTTTTGTTACAAGTCCATTATGTGATTGATTTTATTTAATTTCTTCTTCTTTATTTATGGTTTAGCCATGGAGCAGAGGAGACTCTAATGACAGAAGCAACCACAAACCTTCCTCACGGTCTTTAAGCTCTCACCCTAGGGACTTATTCGTTTTTGGTCGTTATGTTCTTTCTTGTCCTTGTAGTGTTCCGTGGGCAATTCTAAAACGGTTGAATATTTGTACAGAGGGATCCAAATCACTCGATACATATATAAAGCCACAGAAAAAACTTCCTTCAGAAAACTGCAGAAATCTAAATAAGATCTGGTTTACTTTTCTTCGAAACATAAATAACCATGAAAAATGCACCAAAACGATAACAAATCCGACAGGAATAATTGTTGCTATCCAAATACAAAATAAAATAAAATGAAAGTCGTTGCTTGATATCTGTTAGGCAACAACACCTACGTGGCTGGGCCTTTGAATGCTTGCTTGACAATCGATGGGATAGTGAGGTAGGAGCTGTTATCGGTAAGGCTGGAGCCAATAGGCCTTATTTTCCAGAACGGGCCATGATCAAGAGTTTTCGACCCAAACGTCCCGAAGAAGGGATGGTTAGGAAACATCCTGATATATGTCTGAGAGAAGGCGGCAAGTGCTTCCGCAAGGGGAGGGAGGTTGCGAACTGTGCTTTTGAGCTGGTAACCGAACTCATAGGTTGCACGCTTATCAGCAATACAATTTGGTGATTCTGGAAGATGTTCCGGGGTAGAGAGAACGACCATGACTTGGTTAGCAACCAACCCATGTGGAGAGCAGTCAGCAAGGGTGCCGGATCCTTCAAAGGATGCAGCAACATCATCCGCAACTCCTTTTACTTGATTGAACCAAGCCATGCTGTGTTTCATGTGGAGAAAGGAAGAGATCTTTTCGAGGTTATCAGCGGCAGAAGTGACCTGAAAGTTAAAATTGCTGTAGCAATCAGCAAACGCCTCATTCAGGCTTTGATCGGCTTCACAAGGGTACTGTAAGCCAGGTAAAACGAGTGACCATTTTTCAGCCTCTGTCCTGCTTGCATGGAGACCAAAGGTCTTGTGACCGAAGTTAGAGACGGTATTTTGGGTAACGGGAATGTGCCTGCCTCTCTTTGGATAGACGGGAGGTATTGGGTAAAAAGGCGGTTAAGTCTTCCAAGAGGGCGAAGATGCCAGGGACGTTAGGCAAGAAGTGGCTTTCAAGAAGATCTCGCATGAACGCGTCACGTCGAGCCGGGCCTGGTTGGGCAGGGATGCGAGGATACACTTTCCCATTATGATTATGAGGAAACTCCGGCTGCGAAGAGCAAAGAGTCTTGAAGAGTCCGAGGAGAGGGCCGGGAACAGCGAGAGTTTCCAAGGGATGGTTGTCCAAGAACCGGTTTAGGAACCGGTGTTGAACATCAGTAAGATCATTCACATCGTTTCCAGCTCTAAGACACTGGATCCAAAAGAGAACACCACAGTAGAGGCGGAGGATGTAGGGGTGATAGTTGGGATTGGCCCGTTTGAAATCAAAATTATCGCAAAGTGTAATGTTCATAGCATGGACCATCATGTGGCAGGAAGGGTAGTAGTGTGAGATACCTTGCGTTGGGTACACGATTTGGCTTCGGGTGAAACTAGAAAGGAAACTAAGACAAGTCTTCTTCTCAAGCTTCGTCTTGTGAGTTGAAGATTCAGAGGCCATAGTGATTGATATCTTTATTAACAAGAAACAGATCGTAAGCAGAGGTTTTGATGAAGAAAATACGTTTTGCTTGATGTGTAATGTTTTGACTTTTATGAATGAAGGTTTGGTAGACACAGTGTCGCTTCGGGACACAACATATGTTTTAAATTTTTTAGTAAATTGCACTTATCAGAAAAGAAAAGAAAGAAAAGTTCTTCACCGCTTCAACTTCTCATTAAAACGAGGAAATCTTTAAAACTCTACAACTTACTATTGTGTGATGATTTTTTATTCGGGACTTGCAATTTTTTGCAAGTTGTATATAATAGCAAAAAATTGGAATACAATTTCAAGTTTAGACAATAATATAATTTCCTTTGAACGCGTTTTGGTTCCAAATTCCAACCTTCTTTTTGTTTGTGTCACATTCATTCCATTAGTTAAATTGATGTTTAAATTTCTCATTCATTCCATTAGTAAAATCTATGTTTACGTGACACAAGTGATCAAAATCGGAAGATGATATTCTTGTTTTTGTATTTCCTGCCACATATAAATTTGGTAATTAACTAGAGTGGAACTTCTTTAACTATGGCGTTCTAAGAACAAAACATTCCTCATTTTCCAAAACCGTCACATAATGAGAGGAATCAAGTTGAGTTAGCTTTACGCCAATACAATGTTTGGACTTTAGAAGAGAGAGGCTGTGGAAAAAAAGAGAATGTTATCCGGTGAAAACATACTTTATATAAATGGGAAAATCCCACAAAGATTCTTCTAATTCTTTTTCTAATGGCACGCATGTGATGTACAAACGAATGCTTATCTGTATGCGTATCTAACTATCTGTAATATATTCTATATGCGTTAAAGTATATGTGTGGTGTTGAAAATTAGTATAAATTTGGTGACCGAGAGAACAGAGAGAGTGATGTTAACACCACTGCCACCACAACTTGGCGATCAGACTCTTACAACGGGTCTTCTCCATCCGTCAACTTAGGTCAACTGCCCAACAAGTATAGTCATTAAGTTTGTTATATAATACCTATGTGTCCCATATTATTGTCCTTTCTTTTCGTTTTCACTCTTAATGTTTTCAACTTTAAGAGTAAAACCACATGCTCTTTCTTGGGCAGAAGAAATAGGTCCCCGAATTACTTGTCGTCACCCTTTCCATGAAAACAAGTTCCTTCATGCACAAATGAGAACGGAATCATTGCATTGACCCTACAACAGTGTGTGTCCATATTTCGTTATCCATACATCAATACACACATATAAGCTCCATTTTAGTGATTTCTCAATCTCGAAATTAATTTATGCAACGAGATTCACGATAGAGTATAGAGTAAACTCTAATTTTAAAACATAATCTCGTTTCAAGAATATGTCACGAGAAGTATCCAATGTAATGCGCATCTTGGAACTAGTAAGTAAAATTTAATGAGGAAAAACAAAATGTAAAATTTAATGAGTTTGCATTTAATGTCGCATACGTCTTGTTTTATATGGTCATAAGTTGTCGTACTATAAGTTTTCCGCGTAATTACGCCCTTAATTAAATTATTAGACAGTCATCCATGACCAACTATGTGGTTGTTTTTTTTTTGGAATCTAATGTTAAATTATATTCAAAAGAAAAATTTAAGTTATCGTACTATAAGTTTTCCGCGTAATTACGCCCTTAATTAAATTATTAGACAGTCATCCATGACCAACTATGTGGTTGTTTTTTTTTTGGAATCTAATGTTAAATTATATTCAAAAGAAAAATAACGTTTTTACTAGTGCAACGGAGTTTGAATATCTACATAAAGCTAAAACTTTTAATTGATAATAAAGATAAGAGCTTATGGTCGACTGCGAAGCCAAGCTTCAACTATGTGGTTGTTAGTCATAACTTACACTATTTAAGCTTTATAATGTATCAACAACAGATTTTATATTTCTTTCAAACGTCGTGTCATATTTTCATACAATTATTGAACTAGAATTCACTTATATTTTTGTAAGAAGATTTTCAGTTTCATTATTTATAAAAGAGTTATTGATATATATGGTCCAGCTTGTACTATATATATAAATATAATATATGTATACCAGATTCTATGAGTTGTTATTTTCATATATATTTCTTCTATAACATTTTTTCGAAGTTCTAAATTTTCGTTCTTTTAATATTTTTTCCGAAAGTTCTGAATTTTATTTAAAATTTGAATATTATTGATTTGGTGAATAAATGGGCTGTGTGCTTATCAAATGGGAGGGTGAGTGTGGGAGTCTGGAGAGCAATACGTGCAGATAACATGAGTGTCCCATTTATATAGCGACTTCGCTTACATTCATTTACTGAAACTCAACGTCTTCATTCAAATCCCAACGTACTTAGTGGTTCAGATATTTACTTCTACATGCCCCCACTGATACTATAATTAGGGTAACAATTTCATTTTTATCGTACAATTGTTTGAAACAGCCTCTCATTCGAATAAAACACAAGTTATCAGAGCCAGTAGATGTCTTAGTTTGAGACAAATATATCAACATCCTAATTATAACTATCTTATGCAAAAACAAAAATCAATAATCCAAAACTTTTGATCAAAAACAAAAAAATTCAATCGTTTCCACACAGACAAAAGTGTTGGATAGTTTTGCTATAATTTTATTAAAATATGATTTTAGAATTTAATGTAACTTTGATTCTATATATGTTATTTTCTGTAAGTCAGAATTATTAAAAACTATATACAAAAATAACAGAATTCGAAAAATAAGTTTATTTCTAAGAGCATATGTAAAATATGTTCTTAGTTATTTTTTTTGGTAAAATATGATAAAATGACATTTATGTTAAAAATATATCCGTAAAATTATGTCACCATGCACAATTTCTTGCAAGATTATTGTGTTAATTACAAGACTGTATTAGTGTATATCCATTATCTTGTAAACAATGGATAATTGCATGAATTATTTATTCATTTATGTGATAGTAATATTTGGCATCATCTGTCTATTGTCCACGTGGCCACAGTATCTAATGTGAACTGGTACTGTAATAAACATTGAAGTTCGTCATCCGCGAGGCTGCAGCGACACATGTCATCTAACTATTGAGTTAAGATCCTGCCGACAACAAAATAGAGTGGGGCCCACGTGCGTAATGAGGACCACGAGGGAACGGTGCTCCTTTACTTTCCTGTCCTTTTTAAATCTAAAATTACGACGCTTAAACTTCGTTAACACATCACTTCTATGCAATCAATAGTTGCTAATGCATCGCCATTATGCAATTATTCCAGGAGATTACACAAATCTTGTTTTAAACAATACAAACAAAACTTTTAAATTTCACGAAAACAGTACTATAATGTTACTAATTTTTTTTTATAAAACTGAAATTTGGGAAAAATGCCATGTTATTAAAATTTGTTATTTGAAGTGACGAAAGTTCATGAGACAAATATCCTAAATTTCCTAGCTAGTCTTGCATCGATTTTCTCATTGGTAGATATCCTAAATTTCCTAGCTAGTCTTGATATCCTAAATTAACAATATCATCTTTCCACAGTATCATCACTCTTACTGGGTCGTCAGAGCATTACTCTTAGTTTGCAATGGAAACAAAAGTAATAGTTAGGGTGATGATCAAAAACTCGTCCTAGCCCGTAACCTATAGAAGATATATGGACCACAGTATTCACCCTAATGCTCGCTAATAACTTGTCGGATATTTTTCGAAAAAGTCGTGAACAAATTGTTGGTTAGATCAATACTAGTCTCCAATCGAAAACCATCAATCAAATCACAGGGCGAGTTCAGCCGAAATACATAAGGACAAGCCAATCACAAGTGATCACACCATATACTGAGATCTTAAGCACCACATGATCAAAGCTTATTCTTCTTCTTTTTTTTACGACTCTTGAATTGAACATGTGTTTAGACAATAATAATAGTGTTATTATTTGGTCACAGCGCATGCAAAGAATGTTGATATTTGTTGGTATTTAACTATTTATGTCCGTATAAAATGATTTTAAACGATCTTAAAGGAGTTTGGGGAGACAGAAATAGCGTAGGCAGCATTCATATGGCATTGTCCAAAAGGAGCATAATGAGATCGGGGGGCCACTCTTGCATGTGATTCTTATTCTTCAATCACCTCACCTCTCATCACCCCCAACGCCACTACGTGCTTACTTAATTGTTAATTTTTTTGAGATATTATTTTATAAATTCCCATGACAAAATTTGGAATTTTGAGACGGAGAAAGCACATATATATTCCGTTAAAACAACTCGAAGATGATTAATCTCAAACAGAAATGCCATTCTAAGTAACTAAGTTTCCGCTACTAATGTTCCACCGTCAGCTACTAAAGCACATAATATAGCATTTTCTTGAAGTTGCTTAAAAGTTGTGAAATTCTTTGTCAATAATCTACATATAGCTATATTATATACCACCGCAAGGTTGTGTATAGTATATAGTAGGAATCCGTATCATCATCTACATATAGCTATATTACAAAATCCATGGAAAATGAAATAGAAAACGGTAAGAAAAGGACCTACATGACGAAATTAGTAACGGACCAACTAACTCGCCTGTGACTTTATCTAATGCACATGCTTACTCGATAGTCGTTACAATGGCTAAGGTAAATTAACCCCAAAAAGTCCACCCTCGTCATTCCGTTCCAAGACGTGGCTCCATGCATGCATGTTTGCTTACGCACTTAATGATCTAATTATCCGTGTCATTTGTTAGCAATTTTTTCTACAAAACGTAAAAACTACTACTCCTTCTGATTTAATTAACTTATTGTTCAAGGTTTTTGTAAAAAAAAAACTTAAAAAACAATTAAAGTTTCTACTATACTTTTGTTTAATATATATTTTTATTAAATTATTGGTCAAAACATTAAAATTGTAAGAACAAAATTAAAAAGAAGATTTATACAACTATTATGTGATAAAATTGAAGTGTTAAAATGACAAACTAAATTAAAACAGATGGAGTGTTATTTTATTTGTTTCTAAATATTGATGTTTTAGAATTTTTACATATATTTAAAATAATCATTGATTAATTATTCTTATTTATATTAAATATGTTTTAATAAATTTAAATCAATAGTAATATGAAACTATTAATTATTGTGCTCTACGATATCTTAATACTAAATAATAATAAAAATCTTAAAAAGCTAATCTTTGTAAAACAAATTACAAAAGTAGAAGAACATCATTTTTCTAAAATTTTCTAAGAACAGAGAAAGTATAAAACTTGAAACAAATTTGGTTGAAATCTTATATATAATTATGGAAAAGTGATATGATATGTGATGTCTGACTATTGTAATCGGGCAATTCCAGTGATGATTAGAATGATAAATTCCATTCCCTGAGACACAGTTCCATGTAAATAGTATTATTTTTCAAAGGTGAGTGTGAAAAAGGCAAATTTTTCTACCCTGGCTTTTCTTATTTGAATACCCCAACTTAACAACTTTCACATTGATTGATTTCCACACAGTTGGTAAAATTCAGACTATAATTTAAAATATTGAAGGACATTAAAGGGCCACAACAACAAAAGTCTGTTTGTTTCTTTGAAGACTAAACTTTTGTTACAAAAAGACCCTTCTTTTTTGTAACTTCTTACTTTATTGACTCTTCTTCTTCTTCACTACTGAAAACTTCTTGCTGAGACAACAACACTTTCAACTTTATAATAAAATTAATTAATCCTATTATTATTCGATAAAAGACGACAATAACTTATGATTAATTAAAAAAAAGGTAGAAAAATTCACACTTAAGGATTTTGTTTTCATCTTGTTACCGTAGCTAGCTAGTACCATAAAAAGTTTTACTGATTACCCGTAAAACTATTAATTTTTCTACTTTGACATGTTTAGCATTTATTCCCTGACAATCCGATAACATTTTTGGATAGATCGTAAGTGATACGTGTCCCTTGCTGCTGCACATTCCCGATGATCGACAACGACGACGACGTCGGAGCAAAAGCGAAGCAAAACGTTCCACTATCATCCACAGGGATCAGATAATTCTTCGCCGGCAAATCAAGCGACTTCCCTCCCGTGAAATGAAACGCAACCGTCGGTACTTTCACAGTGGAGAGAGACGAGAAATCGTAACACGTGTCGAACAGAGAGATGCTCGAAGATCCTTTTTTGAGATTCACGGTGAGTTTAAGAAACGCGTCACGCAGCGAGTTATAAGCCTGCGTCTGAAGACGAGTCACGGCGGTTCCACAATCCAAGATCACTCCTCCGCTTCCCGAAGCATCGACATCGAAGATCGCATCAGGCAGCACGACTTTTTCACCACCGACGCTGAATCCACTGAGTCCGACGTAGTAGAAAGTGTCGATCTTTTTGTTACGTAGAAGCGGCGCCGTCGCGTCTCCGCCACCGAGTTGGACCGAGTTGAAATCAAGACTTGAGGACTTTCCCGAGTCACGGTCAACGAGGCAGTAAGAAAACGACGTCGCTTTCATTTGATTGGTTATCGATAAAACACCACCGCCTAAACCGAGTAAACCGGCTGCTCCGGTAAAGAGACCTTCGTTGTCGTGACCACAACCCAAAGCGACGTTGTTTATTTTACCAGAGTTACCAAACGTCACCGTATCGGTAGCGAGTTCACCGACGGTGAAAGATCCGTCTCCGTAACTAACTTGGTAGAGACATTTGTTTGACCGACAAGCGGAGGTTTCGAGAAGAGAGCACTGTGGAGCAGAGCAAGTGAGAGATTTGTATGTGGAAGACGAAGTCGGGTTAAAAACCGGGTCGGACTGTTGGTAACAGTCGGCGCAAGGTTCACACTGGATCCAATTTACGTCGCTTCCGGTGTCGAGAACCAAGTACATCTCTTTCGCCGGAGTTCCGACACCGATTCTTGAGAAATACTCGCCGCTTCCTTGAGAGGCTCCGGAGACGACAGGTGTCGTTAGATCCTCGGTTTGGTATCGTGTATCTTCGTTGTAAACGGGTTTGAGATCGGATCTATCGACTCCTTCGACGGCGAAACGGATCTTCGCGACGATTCCGGCGACTCGGGATGAGTCGCGCTCGAGTCGACTGAGTGTTAAGCTTTTGTAGTCTTTGTGCTGTGACGCGACGAAAGTGTCTCGAGAGTGAAGCTCTAGAGATAGTGGTGAAGATGAATTGAAGAAAACCGGGTCGGATAGGGATTCGGGTTTGGTGGTGGTGAGTGAGGAACGAGTCGGGTCGAGTGAGAGGATAGTTTGTGTTTGCTGGAGAGATGAAACGACGTCGAGTACGTTCGTTTTAGGTGGAGTGGATAGAGAGCGAGAGGAAGCATCAGTGGTGGTGAGGAAAAGAGAGAGAGTGACGACGGCGAGGAGAGAAAGAAATCGCGGGAAAGCCATTATTTCCGGCGAAGGTTGATATGAGTTAAGTGGAAGAGAGAAAGAGTAAGTAATGTTTTTAATTTATAGAGAGAAAAATAAATGCTGCGGAGAGAGTCACGCCAGAATTGCTGCGGTTATAAAAGCCACATCAATTATTTATCATCCTGTTAAAATATTTGGATTCACATTATCATCGATCGGTAAAAAAACTTTATGGTTGGATATTATATTTTATATATACAAAAATAAATTAAATAAGAAGTCTTAATCTGGATTTATCATATGATTCCCAACATAGCGTTACATTTATACCGAATCAAATAAAAATTTAGACAAATGTAATTTGAGAATTGTGTTTATTTGTTATTGGCACCGAAAGAAGAATTTGTACTTTGTAGAATTCAACACAAAACTATAGCATAGTGTCTGTAGTCTGTACGGACGAGAGTAGAAACTGTAGAAGATAGGGATTTGACCTACTAAATATTTTAATACAAGTCTACAAGCGATTATCCAATATTAAGCTCCTAGAGATGTGTGACTACAGAGTACTTAAGTGTTTATTTATTGCAATGACCTTTGGATACAAAGTACTCCTATATTGTTAACCAATTCACTTTTAATTTTTTTTACGTGACCAAAGCTAAGATCTTATCTAGAAAACTAAAAGCTTTCTGTCCTTTTGTTATATTCGGGCTTCAAAACTTTGTACCTTCTTCTTACCATCGCTGTCGAGAGAAAAGTCAGCAGAAGTTTTGGAAACTATTAGTTATAGGGATCGAATTATCTTAATCATCTACGATCATGTCATTTTGTGTTGGATATTTGTTAATGCTTGTACATTTCTAAAAAAACATGTGTTGTATATTAGCTAATGTCAATATGTGGTGCATATTTGCTAAGTTGCCGTGGAAATAACAAAAACTTAAAATTTTGCTAAGTACTGTACTTTTTTTTTTTTGTGATTGCAATTTGCTTAAGGTGATTGATGAACGAAGGCTATATGTAAAAACTGGAAAGGAGTGAATCAATGTGAGAAGTGGGTGAGTTGTTACTTCGTTAGAAGAGAGATTTGGGTTTATTTCGCTTTCCCTGAATTAATGGTAACGCACCCTTTTGGCTTTGGTTGTTGCGTGTCATTTATTTCTCTTTTGTTTTTAATCTTGTTATATCCATTTTCTTATACCTACTTTACTTTTTTTCCATAAAATGAGATTATGCAATTCAATCAGTAATGTTTTAAATCGCATACACTTTTATATTTAACAATATGCCTTCACTAATTTGTATTTCAAGATTAGTTAGTGATATTTTATAGTAAAGTTTAAAGAACATTATAATGTAGACGCAATCATAGAGTTTTTCTTTGTCAAAGGCAATATTGCAACAAAAAAAAAGGTAGAAACGAAGACATTTTTTTTTTTGTGTGTGTAATCAGTAATCGCCTTACACAAAAAGACATATACTTTTTTGTGTAAGGTTTTTTTTTTTTGAGCTACTATCACTAAATTTGAAATCAAATAATTGATACTCCAATAAAAGTAGAAATAATATCATAGTATATGAAAAAACAAAAAAAAATTACAAGGACGATGAAAGAAAAAACAAAATCTCATAACTCAAAATCAAATATCATCTCCAAGTTCTTAACATGATAAAACTAGACTAAAATAAAAACTGACATCCTACTAAAATTAGAAACAAAATGACATAAATTGAAATCAAACTCACAAAAAAAAACAATAGACATTAAAACAAAAAATCCGAATAACAAAAAACAGGATCTCAGCTAAACAAGGCCTGGTGTAGTATACTAGTATTGGCCCATGGCCCATGGTTTGGTATTTTTTTTTCTCTGACCAAAGGAAGAAAAAAAAAAAGATATTTATCCGTATGGCGCCAAGAGGTTTGTGTGGTTTTCGATTTCATCCAAATTTCTGAATTTCGTCTCTAACATCCACAAAATCGAATGCGTTGTGTGAATCGCGTTGATTGTTCTTGGTCACGGCCAAGCGAAGCTTACCGTATCTTACCCTCCGGTGGTCACCTTTCATCTGGATTCCATCAATGTCCTTTATCGTCTCTATCTTTCCGTTCCTCTTTCGTGTGTTGCTCCTCCTCCACATCTGGACCGTCCGATTCAAATCCCGAATCATCTTCAAATCGCTCTTACAGCCGTAGATGGCAGAATCCTCTTCCCCGGCGTCAACATCCCGATCAAATACCGTCTTCTCAGATTGCTCGTGATTGGATCGATTCAGATACAACTCCAGTTTCTCAAGGTAGTTTAATAATGATCTTATGGAAAAACTCTGCTCTTACTTATGAATTTGTGAACTAGTTAGGATTTAGTAAATTAGAGATATTAGTAATAGCTTGAGTTACTGTTTGTCCATGAAGCTTGTGAAATTGTGGATGCCTTTGGATCTTACTAGTGTGTCTCTATGTAATATTAGCTTTAGAGAGATTCACTGTAGTGTCGTACAACATATTGGGAGATGGAAATTCATCATATCACAGAGAGTTGTACTCCAATGTGTCTGTTCCTTACCTCAAGTGGGGCTACCGCAAAAGGTTGATATGCGAAGAACTCATTCGTCTCAATCCAGACATAATCTCTATGCAGGTAATGAACTTTACCTTGTTTTATATCGTGTTAAGATAGTTAAGTTGATTTTGTTTGTGGACCTTTGTAGGAAGTAGATAAATATTTTGATCTATTCAGTATGATGGAGAAAGCTGGATATGCTGGCTCCTATAAGGTTGATGTATTTCCTTGTTCAATGAAAAATTTTATGCTTATAAGATTAATGGGGTAAAATGTAAGACATGGTTTGTCGGTTGGTTTTATTTACCTTTTCGTCTGAAGCCTCAACAAAAGTTGTGTTTATATAGAAGGACTACAAATATAAGCTTTGCAATGGCAGCGGCGAACTGGAGATAACGTCGATGGTTGCGCAATGTTTTGGAAGGCTGACAGGTAGCACATATTGTTTGACTCAATCTGTATTAGTGTGAAGAAAAACGACTACTACAACTCAGCATTGTTTAAGATTTATCTTGTTTTCAAAAGGTTTGGAGTTTTGGAGAGGGAAAACATTGAGTTTAGCCAGTTTGGTATGCGGGATAATGTTGCACAGCTTGCTGTTCTTGAGGTAGAAATTTTTTTTGAATGTTTTACGAACTTCTTTTTTCATGTATATGCTTTGACTGATCCAGTTTTTTTTTGGGTTTCCCGTCAGCTCCGGAAGTCTAATAAGTCAAGAAAGATACTGCTGGGTAACATTCACGTGCTTTATAATCCAAATCAAGGAGATGTGAAGCTGGGTCAGGTAAGCCTCGACATTTCAATTTGTATATCCGCTACACGAGCAATTGACTGTCATGAAAGTTTACAAAATGTTGATCTGGCCCTTTCACCTTTGGCTTTAAGACTTCAGGAAATTGTACTGAATCTCAGTCAAGAGATGTTTACTAGCATTAGTTTAAATATCTAAGACAAGTCTAAGTTACTAGTATATGTCATGACATGTTCATTAGTATATGTCCTAATGCTCATGAAAACGTATTGAATTCGTGGCTTATGTTTTTTCTTGAGTTCCTGATTTGCCTTGTTCTTGACTGATAGGTCCGTTCACTCTGCTCAAAGGCTCACTTGCTCTCTAAGAAATGGGGTGACATTCCCATTGTTCTATGCGGAGATTTCAATAGCACTCCCAAGGTACGTATCTTTTCAAATAAACTCTTCCACTTTGGTTTGTGTATTTGTTTATTCATTGTTTGAGTTTATCTTATTACGTGTAGAGTCCATTGTACAACTTCTTGGCGTCCTCTGAGGTATGACTATTCATAGTTTTGCTTCAGTCAAACTACACTGTGTCCTCTTGTAGTTTCTTTAAATAGGATTATGCTTCTATCTTACAGCTGAATGTCATGGAACATGACAAAAAAGAGCTGTCCGGCCAGAAAAATTGTCGTCCTACCAAAGTTCTTGAAACTGGTAGCAAATCCAGTAATACAATAACTTTCAGGTAAGATTGTTTTTTGAAGATTTAATCAGTTCTGTGAATGGTTGTCTTGTGACTGCCTGCTGGAATAGCCATTGTGTTCACACACTAGTAGAAGTTTTTGTAGCTCTTGGACAAAAGAAGAGATCCGTGTCGCAACCGGGCAAGAGAACTCGTACTGGGCTGCGCATCCTCTGAAACTCAATAGCTCATACGCCTCAGTTAAGGTAACAAACAAAGCTTTAATGTCCCTGTCTATATATGACAAGACCTTAAATTTGCTCATGAACATGGTACACAACAGGGCTCAGCAAATACCAGGGACTCTGTTGGTGAACCTCTAGCAACCTCATATCACTCGAAATTTCTCGGAACGGTTGATTATCTCTGGTAAAACATTCTAAACACAACCAAAACTCAAATGGACAAATTTAATATTTGGCTGATGAAGTAACTAATTAGAAATACATGTGTGGTCTGGTTAAGGTACTCTGATGGTCTTTTACCTGCAAGAGTTCTTGACACACTTCCTATTGATGTTCTATGCAAAACCAAAGGCCTTCCTTGTCAAGTATGTCTTTCTATCAAACAGTTTAGATTTGGTGAGGTCATTTCTATGATTGATGCTTAAAGCCTTATTCGTCTTTGGTTTGCAGGAATTGGGAAGCGATCACTTGGCTCTTGTTTCTGAATTTGTCTTTGAACCGGACGGTTAAAGGCATCTAGTGCCAGCTTAGTTTTCTTTGAACCGAACCGTTATAAATGTGTTTTTATTAAATGTATAAGCGTACCGAAATTACCTGATCATGGTTCTATATCAAACCGACTTCTCGATAAATAAATAAAAATTGAGACGATCAGAAGCTTCAATCTTGTGTGCGTATTGGGTCACTAGGATATTAAATCGACTTCTTCGAACGTAATTTAAAGTGAGAGAACCAGTTTACTTGATTCTGGATCTAAACCGAAGCGGACATAAGCTTGGTTTAAATGTACCAAAAAGAAAGAATTGAACCAATTGGTACGGTTCTAATCTTGGTTCCGGTAAAATGAAAAGGAATTCTAAAGAGATTGAGAGCTGTAAAGTTGGAATCGAAGGAAGAAGAGACAAGAGAAAGTGAGGAAATTAATGGCGTTGAGCTCAATGACATGGGGTTACGCACGGATCATAGCTGGAACACTTCTCGGCGGGGCCCTCGGATTCTACGTAATGCATCGCATCGAAGTTAGCTACAAGGTCTGTTTCTTCTCTCTGTCTTCCTATGAGAAAGCTTGTGCTCGACCTTAGACTGTTGGGTTTTACGCAGATGAGGATGGAGGAAGCGTTGAATCAATACGAGAAGGATATGCAGAAGAGACAAGAAGAAGAAAATCTTATTCAGATCAATGAAGAATCTGTTTAGCTTATTTCTTGGTAGCATGCCTTCAAAGTGTTCGATGAAATGCCCAACAGATGTTTGATGCTGTTTTGACTTTTTTTCTCTCATGTATTTTTCGGTTTGGTTTGGTCTGGCATTATGAAAATGTTTCATTTGTCTTTGGTTTAATAACTATATACCATGATGGTGGACCAGAGAAGCAGCCATATTGAGCATTATATGTATCTTTCATCTATTCAAATGTTTCTTAAAGAAACAACTAAATCCTTATTACATCAAAATTGCTGTTCCATCCAAATCCTTAATCAGTTATGTTTCTGTTGTTGTTGTTGTTGTCGTTGTCTGTTAGAATGTGATGAGGATTTGATGTATTAGCTACATAACTTTGATTTTGGAATGGTATAATGGTTTTACTAAGCTAAATTTTTGAGAGATGTCAGATAGAAAAAGAATTAACTGGGCAAAAAGCATATGGAACCGATCCAGCTCTTTTGGACTTTTAAAAGTGTTTAGTCGGGTTCTGTCTTCTTTTTAATTCTAAAAGGTTTCGTAATTATTTTCTTTTCACCAGTTCAACTTAAAGAAACGCCAAAACAACAAACAAAAAAATGTCTAGATTTTGGTGTTTGTGCTCAATGAAAGAGTCTTCATTTCGTAGGGTCAACCCAATTCCTGATTTTTCATGGTAAATTCCACACAAAGAGGACATGTCCAAAACAGAACATTAAATATTAACATGAAAGAGACAGGAGAGTTATGTTGTTATTTTTTTGGGACCAAACCATAATTGCAGAACAATACTAGTAAGTATTACATAACTGTTTCAGTTTAATTACGTTATCATGGCAAAATTCATTTTTCTCTCAAGAATTGAATCATCTATGTATTTTAAGTCTCATTTTTTAGTTTAATAATTAGATGCAAACTGGTAGGGCTGATGAACCAGTGAACACATAAAAAGGTTCCACAACTTCCGACCCATATAGTTCGAATTACAAAATATAAAAGATGTCCTACTGAACAAAAATAGAAAAACATATTAACCTATTAATAGAATTCTCATATATGTTCGGTTGAGCTGCCTTCGATTAGGCAGATTAGGAAAAATAGTCTTTTGAATTCTCCTATAGAAGTGTTTTATATATCTTATGGATTTGTATATCCAGCCTGGTATGAAATATCTGTCCTAAAATGAATTTGTGCTACGTTTATTAAGGTTAGTTTGCAAAATAGAATTTTTGAAAAAAAAAAAAAAACTCTAGCTAGCATGTATCAGAAAATACGACATTTTGAAAGCTAAAAACATAGAGAAAAATAACATGTGCTATATATAAATATTACGTAAGTTGTTATATTTTATCATGCAAGATTGGCCCTGGACTTACTCATCATGTACCTATTTGTGGCCGCGACTTGGACTTCCTCTCGGGTCTTTCAGATGGGTCTCTCTAACATGTACCATGGCACTGATCTCACCCATAAAGAGGTCACATTTGATCTTTGCTGCTCCTACATCTATGTAGGAAGGAAGTCTCTATCCTTCCTTTTCATAAGCATCCCTTTCCGTTGCTATATAATTACCCAAACATTACAAAAAATTATATAATTTGTAATATCATGACAAATGTTATGCTATTACTTAGTATTTAAAAATGATATGTTATGCAATTACCCTTCTCTGAGCTCATGTTACACGTAAGATTAGGAAAATGCGAGGTTAATGTGTTTGTTATACTAAAGCCAGTAAGGTGGCAAGGAAAAAACAAAAAAAAATATCCAATGCAGGGCTATGTCCCTACATATATAACTATTTTGTGGAGATCCAGAAATTTAAGGTTTGTATTGAGTGTTTGCCAAAGAAATAAAGGTTGTAATGAGTGCAACAGCCAACAGGCAAGAAATGTCTTGTCTCCGTGAACTTCACGTGCATGGTGCATCCCCTACCCGTTGCCATTTCGTGAAGATCGTAATTAAGTTTGATTACTTTCTCAATTATGATTAAAAAAGATGTGATGGATTCGACCTTTCACTTCCTTACGTTGAAAATATATAACCCATGTGATTTCCCACTTTTTATGGAAAATGATATATACCACTTAAATTGACTCTTCTCTTTTTTTCCTACGTAAGAGATAGTTGAATCTTAAAAGTTTTTGTTTTTTAGTTTACAAATTTTAGATCCTGAGTGTACCAATAGATTTAAACCGGATTTTTTTGTGTGTGTTGGATCTAAATCTTCAACGTAAGATTTTGTTTGTTGTTCAAAACGTAAGATTTCTTAACATAAAGGTTTGAAACATTGAAACTATATCTTCTATTTAATTTGGTGTAAAATAAGCTTTATTGGTAAATATTTTCTCTTCTAAACATTGCGACAATTTAAACGTAGTAATACGTAGATTATATCACAGTCAGAAAACGGTACTTTTGTTTGGTCCCATATCTGTTTTTAGAAGTTTGTGAGGCTATACAATTTAATAAATCTCCTAACTCTGAATTATTCTATTTTGTCGTCTTATCTGAAAGATGTATAAATCTTTGTCAAAACTCTAATTTCGTTTTGTTTCAATCGGAGTTGTGGGATTCAATTATTACACGTTTTCAAAGTAGAATCACTAAAATCTTTAAGAAATAAAATGGAATCCCCAAATATTTCACATAAATAAAAAAAGAAAAGAAAAACAAAAAATATGATTGTATGTTTCGCGAGACTAAGTGGTGGTAGTTGTTGTATTCAGTTTCGTCAGAAATAGTTCGAGTCTCACTCTTCTAGTCAAAACCAAAAAGAGTTGCTTGTTCATTACAGGAGGAAAGAAAAAGAAGCAAAACTAGAAAATAGTAAGAAACAAGATTTGGTAATTGGTAAAATAGCCTGAAATCACACTTAAAAAATTTATTTGAAAGAGAAATATGTGCGTCCAAAATATTCCATAAAACGATAATGTATGTGTGTACGGAATTTTCTTTTAGCCAAATGACAAAAAAAAACCCACTAAAAACCAATAATATTCGTGAAAAGAAAGTAAACTATATAAGAGTAAATTATACAGACTACGTTATTCTTTTTTTTTTTGGTAGGAGACTACGTTATTCTTTTGTTGACAAAGAAAAACTACATTCATTACGATATTTTATATATGTGGTTCACAAAAAAAAAAAAAAGCTTATGACTATGAAACATTATGTTTTGAGGCCTCTGGCGATTTATTCGAAATGAGCTGTCCATATTGTAAGGAAGACTGACTAGACCTTAATTCGTGATGGATTTCAATTATTAGCTGACCAGAGATTTAAATGCAAAATATCATAATGGCTGGAGTCAGTAGAGTGGGTGCATTGTTTTGAGAATAAGATTCAGTCGTACTTTGCTCGTCGTATGAATATGTAGCGAGTGTCAATTGATGTTCAAAGGTAGATAAGTTGTATAATCTCTGAAACTAGGAATGTGTTCAGAGTTTTAGATCCTTAACTGTAAACTAAGGGAAGAACATTAAATGTATATTCTTCTTATCAACAATAAATATATTACGGGGTTAAATGTGAATTGTGATTAGACCTAATTGTTATACATTAACGACATTGTGATCCGATAACTTTTGACTAGCTCGTGCATTTCTCTAAAGGCAAGGCATATAACACTTAGTTTCGTGATTTTTTATAGTCATGCAGAAGTTTTTAAACATGTATTTCAAAACAAACCCGAAAGCTCCTTGGAATTTGCATTTTATGTATTTATTTAGCAGTTAACCATAACGTTAGTTTGCATGTTCAATTTAAATTCAAAGAAATTAAGATGAGATATGGACGGTCTGCAATACCGTATGTTCTAACATAATATTCCAATAATCAAAGTGAATAAATCAATCTCTACCGATGATGAATCTTTGAACTGAAAGGAGACAAGAAAACAATACATCAAATATTTTCAACCATAATGGGAAGCTAGTCGGTCACACTTCACAAAGTGGCCTTTATTTTTGGGTTGTTTCGTTGAAGGGTCCCGAATCAATGGTAGGGAATACTTTCTCCTTATCTCTTTCTCTCTCACTCCAATATATATAATATGATGAATCTTCACTTCCATTTAAACATCACACAATCATCACACAATCACCCTGAATCCCTGATAATAAGGAAAAACAAAAAAGTTTGTTTTATAAACACACTTTAAACAATGAGGGAGAAGTACACAAAGGAGGAAGCAGTGAAGAATTGGGAGAAGAAGAAGAACAAGCCTTCTTCACCAAAAGGAGTTGGAGAGTTTCTGAAAAAGAAGAAAGGAAGGTTCTACATTATTGGAAAATGTATTACTATGCTTCTTTGTTCACACAAGTGATAGTCAACACACATTTTTTCATACATATTTATGTTATCATGTATAGGTATAGATGATGATAGAGGTATAAAAAGGAGAGAGAGCTCAACATATTTACATCTTTAACATTTCGGTGTTCATCTCTCATTTTATGTGGGTGTGTTCTTGTTGTCGTCGTCGTTGTTATATATGGAAATATATCACTCAATATTCTTCTTGTGAACTATATATATAACGGAATACTATCTCCCATAGTCCCATGTTTGTAGAATTAATATTAATGTATGAATAATAAATTCTTAGAGAAAAGACAAAGACGATGCTTTTGAGTACTATATGGAGATGCATGCACACAAACATGTATTATATAACAAAGAAATTGGATTCAGTACTTACAGTTAGAATTAGGTTAAGGTAAAAGAAAAAGGTAAGGGAAACAAATATCAGTCTCACATGTGTTAATGCGCTTGGGCGTATTTTGATTATGTTAGCTGGTCATTATCAGTTAGTTTAACCATTAGTCATTCTACAATCTGTAGTGTGACGTTTAATTACCTGATGATTCAAACATTTTTCACTATAAATATTATGAAGTTATCAGTTAGGTTATTTACCAAACAAAAATTCAATGACATAACAACTAAAGTCTCATTCCCTTTAAAAAATGGTAACTTTTGTAATCCATTTCGAGAAGACAACAAACCTAAATTGGCTTTGTGAAGTAAGATTCAGTCGTACTTTGCTCTTTCAATACTTGAACATTAATGAAAAATTCCAAGCAAAAGGAAATAAAAATAAATAGTTTGACTCAAATTTGGTAATGGGCTTATAGTGTTATTGGGTCTTCATCTTCAGCCCAAATAATCTTTTACTCTTTCAAGTCTGAACGTCGTCATCTTCGTTGTCGCCGTCGTCGTTTCTCTCATTTCTGCTCTGTTGTGCTATCGTAGCGTCGCGCTCCTTTAAACGCGACGGACGCAGCCTTCTCTGTTCATCGTTTCGCCGGAAGTTTTCTTCAGGTATGATATTTTGAGACCGTCGTTGATATTTTTATTCAGTTTCCATAGAGAAAAAAAAACAATTCCTGAGTTCTGGATCGAGGATCGATTTCGATAATACTCGAAGAAAAGTTGGGTTCTTCGTAAAGTTATTTGTTGTAGCTGTGTGTGGAGTTCTTTACATTTTCTTCGATTTTGATTTTAGCTCTTCGTATATGAAACTTTTTGATTTTTAAAATTTCTCAAATTGGGTTTTTCTTTGTTTCTCTTTTGGCACAGCGGAGATTTATTTTCAGCTGGTTAGTAGTTTTGAGTGACTACTGAGGTAACAATGGTTGTAGAAACTATCGAGAGGTCTTGTGAGGGTTCAAAGAGAAGACATGTGAACGGTGGAGATATCGCTGTTCCTTGTTCGGGAGAAGAGTGTAGCAATGGAGATATAAATGTAGCTCCTGGAGTTTCAGCGGTAAGCTAAAAACCATGGCTTCCTTTTAATGTATTGTCAGAGATTTGGTTGGTTCTGCTTTTGGTGATATTGGTCATTGTTGTGTCTTATGCAGAAAAGAGCTAGGGTTTCTAGAGAAATGACGTTTGAAGATATTTACGGTGCTGATGCATTACTCAATGATGACGATGATGAGGATGATGATTGTGATTGGGAACCTGTGCAGGCGCCTATGGAGTTTGTAAAATGGTGTTGTGTCAATTGCACTATGTCGAACCCTGGTGATATGGTCCACTGTTGTGTACGTTTTTTATTTACTTTTTCTTGCTTGGCTACTACTTTTTATGATTTCAAAGTGACAAACGTACGTCTGAGCAATGCGCATTGGACATTGGTTATGTATTAGTAAAGTTGATTCCTTGACGTAGATATGCGGTGAGCACAAGGAATCTGGCATTTTGAGGCATGGATATTTAGCGTCTCCCTTTTTTAAAGACACTGGTCTCATTGAAGTCGAGGAGAAATATGGAGGTAGGAATTACTTCCCTTGCTTCCTCTGAAAATGTCTTTATAAATATTGTTAGTCTCAGTTCCATGCTATTTAAGTAACTGTAAGCATGTTCACTTTTCTTTTAACTTGATATTAGGAAGCTCATCTGCAACCAGCTCGACAGCTGTTGGGTTCGACGAGAGAATGTTGCTACACTCAGAAGTATGATCTTGTTACTGTTATGTGTTATGTTTTCCTGAGAAACCTCTAGTATCTGTTGACATCTCTACATTATCATCTCCAAAGCTTTTCTTCGTGCAAGTTTTTCTATTTAATATGTGCTGATGGCATGCTTAAAAAGTTTGAAGTGAAGGCACAACCACATCCAGAGAGACCTGATCGTCTTCGAGCTATAGCTGCTAGTCTTGCCACAGCTGGTATGTTGCGTTTACTTCCTTTAAACCTAGCCTCTCTTGAGAAGAAGACTAATGTTTGGAAGCTGATTATTATTAAGATTTGGAGATCATTATATAGATCTCTTGCAGCCGAGGTAAGTTAAAACTAAAAAGGAAAATAATAAAATTCTAATTCTAAAAGGAAAAGATCAGAACATAACTTCTTCAATTAAGAAGCTTCTAGCGTCCTTGTCTACCTTCTCTGAGACTTGATCCCATATATCATATCATGTGTTTCATTTTACAGTATCATACTGTTGGGAGTAATTTTGGTACTCACCACGTTTGAATTTTTTTGCAGGTGTTTTTCCTGGAAGATGCTTGCCTATCAATGCAAGGGAAATCACGAAACAAGAACTCCAGATGGTGAGCTGCTACATAACTGTCTTAGAGACAATTCTAATATTATGTTCATTGCAGTACTTTTACAAGCAATTTCATAACTGGTTTGTATATGTCAATTTTGAGGTCCACACTTCAGAGCATGTTGATGCTGTTGATACTACAAGCCAGCTTCTCTATAGGTTTGAATTTTAAACCATTTGTTACTTTTTTTTTTGCGTTCACCGTGCATATCCTTGCTTGTTAATCTGACTGTTCAAACTTGAATTGAAATTTCCTTTACCTTCGCTGCTCCTCATTTATCTCTTTTTGCTCTTGATCCCGTTCTTTTACCATTGTCTGGCAGCTACTTCACCTCTGACACATATGCTAATGAGTATTCAGCACGTGCTGCTAGACTTGCAGCAGGTTTGTGCGCTGATCTAGCTACAGATATTTTCACTGGCCGTGTAAAAAATGGTTTTGCTTTGGTATGTCTAATTCACCAAAATTTTTAAATTTAAAGATGCAACTACACAATTGCTTTAAATTGAAATTACACCATATTAGTTTGAAAAAAAAAAATCTCTGATTGTATCAGGTTAGACCTCCCGGTCATCATGCTGGCGTCAGGCATGCTATGGGGTTTTGCCTTCACAATAATGCAGCCGTTGCTGCATTAGTAGCACAAGCAGCAGGGGCAAAGAAGGTGCTGATTGTGGACTGGGTAATGTTACTGATAACTCTAAACTGGGTGATTTTGTAGATCTTCAAACTTTTTTAATTCGTTGTACTCTGCATTGTGTGGTTTGGCTCATATCAATGTTATATCTACCGTTGCAGGATGTCCATCATGGCAACGGAACCCAAGAGATATTCGAACAAAACAAATCTGTAAGCTGCCCAAATCTATGCATGTCTGCACATCAATTTTGGAGTGTTGGATGCAGTAAATTATTTTTGTGAGTTGACCTTGTTTGAACTTATTACTGGGAGTCATTGCATAGGTATTGTACATATCCTTGCACAGACATGAGGGAGGAAACTTCTATCCCGGTACTGGAGCTGCTGATGAGGTACCTATGCTTTTCTGTTTTACATTGTCTCATCCAGCATTCATGAGTAGATTTAGTTGTTGGTATATATATGCATATACCTTATTTGTGTGTTTGGTTTGCATTATGATTTATGTCTTAAATTTTGGGATTATTTTCTAATTTCTGCCTTGTTTCCAAAATTTGAATTTTCTCTAGGCGGCAGAACAATAGTTTGCTAATGTTAATTATGGGTGCAGGTTGGTTCTAATGGTGGGGAAGGTTATTGTGTAAATGTTCCATGGAGTTGCGGTGGAGTTGGGGATAAAGACTATATCTTTGCGTTTCAACATGTGGTTCTCCCCATAGGTACAGAGTCGTTCTACTTTTCCCCATTTGATAAACGTTTTGGCTTAATTGATGACTAATATGCTCAGGAAGTGGACCAAATACATTTAGCTCACTTTTGAATGTGCACTCAGTCTAATTTTAACTGGAACCTTCTCTTGCAGCTTCTGCATTTTCTCCAGATTTTGTCATCATATCTGCGGGATTTGATGCGGCTAGAGGAGACCCACTAGGATGCTGTGATGTAAGCTTCATATTCGAGCTGTAATTTACCACTTCTGGAATCAGTGTATTGTTTTGTGGATATCAACAGAGGATAGATGTTCTGTTCTACTCCTTTTTTCAGGTGACTCCGGCTGGCTATTCTCGAATGACACAGATGTTGGGTGATCTGTGTGGTGGGAAAATGCTAGTTATTCTCGAGGGCGGGTATGTGTTTTGCAGTTTTTTGGAGTAGCCTCTTGGTTTGTAAGGAGCAGCTTTTGAATAATCTCCTGTTTTCATTTGCAGCTACAATCTTCGCTCCATATCTGCTTCTGCAACAGCAGTGATCAAGGTTAGTCTCTATTTCAAACTTGATATCCTTTAAAATCTGCATATAGTTATGGAGATTCATGATCCCGCTTAATCTATAAAGGTGCTTCTGGGTGAAAATCCGGAGAACGAGTTGCCCATCGCCACCACGCCTTCAGTAGCCGGCCTGCAAACTGTTCTTGATGTACTGAATATCCAACTGGAGTTCTGGCCATCACTTGCTATCAGCTACTCCAAATTACTCTCAGAGTTGGAAGCACGTCTGATCGAAAACAAAAGTGAGTGATGCTTCCCAAAAAAAAAACTATTTCATTCTTCATCCTTCTTTCTCCTAATAAAATCTCACTGGTTTTACAGAAAATCAGATGAAAAGGAAGGTTGTTCGGGTTCCGACATGGTGGAAATGGGGACGAAAGAAGCTTTTGTACAACTTTCTCTCGGCTCGTATGATTTCAAGATCAAAGTGATTTTAGAAAGCATTCTTCCTAATCCGTCGTAGGAATTGTCTACACTTACTTGTAACCCTAACTGATCTGGGGGAATTTATTGCAATTAGGGAGCTCTGAACAATCTTTATCACTTACATTTGGTAGGGTTTTATAGAAAGAACCCTTTTAACCTGCTTACCAACCATCCTCATCAGACCTCTTAAGCTAGGCAATCGGTTTGGATAAACGAATTCCTACTTTAACCAAATTTATAGTTCGGTTTGGTTTATCTTAAAATTATTGATGTCGAACCAAACCAAAAACAAATTTCTTGTTCATTTCTCGGTGTCCAAAATCCTCATTTTCCAATAATTCCGGTATATTCTTTTTGGTTTTGGTATATTTCAATCAATTTCAGTATATTTGACACAGTTTGATACGGCTAGGAAATTTGATTTACAAAAAAGAAAAAAGTAGAAGAATTTAAGAATATTTAGAAATTTATGAAAAACTAAAAGAGCTTCTAAATACGGATATGTTCAATCTTCCAAAACCAAACAAAACAGTTTTGTCGGTATTTTGAACCAAATCTAATTACCAAAATTTTGGCACTGTTCGGCTAAGAATATTAGTCCAGCTCTATTAAATAAGAACTTTCGAATAATCGCTTCGATTCAGATTAATTCTTTCTGATTTTAGGTAGATAGAGGGGCTATCGGTTAATTTCGATTATGAACTAGCTGAATTTTTGTAAATCAACCACATTTTATTTAATCATATGTTTGTTTTCTAAGAGAATTTGAATCTAAAAAACCTTGTATGTTTTTAAAACTTTTATAAAATCTTTTTAAAATCCTTGTAAATCCTTCAAATATTTCAATAGAATCTTTATAAATTCTTATAAAGCCCTTTAAAAGCATTTGTAAAAAACGTTAAAAACACTTGTAGATCTTTTTTAAACTCTTATAAAATCTTTAAAAACATTTGTAAATTCTTTTAAAACTCTTCATAAACCTTTGTAACTATTTTAATAAACCGTTTAAAACCTCTATAAAAAGTTTTAAAAGCATTTACAAGAATTTGTAGAGAGATTTAAAATCCTTGTAAATCCTTTTAAAATCCTAATTAAGTCCTTAAAAACATTTGTTGCTCTTTTAAACCCTTTCAAACTTTTGTAAACCCTTATAAAATATTTTTGTCGGATTTTGTTTTGTCAGAATTGTTTTGGCGGGAAATTTTTTGTCGGAAAGTTCTTTGACGAGAAAATTTATTCTCTCATTTTGTTGATTTTTTTTTCAAATATAGGTAAAATGGTCATTAATTATTAAAAGAAATTATCAATGACAACGGACTATATGAAAAGATAGTATTGAAAAAAAATATCAATGGAAAAACATTCCTAACAATTTCTCTTCATTTTCAGTCTGTAATTATTGGATCGAGTAAAAAGTATCTCAAAACTTAAGAGTATCCAACCAAATTAAACTCGACTAGTATAGTATTTTTAAACTACTATAATCAAAAGCAAAAATAATAATAAGATAATGTCTAGTATATTATTATTATTAAGGAACCGAAACATACAATCTGCATAGTCGGATGTTGCTTGAATCTTTCCCGCAACAAAGTTCATAATAGTTTGAAAAAAACAGTTAAAAGCAGCCCACATTTCCGGCGACGAAGTCGGATATACTCTTCCTCTTCAGTCCCATGACGAGAGAAGTTTGTTACAAGTGACGATAAAAAATATTCCACTTAAGCATCATAAGACACAAAAGATCTAAATAGGATCACTAATTCTCGTCTAAGCTATTTAACATAACTCAAGCTTGTGCCTATGTTGTAATAACCAATCTACGTCTAAGTAGAATCATGCCAATATACTATTTTATGAAAAAAAACTAGAGCACTAAATAAATATTTGATTTAAAAAACTTATTTTCAAGCATTAATCAATAAAAAAAACATGAATCAATGGCTCCTAAAATCGACTAATAGCCACTTATTTAATTTTTGCTTGAAATTTGTACAAACTCTGCAACAACAATGACTAATATTATTAGATGGCAATCCTAAATTATAATAATTTTTTTAGAATTTGAATATGTAGCTGGCTCATAAATACAGAATAATCGGAACAAAAAAATTTAGATTGATGAAAAAGAAAAAAAAAACAGAGGTACGGAAAGATTAATTAGAGAAGGTGAATATGTTAGTTACCATAACTATTTTATCTCCTATCGGTATTCATTTTGTTATTCACATTCACATATTGATCTTTGGCGTATATGTTTTAATAATAACTCTTATTTTAAAGTTTTTATAAATGTTTATTCTTTTGTTCTTTAAACTATTTAAAGTCTACTACAATCGTTATGAAAAATTTATTTTCCGAATAAACTATCTCATAATAGTATGATATTAGCTACATATTTCCAGTATAGTTATGATTTGTTAACAATCTGCTTTGATTAACTTCAAAATTCGTTTGTTCGAGTTTCTAGACTATGCAATGGTGTGAATAAGAAATATTAATCAAATTTCTTTTCAATACATTGTAATGCAAAATGGCTCTTCTACTTTTCGATATATTTTTATAATTATTTGTATGGTAGCTAAGTACTTGATCAACAATTATAATAGGCAAAATAATTGTTAGCTATCTATATCAGACTAGGGAGTAAATTAAACGAGCTTTACTAACAAAAATTGTAGAATTATGTTTTTGCCCTCATTTAGTTTCATCCCAAGCAACGACCACAACTACAAGAACCGATTTAAGCTATTTACAAAACCAAAAACCAAAAAACGTCAAGGGTTCTTCACAGAAACTGCCTGAGCCAGTGGCAGTCTGCAGCATCTTTCTCTAGCTCATCTTTCATCTCACGAACCCGTTGAAGTGAATCTTTAAGCTCCATTTTATCAAGTGGTATCGCTGCAAACTCTTTCAGAAACTTGTGAGCTCGCTCTGCCCCTCTTGATACTTCATCTGGATCATCTTCTCTGCTCTTTCTCTTCCCACTCTCCTGCAAACAACAACACGAGAATTAAATCTTTGTCACATAGATTTATAATAATACAGCATAAACTGCAGAATGGGTGAATGATAGAATGATTCCATCATCAACCAAAAACAAAGGGGGAAATGAATCAAGACCTCATTGTTGATTATCATGGAGGAGGGAGAGAAATCTTCCAGCTCTGCAGCTTTCTCTCTTGCGAGGGCCACGACGCTTTCAGGGAAGTTGGCAAATTCCGCCACATGAATCCCAAAGCTCTGGTCACAGGCCCCTGGTTCAACCTAACCAGACAAACAACACACCACACAAAATTAATTTCAATTTCATCTTTGTAAGAAAATCAAATAAGTAATTTAGATTAAACATAAAAACAGAGACACTTTTAACTGCAACAGAGCAGCAATTTTTTAATTTATAAACCAGACCTTGTAAAGCATGGTGAGTTTGCGGCTTTCAGTGTCAATGTGAGCGCTGACATGGAAGTTTGCCACACCAACAGTGTTACCAGAGACCTCAGAGTTTGCTTGAGCCAAGGCAGTAAGTTCATGGAAGTGAGTAGCAAACAGAGTTGGTGCTCTTTTCACTTGAACCAGATGCTCACATATAGCCCAAGCTAAACCTGATATATTCACCACGATGATGTCAAGAGCACTGAAATCTCACATATGACCATAAAAATGAACATATAATAGAAAACTTACTAAAAACATCCAAATGAAAGAAGAGAAATTGCAGAGAAACTAACCAAAACCATCATAAGTTGATGTTCCACGACCAAGTTCATCGATAATTATCAGTGACTTATCACTAGCGCCTTTCAATATCGATGCGGTTTCAAGCATTTCTTGCATAAAAGTTGACACTCCACGCAGCTAACACACCAAAGGAAAAAAAGTTGGAATAAGGGTGTTCAGGATATCAGCAGTTTTTCGTTCATTGAGGGCTAAACTTAAACTCACTTGGCAATCGCCTGCTCCTACACGGGCAAAGATGCAGTCTCTTATGGAAATTGATGCTTTATCACAAGGAACAAAGGAACCAACTTGAGCCATCAGCACAATCACACCAACCTGGGATTTATAATGGCCGGAAACCGACTTTAGTCATACGTCTATGAAACAAAACTGAACTAGAGGAAATCATCATACCTGGCGGATGAAAGTGGACTTCCCTCCCATGTTAGGCCCTGTTACTATTTGAAACCAACTCTTCCCTCTCATCTGATTTCAAAGAACAGTAAAGGGCAAACAAGGATTTGTTCAAGTCAAAAGGGAAACAAGAAAAACAAAGACGTCTCAGTTTATTTACCACATTCAATACTTACGAGTCTGCAATCATTTGGTATGAAATTCACCCAATCTTGAGCTTCTACACATGGATGTCTGCTTCCTTCTAGTACAATATCTCCAGCATCCTACAATTTATTAACCGTGCTCTCAACATAATGTCATAAACTTGGAAAGAAAAAACTATTCATTTTCAGAACAAAATAATCAACTTGAGTTTGTACTAACCGAAGAGGTGATTTCTGGCCTACAGTATGGAGTA
Source organism: Arabidopsis thaliana (assembly GCF_000001735.4). Classification (NCBI taxonomy): domain Eukaryota; kingdom Viridiplantae; phylum Streptophyta; class Magnoliopsida; order Brassicales; family Brassicaceae; genus Arabidopsis; species Arabidopsis thaliana. Next base: position 6,369,897 of record NC_003074.8, read on the forward strand.
GGGCAACTGGCAGCCAAATCAGCAAAGCTTAACAAAACATCCATTTCAGAAAGTAACCCAGCTAAGTCCTCAAATACCTATAACCATACAATATACATATAAATTCCACATATAGTTTACTATGATTTTAAACAACCAATTCTGTAACAGTCCAATGCTTAATATGAATAACTAAACATACCTCAGAGAAGCTGGTAACAGTCTCAACTACACGATCAACGAGCTCCTTTTGACAGCTCCTATAATCATCCACAACACTTTGGTACTGGTCCCCCAGTTTTTTTAGCTTTGTGTTTGTGAACTTCACTCCGTCTTTGCGAGTCTCCAGCACTATAAACTGTGTCGTCAGCTTCTTCCTGATCTTTGGCTCTTCCTTCTTCGTGATCCTGAAGACATGCCCAAATTGCGCTGCTTTGTCAAGTTTAAGAGCCTTGTCGACCTGAAGATCAAGTTCTATCGCTGTCTTTTTGTGCAATTCGTGAATCTGCTGCTCCAGCAATTCTTTCTGATCTTTCAGAGATGCCAATTTGGTGTCGTAGCTTGAAGATATCATGTATTCTCCATTTTCTAGCTGGTCAAGATCTACAGAGCACTCAACCAAATCGATGAACTTTCCAAGGTGATCTTGATCTGATAAAGCCTCAAGCTTTTTCAGGTATCTCTCGCTGATGAGTGATGCGAATTCTCCGGTGTACTGTTGCATAGCTGTTTTGATGAAGGGAAGCCTTATAGTTGACTGCAGAGAAAAGATGAAGACTTAATTAGTAATGAACTTAATAACATACCTATAACTTCAGAGTTGCATAAACACATTTAGGACAATGAAAATGCAATTTTGTTAACATTGAGAGAAGCAGATTGAAGTGCGGAAAGTACCTGATAGAGTTTAATAATGTGCTGTAACCCACCTCTTCTTCTCTCGAGACTGCGCAAAAGCCTCTCAACATCTGAGATTCGCTTCAGATGCTGTCTAAGATCCTGCCTTAACCCAGCTTCTTCAACAAAGCACTGAACTATATCTAATCTCGTCTTAATCTCATTCAAATCCACGAGGGGTTGCTTCAGCCACATATGAAGCAGTCTCTTACCCATCCCTGCGGTACATGTTCTGTTCATGAGACCAAACAAACTGAAATTCTTATTAGCATCAGTTTTGCTCTCCATCACATTCAAAGCCCTCATAGCTGCAGAGTCAAGTCTCATGAATCCGCCAATATCATATCTGCGGATTGTGAAGTTCCCATAGTTATCCTCATTTGAGAGAAGTTCAGAAAACGAGAGTAATGCACCTAGAGCAGGAGTCGCAAGGTCAAACCCGGATACCAAATCTCTAACAGGCTCAATATTCCCCTTCACCAATCTCTTAAGATCTGAATCTAAATCTCTTCCTTTGAACTCGTGTTTCTTCCTCTCTGTTATCATCACGGCACACCTCTCCAGGGAATCATACAGGCTTTTGCATTCATTGGATTTGCCGGATTCAGCTGGAAAAATGCATTCTTTTGCGCCTAGAGCAATCAACGAAGACTCCAGATTGGTGAAGCGGCTATCATCAAGAAACTCAGCTAGTCCAAGAACTCGCCTAGTCAGATCAACATAGGCCATCCCAATAACGCATCTGCCATCGTGAAAACTTGGAAATATGGAGACAACAACTGGTGTGTCCTGCATTTCATTGTTTGCAAACAAAACATCTTCAAAGCTTCCAATGTTTCCAGGAGAACCTGTTTTCACAAGTCTCCAATTCGATCCGCTTCCCTCATAAAGTTCTACAGTATGATCATTACGCTCCAGGAGAAGATCCCTAGCAATCGTTTCGAACATGTTCCTACTAATGCTTACGCTTGAAAGAGCATTTGAACCACTCCCGAGCTGACGTAGAGCAGTGGTTGTATGATAATAAGTCTTTGCAATGAAAACTGAATTTTCACCATGAGCTGTATAATAATCCTGCAAATGCATTTAAGAAGTTTCCATAAATCGATGACAAAACAACCAAAAGTCTAGACCATTTGAGAACAATGAACTCACCTTGCGATCAAAGAATCTAACAGCTCTCGTATCCTGAAGCAAAGAACAATCAAAACCCACATAAGCAAAGATCGAGAAATTGCTAAAAAATCTTAAGCCTTTTTTCCTAATTCGCTTCCCAATGAACAAAATGTCTACAATTGCTTCAAACCCTAATTTTAAAGCATCTACTTTCCGACTAGAATTGGTGTTATTTATTGCAATTAGAGGCACTGTACAAGCTCTAACTTCTCCCAGAAATCGAAAGAAAACGAGAACTTACATTTGGTAGGGTTTTGTAGAACGAGAGAAACCCTTGAGCTTGCTTTGCATCTTCCAAAAATTAAAAAAAAAATGCATAACAAATATCAGACCTTTTACAAAACCCATAAACCCAATTGGGAAATCGAATACGAAAATGAGAAAGAAAAAAAAAACTAGGGTTTAACATTACCCAATTTCAGCTCCGGAAGCTTGTTCTGTTCCTCGAAATTACCCTCCATTGGAAGATAGAGAAAGCTAAATCCTTCACCTACCTTCTGCAACTACGGTGCAAATGTTCTTCTTTCGTGGTTTTTCAGTGGAACTGGAATCGAAAGCGACTAGAAGAAATTTATGGTGTCGAATTTGGCGGGAAAGCGGATTGGCGGCAACCGGCGGCGCGTGTATTAACGTTCTTTGAGACCAGGCGTGCAATGTTTCAATGTTTGGTCTATAAAATATCAAGGCCCATTAATTCTCATATTGGGCTTACTGGGCTAACGACACCTACCATTTTGAGTGTGTTACAAATATATATATATACTTCTACTAAGGATTTCATTTCTTTGTAGTAACATGATCAACGACCAAATTATTTGGACAATGATAGTTATTTTTCACTTTATTATTTAGATAATATTATTCCTGTTTATAAATTAAATTGGAAAACTTTGGACAAAGGGAAGTGGAAGGTTTTGTACTATAAAGCACTAAATTGCATATAGAGGACGATGATGGCCTTTGATGAGCCACAAAAGTCGTATGAACTTATCTTTATGTCATTTATGGTTCCAAATAGTCAGGTTATATTCCCTTTTTCTCCTTTATATATTTATTGAATTGATCCCATATTTATCTTGAAATATTCTTCATGAATTTGGAATTGGATCACATTATAAGTTTTTGAAAATGGTGTTGACAGAAGATATTATTATCACATCATAGAGTTTTAAGGGTCCCCAGTTTCTTGTCATGATGATATACCAAAAAACTTTATAGAGTACAGCCAACCTGACAAACCCATGATACACAACACAACCTTATCTATGTACATATATGTAGTCACACACGCACACACAAATATATTGATTTCCTTATACATCCATACATGTGTCTTTGTGTGATTGTGTTTGTGCAATTATAATTGTCAAAACCTATTTTGTTATATCTTTTTCCCACTTCGACATTGTGTGACATCAAACTTTTAAGAACACTACTAAGCTCCAACAAGTACACGTTTGATAAATTATCAAATCCATCATCCAAAAGTAAACCATCCATCATTTCAAGGATTAGTCGACTATGAATTTGAGTATATGTCTTCTGAGCATGATCTGATTTTAATATTGTTATCTAAATTTTTTGAATTAATATACTTTTTGCCTTGGTACAAAAAACATTCCATATTTATTCTTAGGAGTAAACAGAATCACAACCCAATATGTATAGAAGTACTGGTCTCTAGATAACTTATATAATGAACAAGGGACGTAATGAGGGCTCGTGTCATGAACCCGTAACAAGACCCTCTCGAGCCTCACCAGTGACATTGGTGACACGAAGCACAGCCTGTGCACTAAGAGGTGAGAGGTTTGATTGGCAGAAGATTGGCCAAGTGGCTGCCTCTGGATTCTCCTCCTCGGGTTCGACAGGAGTAGTTTTCTTATACACTGTCTCAAGTTCCAGGAAGACTGTCCGTGCAGCCTCCTGAGATTCTGGGAGTTGGTCTCAATTCCATATTCTCTCATGCCTTCAATGCCCTGATGATAACCATAGCCAAAGAAAGGTGATGTTGGTGGGAACATACACTGGATCCAAATGGTTGTCATGTTGATGACATGACAAATCCAAAACAAAAGAACAAGACTGGTTTTATGATAACGAGTGAAGTTTGATTTACCAGTCGGGGAACACATCCGGAGAAGCACGCAGATGCTTTTGCGCGGATCCGAGGACTCTTATTCTTGAGACAAGGTCGAAGCTTTGGCAACAGCAAGGCAGGAGAAACATGTGTAGTCATTGCTACTAATGCTCTTTCCGCTGCTTCACAAACAAATCGCTTGTCTTGGGAAGATTTAAGGAGGAGTTGAGTAAGCTGTAAGAAAGGATTTCGGAATTTCTATTATAGTAAACACAAATATCTGCTATTTGAGGAGAATTCCAAGAGTAGCTGCAAAAGATGATTTACCAGGCGATCCAATTGATCGAATATATGGTCATTATATGAGCTGAAGATGTCTTCAGATGTCATACATGCGGTTTTACTTACAGCACTTCTTGGGTTCTTCAATGATTTCACGACAAACAGGATCACTTTCTCCCTGTAAAGTCTGACAGCGTGAGACTAGAAAATTCTCTCGACGTGTAACTCAATCTACTTTAACTGGTCATTCTCACGAGCACAGAGAAAACGACTTACAGCAAATGCAGCATTTCTTCCTTGTGGAAAATGGAAAGACGACGAACGGTCAAGTGACTGGAATATTAAACAAAGAATTTCCAAAATGGTATTAGGTAATGTCCAAACTCCAAACAGATGAATATAACTGCAAATTTGCAAGGCAGCATTACAAATGAGAAGTCACAGTAAAGCATAGTATAATACCAGGAAAGAACAATTGATACCTTGAGAACTGCATCAACTTCAGCTACATTGTTCAAGTCTTTGGATTTGATATACTCAAGTTCTACGATAACTCTTTCTGCCTCAGGTTTCTCTATCTCATCGCCTGTAGGATGATTGTGATCCAAGGGGACAGAGTTTTGTGGTGGTCTATCTTCAGCTTTTCCATTCATTTTGCCAGCACAAGGATTTTTTTTACAGTCAATATTCCTCTCAGAGACAGGAAGATTCTTCAAATCTTTTAAAGCCTTAGCAGCCATGCGTAGAAGAGTTATCTGCCTGAAAAACAACAAAGAAGACACCAAGAAAAACATCACTTGTGCCATCAGTTACAAGTTTAGATTGGAAATCAACGATAAAACAAACAAAAAGGCAGAATCTGATCAGAATAGAGAGAAAAAGCATTGGCAAAATTGGTGTATCTGCGATTACAAGGCGTTATATGCCTGAAAAGCAACAGAGAGACACCATTATAAGTACAAACAACATTTGTGCTATCAGATAAAACTTTAGTACGGAAATCAACTACAAAATAACAGAATACTAGAGACAAAATTAGGTAGGTAATTTCAAGCATAGGTATTACAGAGTACTAGAAACGAGAACCTTTGTCTGTGACTGCACGAGGATCTTCATAGATACAGCAATAATAGCAACATGTCCACATATATCTACATTCAGTCGGAGGGCGGGCATGAGACACAAACTCCCCCACCTCCCACTAAATCGATTGTCAAAGAAACGAAAGATTCAATAACGACAGATGATCCGGTTAGATCAATGTAGACATATCTCGGCAGAAACAAAGCAAATGCTCAAAGTCCAAAAGAGAATAGAAAAACCTTCAATAGAAAGAAATATTTGGCCACTAAACTCAATCCGTACATCAATGTAAAAGTTCAAGAGAGACCAGTAAAAACCGAAGTGGTTATTACAACAAAATCAGACATAGAAGCAGTGATATACAACTATATCAAGAATCCACATGGGGGAACGAAACTGAAAGAAGGGGTTCGGGATGGGGATGGGGATGGGGATGGGGATGGGGATGGGGATGGGGATGGGGATGGGGATGGGGATGGGGATGGGGATGGGGATGGGGAAGGCGATGGCGATGGCGACGGCGTTCTCGTTGTTTTTCTTCAAAATGATCAGCAGCCAAGCAGTTGGTTTTGATGATACACATGACAACCATGAAGAAACAGAGGCTACCAGAAAGGGACATCCAAGAATCCTTCGCTACACAACCCAGAATAGCAGACATCGTCCCTAGAAATAGTATGAATGTGGTTCGGCTGGAATTTAAATCCTCGGCAGGAGAATGAAGTTGAACGATTGTAACCGCTCCTATTATAGACATAATCACCAGAAATGACACTTCCATCATCACATCAAAGTCCTCGATGCTGTAGGATATGCAATAAATGACAACCATTGTAGCTAGGTAGATCCCAAACCGTCCCTCAGCTCCTAGCCGATAACTCGGGACTGGAACATCGTTGCACAAGCAAATGAATAGCAAACCAATGTATGGAATGGTTGCAGCAGACAAGAAGACATACCTATAGTCATGAACACATACACACACATTATCAATACATATATATAAACAAACAATAAAATCAATGAGACTAAATCGATAAACTCGAAAATTTCCTTACAGTAACTTGTGCAAGGTGCCAACGTTGCGGGTGTCAAACCATAGAACAAAGATGGACCCAACGAGAATGGTGATGACAACTGTGGTAGCGAATAAGTAAAAGGTGATCCGAGAGTAATTACTGGTCACTTCAGCAGTTACATTCTTCCAATTTTGCTGAGCTCGCGAGTTCATGTCTTCCCCTGAAGGGCTCACGAGTTTTTCCATCACGCCTTCGCCTAGTTCCAAATCCATCACTCCTTCGGCTAGTTTCAAATCGCTAATTTAGTTATAAAAAAAAATTATTCGCATACAGATTCACATAATCAGTTCTAATCTCTAAGAAAATAGTCAGTGTTAAAAAGTGTTCTGCGTCTACGGAATCATTGGACTCTCCACAATATCTCCAAAAGAGGACAAGAGTAAAGAACAAGAAAACGAAATAGCTTAAAATTAACGTCAAATCCACATTCATATACATACACTAAAGAAGGAAATCGGATCAATGGAGTACCTAAATGGAACACGGCGACGGGAGACAGTGACGGTGGCAGAGACGCCGAGAGAACACGGAAAATTCAGAATCAGCGGTCGAACACGGCGACGGGAGACGGTGACGGTGGCAGAGACGACGAGAGAACACGGAAAATTCAGAATCAGCGGTGGATTAAGGCGAATTCGACGACGAGATCCAGATCGGCGACGGAGATAAGACTACGGAGAGTCGGCACTCGGCAACACAGATCGGTGAAAGAAAAAGGCGAAGAAGAGAAGCGGAACTTTTATAACCTAAGGACGGCACGAATTCTTATTCTTTCGATCTTGGAACAAAAGGTAGTTATGGAATGCTTGAATGACGATAATACCCTTCGTTTAGATAATTATCTTTGTCAATCGGGCTAACCCAATCCGACTGAGTCCGAAATCCGTAAAATCGAAAGATAGAGAAAGCTAAATCCTTCACCTACCTTCTGCAACTACGGTGCAAATGTTCTTCTTTCGTGGTTTTTCAGTGGAACTGGAATCGAAAGCGACTAGAAGAAATTTATGGTGTCGAATTTGGCGGGAAAGCGGATTGGCGGCAACCGGCGGCGCGTGTATTAACGTTCTTTGAGACCAGGCGTGCAATGTTTCAATGTTTGGTCTATAAAATATCAAGGCCCATTAAATCTCATATTGGGCTTACTGGGCTAACGACACCTACCATTTTGAGTGTGTTACAAATATATATATATACTTCTACTAAGGATTTCATTTCTTTGTAGTAACATGATCAACGACCAAATTATTTGGACAATGATAGTTATTTTTCACTTTATTATTTAGATAATATTATTCCTGTTTATAAATTAAATTGGAAAACTTTGGACAAAGGGAAGTGGAAGGTTTTGTACTATAAAGCACTAAATTGCATATAGAGGACGATGATGGCCTTTGATGAGCCACAAAAGTCGTATGAACTTATCTTTATGTCATTTATGGTTCCAAATAGTCAGGTTATATTCCCTTTTTCTCCTTTATATATTTATTGAATTGATCCCATATTTATCTTGAAATATTCTTCATGAATTTGGAATTGGATCACATTATAAGTTTTTGAAAATGGTGTTGACAGAAGATATTATTATCACATCATAGAGTTTTAAGGGTCCCCAGTTTCTTGTCATGATGATATACCAAAAAACTTTATAGAGTACAGCCAACCTAACAAACCCATGATACACAACACAACCTTATCTATGTACATATATGTAGTCACACACGCACACACAAATATATTGATTTCCCTATACATCCATAAATGTGTCTTTGTGTGATTGTGTTTGTGCAATTATAATTGTCAAAACCTATTTTGTTATATCTTTTTCCCAATTCGACATTGTGTGACATCAAACTTTTAAGAACAATACTAAGCTCCAATAAGTACACGTTTGATAAATTATCAAATCCATCATCCAAAAGTAAACCATCCATCATTTCAAGGATTAGTCGACTATGAATTTGAGTATATGTTTTCTGAGCATGATCTGATTTTAATATTGTTATCTAATTTTTTTGAATTAATATACTTTTTGCCTTGGTACAGAAAACATTCCATATTTATTCTTAGGAGTAAACAGAATCACAACCCAATATGTATAGAAGTACTGGTCTCTAGATAACTTATATAATTAACCTTCCATTATGTCGATTGTTGAAGTGTTAAAATTCGATAAAAATCAAACTTTCCGTAAACCATATCAAGACATGACGTCTTTAGGATAATGCACCTATATACATTAAAAAAAAATGGCACAGAAATAAGATGTACGTTTATATGTACAACAACCTATTACATCATAAACCATATTTTAGTGGTGAAGCATGGAACAACAAACTTAGTAACTTGGACATTATTTGAGTGTTGTCGAAGACTCGAAGCCATTTATAAAGGTTTTAAATGATTAAAAACAAAAAAAAACGAAAAAAAAAGAGCATCAAGATGTTACATCGTCAGGGAAAAGAACATCAATTTCTAAGTAAACTCGTAAAATTAAGGTTGAAATGCAGACATTGATAATGTAGGATTGGAAATATATTTTTTCAAAAAATAAGCAATTTATAATCATTTCATATATATATGAGAAGCTGAGCAATAAGAAAAAAAGACGTGAGAAAGACCATTAAAATAATCAACTGGATAAAACTATTCAGTTATTAGATGACTGATATGAATAATAAGTTCTTCGTAAATGTGGAGTTCTAATAGTAGAAATTAAGTGAAGTATATGACTTTGTTGCCCAAAAAAATGAAAAAAAAAACTAGTATATATATATGACTTTTATCCTCTTACATTTCGCACCATATAGTGGCTTCAAGTATTTTCCTTTTTCTGAAGTTTTTCCCACCAAGCTAAAACATCATTTTCTGAAGTTACAATATTGAATAAGGTATAATTTGAAGACAACAACGGTCGTATAGCTACTTACACTTGGATATATGCATATATGTTTCTAATAAAACTTAGGCATTCTGTGTTTTCAATTGCTATTATATTTATATGATCAATATGAAGATGTGTTCATTTACTTTTATATATATAAACAATAATATGAAAATGTGGTGTTGTCAAATCTCCTTAACTTAAGCGTGAAAGTAGAAACATAGGCTATCTCTATCCCTAAACCTCAAAGAAGCTCTACATCAACTTGTTACTCATCCCATTAAGCTTGTCGCGATAATTTGTTCGATTCGCTAAGAAATAATATTTGATATAGAACCATTTCTCTTCATTCCTGTAAACGAAAGTGAGATAACCAACTTAAAATTTATGATGTATTTTACAAAAGGCGATTGTAATTGAATTATTAATAAAATCGTTTGAACCGAGATAGTATGTTTAGACTAACGTTTTAATAAACGTTTCAAGCTGTTTAAAAAAAAAATTAGAGGATGATTTTCATAATTCTATTTCAGACTTATTAGTTGAAATTTTGTGACTAATTGAAAAAAAAAATTGGTGACGCTTTATTCAGAAATTTTGTGGCGACATTTGAATTTCTAGTATACCTACACAAATTTGTAAAGTAGCAATCTTTTCTTTTCTTAGAGAATTATTATTTAATTTCGTTGTCGTCCAAACAAGAAAATTCTAGATTCGTTTTTTGTGATCTCGAGAATTTTAGGAAAAAAAAACTTTTTTTTTTGGGGGCAAATGAAAAAAAATAACTAAAATGAAGAATATGAAAAGGAAGAAAAGTCAATATTGAGTATGCCTGTGAAATTAAAAAAGTGGAGACAAACACATAATTTTCCAGACACATTTCCATGAAAGGAAATTGCGCGAATGAATGGTAATCTAAAAGAGCATTGACTCTCTTTGCTATATATAGAAAATGATTCATTATCAACCTAAGAACCACACAAATACCAAAAGAAAAAAAAAGTTGACAACCCATTATACAAAGTAAAAATAAATTTTGTACTTTGAGAATGATGATAATGAGTGACTGAGATTTGTAACCAACAACTTTGGCAATAGATAGATAATATAACACATAATGAAAGCACTCAGGGCATCAATGCCAAACTTTTGTAAGGAAAAAAAAAAAGATTGAAAGACTAACCAAAGATTGAAACTTAAATTTTGATTCTCACTAATAAACAACTTAAAATTGTTATTAAAAGAAACAAACTCAAAATTGGTGATATGATATATGTTGTTGTCTTCTTCATGGGTTATTAGAAAGAAGAACTGAAAGCAACCTTAGAAGAAGCCAGCGAGTCCAACCATTATAGTCATGTGGTCCTCCTGATAATTGCAGGCCTAGAGATAGAGAGAGAGGGAAGAGAGATAAAGAAGAAAGAGCATGGGATGTGGTGGATAATTAGGCGGAGAAGGCGGCATGTATAAATGGAAAGAGTGGATAACAATGGATGACCAAAATAGGAGTTTTTATTTACAATGATAGTGTTTCATCTTTGCACGTAACTCCTAAGTTTGTACTTTACCTACGTGCATGTATATAGATGTGGATTAGTGACTTTTATCTCTTGTTAGTTATTTCTAAAAACATGCATCACATCACTTAACACAGCTGACAAGGTCAACATAACTACCTAATTAATAAACTCTTAACGACCGTTAACCGTATTAACTTCTAACTTCTAATATTGCTTTTAAGCGAAGAGATATTTCTAAAATATGTTTTTTTCACAAAAATACAAGGGAAAATAATGATACAAAAGCTTACAAGATAAGCACGAGAGAGAAAAGAGGTTCTCTTTTTAGCGAAAGCGACTTCTAAGTTATAACATAAGTATGAGAGAGTGTGTGTGTGAGAGAGAGAGTCAAAAGAAAATAAAAGATTGGTCGGTCATGCAATACTGAACAGAGAGGCAAAGCTTTTTTCTTTTCTTCCTAAAATTATTGCAGCCTTCTTTTCTTAGGGCTTCACACAGCCACGTGCATTCCTCCAATTTGAAAATGAAACTTTGTATTTTAACTCTCCTATAGCAAAAAGATTATTTTCTCCATATCATGAAAATCAATGTCTTAGAGCTAGGAAGAAGGATTTTGTGATATGAGACCAAAAATTCCAATCCGAGTTTTGATCTTGTTTTCAAGTTTTGTATCACAAATATGAAAACAAAGAGATGTTTTTTGTTTCTTTACATAAAAAAAAAGAAGAGAAATTCTTTTTTTTTTTTTTGGTAAAAGAAGAGAAGAGAAATTCGTCCAATGCGTTCGTCAGTTTTGCTATTTGAACTCAATTGGATTCCAATAAGTCTACGTAAGAAAAAGGAGCTACCCTTTTTTACTAATAATTTACAGAAGAGGATGTTGCATAACAATCAATTTAGAACAATCATCTATGTCTATACTTAATTTTGAGAAACATCCATGATGGATATAAATTGTTATAACAGTGTTTAAATTTATTTGATATTCTCAATAATATATATATATATATATATATTATAATATAAGAATTCATATTTTATACTTTAAAATACAATTAATAATATTTTACAACAATAAATAAATGTATTTAAACCTAAAAGTTGGCACAAGAAAATGGAATTAAAAAATATTACTGATCTGTATGGTTTTCTTGAGGGATCGCCATGATTGATGATTCAGTTTTTACAACCCATTCAGTTCGATAGATTATCTAATATAAGATTTTTTTGTCAAATATTTTTTTTGATCTAGTATAAGTTTTTTATTTATGAAACAACAAATAAAAGATTTGGACTTAAGAATGGATAGAAGTTTTGGAATAACAATATTTGTGTCCTATGTATAAAAATTATTAGATAGAGATACAAAAATTGTTATCTGAACAAATGCAATATATCAATAGTTAGTGTACATATGAAGTCATAAGAATTACACCAAAATACTCTTTAAAAATATGAAAAAGTTGTTTATAGTGTTTTGAAAAATACCACCAAACAAAACTTTATAATTTTATTTGACCTTAGTTCTTTCTTACGGTGAAATGCAAATCAATATTTTATATATATTTTAATTATATATTCCTTGTTCCTATTTCCTTTAGACATAATCTAAAATCTTCTAACTTTTCTTCTATTAATCCTTTTCCAAATAAAGGCATAACTAATAATAAAATTTATCCTTAATTTTATCTCATATTTATTTCTATTCAACTTTTTATTTTGATCTTCTTAATATGCAAACATACATTTATATGTCTATTTTTGGGTGAAATTAAATCTCATTACCTTTTATTTCTTTCATTTAGTTATACCTTGATCTTTATCTACTAAAAATATTAAAAAATATAATCAATGTGGAAAAATCTATCTAACTAAATTTTAAATGTCATTTCAATAATTTAAATAAAGATCTGTTTATTTAAAGTGAAATGTTAATGTAATTGGTAAATATATGTTCTGTCAAGAAACTGTAATATTAATTATTCTAGCTAAATCCTAAAGTTATAACATATATTCTATAGTAAATACAGTGAAATATTTTATATTGAATTAACTATTTTTAGGCATCTTTTAGTGCATGCTATTAATTTTAAAGATATATACAATCTTTGATTAGTTGAAATATAGCTGTCAACAATTTAATATCTATCAAATAATTATACTGAGTTCTTATCTACATATTAGTAATGAACTATCTCAAAGAAATATAAGAACATAAACAAACACAAGGTCCTAATTATAGAAAAAAATCTTGATAATCAAATAAAACGAACATCTATTATCACATTTTCACAAAAAACAAAAACGAATATATTTTTATCATGCCGAAGCTAGGAATTAAGAAAAATATATAAACAAAATAAATGCTTTTTCAAAGGCTTATATGTTGTTCCTTCCCCCATAATGATCTCTTTGCCTCTCTCTCCATATAGCTCTCCCTCTCTCTCTCTTTTTCTCTCTCTTTCTCTCCATTCTAGTTCATAGCACATAGACTCATTTAAGTACGTCGCCTGTGTTGTCTTTCTCAACCATTAGTCCTTTGCTTCGATAAAGGTATTCTCTCTCTACACATTTAGACACACACATAGATTCTCTAGAACAAAGACATATTGTACTATCTGACTAATCACTATTACTGCTCTTTTTTTTTCTTGATTTTGCAGGCTAAGGAAAAAAAGAAATCTCTCTTTCTAATTTTCTTGTTTTCATTTTGGTTGAGACTTGAGATCAATGTCTTCGTCATTGGAACAGTAACCTTTCTCTTTGATTCAAACTTTCTTTCATTTTCTTCTCTTTTTTCTTGTGTGTCTGAAGAAGATTATAGTACAAGTGTCATTCTCAAAATTTTGTCTTAGGGTTTTTTAATTTTGTTACTTCAAAAACCCCTAAAAAGGCATGAACAACAACATTTTCAGTACTACTACCACCATCAATGACGACTACATGTTATTCCCTTATAATGACCATTATTCCTCACAACCATTGCTCCCTTTTAGCCCTTCTTCTTCCATTAACGACATCTTGATTCACTCCACCTCTAACACATCAAACAATCATCTTGACCATCATCATCAATTCCAACAACCTTCTCCTTTTTCTCACTTCGAATTTGCCCCGGACTGCGCCCTCCTCACCTCTTTCCACCCAGAAAACAATGGCCATGATGATAACCAAACCATCCCAAACGACAATCATCATCCATCACTTCACTTTCCCTTGAACAACACCATTGTAGAACAACCCACTGAGCCCTCGGAAACTATAAACCTTATAGAAGATTCCCAGAGAATCTCAACTTCTCAAGACCCAAAAATGAAAAAAGCCAAGAAACCCAGCAGAACGGACAGGCACAGCAAGATCAAAACGGCCAAAGGGACACGAGATCGTAGGATGAGACTCTCGCTAGATGTCGCCAAAGAGTTGTTTGGCTTACAAGACATGCTTGGATTTGACAAAGCCAGCAAAACCGTTGAATGGTTGCTTACACAAGCAAAACCTGAGATCATAAAGATCGCGACAACCCTTTCTCACCATGGCTGCTTCAGCAGCGGCGATGAGTCTCATATCCGTAAGTATCCATTCTTTTCTAGTTTTAAGTCTATTCAAGTTTTCAACTTCTATGAATTTTTTTATATCATAATCTGAAAATTGTAAATTTCCTAATTAATTAAGGACCGGTGTTAGGATCCATGGACACATCTTCTGATCTATGTGAACTTGCATCCATGTGGACGGTCGACGATAGAGGCAGCAATACTAACACGACCGGTACGACCTTAACCGTTGCCTTTCTGATTTACAATTATATATAGAGTACTTTCTATCAAAATGTTACAAAAGATAAATTATCTTATACATTAGAAACAAGAGGAAACAAGGTCGATGGGAGATCGATGAGAGGGAAGAGAAAGAGGCCAGAACCGCGAACGCCCATTTTAAAGAAGTTGTCCAAGGAGGAGAGAGCGAAAGCTAGAGAAAGAGCAAAGGGTAGAACAATGGAGAAAATGATGATGAAGATGAAAGGAAGATCACAATTAGTGAAAGTTGTGGAAGAAGACGCTCATGATCATGGTGAGATAATAAAGAATAATAATAGAAGCCAAGTGAATCGGAGTTCTTTTGAGATGACACACTGCGAAGACAAGATCGAAGAACTTTGCAAGAACGATCGTTTTGCAGTTTGCAACGAATTTATCATGAATAAGAAAGATCACATTTCAAATGAATCTTATGACTTAGTCAACTACAAACCGAACTCATCATTCCCAGTGATTAACCACCATCGCAGCCAAGGAGCAGCTAATTCCATTGAGGTACCTTATTTATATCTACGAGTCACATTTATAATTTTTATGAGTTTTTTTCCAATGGTTTTATCTAAAGCTATACACAGTTAATTCAAGTTTTAGAGGTAGGGTATATCAAATTCAATGACACTAATGCACCACCATCGATTAATTAATGCTATATATAGTTTAATTAGAAGTTAGTTTTTGTGTTTTGTGGATTGGTACTTGGTTATTACTATCTAGTTCCACATCAGCGATTCAAAGGCGCCGGTTTTTTTTAACTGACTTGGTTATACTATTATGGTTTTTATTGTTCAAATTTTCATCGATTTTTTTTTTTTTGGGGCTATGTACCTTGCAGCAGCATCAGTTTACGGATCTTCATTACTCCTTCGGCGCGAAACCAAGAGACCTCATGCACAACTATCAAAACATGTATTGAAACTGATTTCATTTAACATTAATATCTCAAATTAATGATATATAGTTTGGTGAGAGAGATATGTTAATCCATCTTATGTTTTTTTTTCTTAACATCGTAATTAATCATGTTTATATGAAGGCTTTTTCGTCATTTTAGTGTCAAATATTAAACCTATGTGAAGAAATTAATGCAATTTGTATAATATTTTGTTTTCATAGTTCGAGTGGATTTTTAACTGATATGTATCCTTTAAACGTTGTTTGTTAATATTATCTCTGTGTTGTTAAGTTTGTCTATCGTTTGCTTTTAGGAATACAACAAATGACAAAAACAAAAGGAAACGTGACAAACTGATGACAAAATTATATAAGTTAAGATTCATGATTCAATACATTCTCAATCTATATTCCTTCTGAGACCTGGACGTCAGTTCTAGTAATCAGGCAATTCAAAACCTTTCAAGCCTATTAAGTTAAATGCGATCGACAAACGTATCGGGTATCACTAGGCTTGTGATCTATGTATAAGTGGGTTAACGTACATTGTATACAGACAAGTTCATATATGCGTAATTTGTGTAATATATTACGTGGAAACTTTATCATTTTCAAATATATTTTTTATAACTGATGTGAAGCTATTTGCTTTTTCCCTTAACCAATGATAAGTTCTGCTCTAATAAATCGAAATGTCTTGGGAGTAGTAAGTTACTTCTCTATTGTGATAAGTTTGAGTTACTTAATTTGGAGAGTTTGGTTTACTCAGTTTGGTATATCATGTTCCCTAACTAGAGTTTCCATGATAAATATTAATTATTATAAACAAATTAAAATTATATACAGTACTTCTAGATAGATCCTACAAGGGGTTAAAAGTTATGAAACCTGATGATATGTTGCACTAATTAAGCTGTTGGTCTTTGTAGTTTGTATTCCACATTTATGCTATAATAGGTTGCTATCAAACCTTGGGTGGTCGTTGTTGTTGTAGACCGGCGTGGGAAAATGTCAAATCATCCAAAATTACACAACTGTGAGCTTCAGACCACACATGCCGGTATATTCTACCCTTGAAATATACATAAATATATGTGTACATATATATATATATATATATATATATATTATGTTAAAGTTAATTTGCATAAAGAGAAATTTAAAAAGGTTTTGTGAATATAAGACATTAATTTTTTTTAAGCATTAAGCCATTTTCCAATTAAAATAATAGTTGTGTCTTTATGATTTTTATGAAAAAAACTTTTTTCTATGATAAATTTACAAAATGCATATTTTCACAGTTCTCTTATGAAACCTCTTTTTTGTGAAAATCTCATTATGTTTGTTTTCCTATATTAGCTACCTTGGTTCCCAACTTTTTCTTTGGTCTATGATTTGGCGTTTGCTCCTAAGAACGCACACATGCGTCCATATCACTAGAAAAAAAAAAACTAGAAAAAAAAAACTACTAAAATATCTAGTAAAATTCATCTACAGCCTCATAAAGTTTCGTTATTTATCAGAATTAAAATTTTATATAGGCATCTGATACTAAGACATTGACTGTAATATATATATATACTAATATCAGATGTGGAAACTTGATACATAAGAGCTATTATGGAACTTTTTTGGTTATCAATAAAAAAATTGAGCCTCTATGGATGACATAATTATTAAAGTAACTAAACTAGAAATTATAATTTGAATTACAATGCTTTATAAAAGTTGAGTCAAGATGTTTGAATTGTGTCTTAGTTAATTTGCAAACACACATGATGATATACATGGATCCATTAATATTACATCTTAGCCCCAAACATAAAAGACAATGTGGGGAGGATTAATTTAGTGTTTTGTTTTTAATGTGAAGTTTGATTTGATTGTACTAGTTCCTAGACAATTAATTAAGTACTGGAGGAAGAGATTATAGCGCAGTAAGGGATTAAAGAAGTCCCAAACACGAAGTGTCCAAATATTAGGAAGGAATATATATGGAAAATGTAAAAACTACTTCAATGACATTGAGATCATTGAAATGACAAAAGTAAGTTAAAAGAATAAAGAGACATTTGAGAAAGAGAAAAATGAACAAGTACACAAAGAAAAAGAAAGGAAACAATATTTCTATAATAAAAATTATCAACAACTTCATAACATAACTTTTTTGATACACCGGTCTAATATGTTTGGATTTTATCAATAAGTCGACAAAAACGTATGCTTATGTTTCTATGAAGTCATGTGCAAGGCAATCCCAAACATGAAAACACAATGAGAATCCAATTGTCTTTGACTCGATCAGGTCGAATTCTTTTTTGAAACGATTAATTTTATCAACGATATGAGCTAACTTTGAATATATCTAGTGACTTGGTATGATGGTTTCCAAATAAGCAAAGCACTAGTAAGGTAGAAAATGTGATTGAACTATAAAGAGAGTGACAGTCAGAGGATTCCTAAACCACGGTTATTCTCGCAGAAAAAGAAAAACAAAATCAACTATGTGACAACTTAGAAGAACAACAGAAAGTTAAAGTAGATAGATAAAGAGGCCACATGCCTACATTTGTCAAGGTTTCAAAGATTAAACATATTTTAGAATTTAAAATAAAATAAATAATAATAATAATCTGCGGTGATAACTAAAAGAAGAAGAAAATGCCAAAATCAAATGAAAACCCAAATTAGTTAAATAATGTCTCTTTTAATTTAGAGTACAGAAAACAAACCAGAAAAGGGACAAACTGGAAGAACTTAAAAGGTGACTAATTTTCTTATCGAGAAAAAAAAAAAGAGAAGAAGAAGAAACAAAGCAAGAACCGAACACAGATCTGCAAGTTTCTTTTCCTC
Source organism: Arabidopsis thaliana (assembly GCF_000001735.4). Taxonomy (NCBI): domain Eukaryota; kingdom Viridiplantae; phylum Streptophyta; class Magnoliopsida; order Brassicales; family Brassicaceae; genus Arabidopsis; species Arabidopsis thaliana. The sequence goes on from NC_003074.8 coordinate 6,388,436, forward strand.
AATTTTAAAGAAGTTTACTAATCTGCAAAAACGGTAATCAAACCCGAACAAAGTTAGAAGAAAGTAAACTAAAGGAGATCTGTTACCAGAGGAAAAAAAAAAAACCCTAAATCTGGGTTAGTTATGAGAAACAAGAGCTTTGACTGTTAATTATTACAAAAACCAAAAGAATCCGACCACAAATGTACTTGTTAGATAGAGATGCAGCAGATCCAGACATAGATATATAGAGAATTAATGAGACCCAAAAACAGCCAAATTAATTACCCGACCTTGCCTTTTTTTCAAACCCTATATATTTAAATTAGATGCCCTAGAGAGAGATAGTGGCTTTGAAAGACAGATACCAACCCTAGAAGAAATAGGAGTAGAGAGAACTGTAGGCGTCCGGTATCAATGGCGCATTCTTAGGGTTTTTATCTTTTTGTTGTTGTTTGGTTGAACCAAATGGAGAAGCGGTGAAAGCTATTCATACTTAGAGGAAGCTGGCTCATTAGGCTAACCGCCAGTTTTCAATTATATAGAAGTTTATGATTTGTAAACTTAATTTCTTCTTATTCACAATGACTAATAGCATGATTAGCATATATGTATATAGTTTAAGATCTTGTTTTCTTCATTATTCTCTCTCTGGACGCAATTTTTGACTTTTGAAACAAATGTGATTTATTTGTTCATTGATTAAATTAAATTTAGATATATCATTAGTTTATTGATAATATGAGTCATATATATATTGGCTACGGTCAGACCGGTTGATCCAATGACCCGAAGACTTCCGGTTCACCTTCCGGTCCAGTTTTAAAACCCGACCACATAAACGCTCTTTCTCAATTAGCTTCATCTTCTGCTCTTCGCCTCTTCGTCATCAAAACTCTCTCTCAGTCCGTCGATTTGACAATGATTGACTTGACACAAGTTCGTTTTATCATGGGAGTTATCGGTACGATTTCCTTCTCTTAAATTGTACCATTTCATACCGTATACATTAATTTAATCTAGTTGTAAACAGTGATATGAATCCGAACAAGCATCTATTATATATGGATCTTGACTCTAATGGCGGATCTCTTTATGCAGGAAGTGTTTTTACTACTGGTCTCATGGCTGTTCAAGTGTAAGTATCCCTTTTCCTTTTCCTCTTTCTCTTTTTTTTGTTTTTCTTTTCATAGTGTCGTTATATATGTGTTTTAGTATATTCTCATTATATTAACATAATCCGTTTAACAATCTGTTTAGTATATTTATGAGTCTGTTGATCAATAACGTACACATAGAGGCCTCGGTTGGTAATGATAAAGCCATATTTTCTTCTAGAAATGTTATGGGTTTTCTATGGACTTCCCCTTGTTAATAGGATAGTAGTATCTTCGTTTTAACAACTGGTGCCTTCGGTTTGGGAATTGGAGCTATCTTTTTAACCGTCTTCTTCATCTACTGTGGCCACAAGAAAACCTCCGTGTATGTTTCTTCAGTCTTTACTATTAGCTAGCTCATAATTATTAATGATGTGTATGTGCAGAGGTACATTGTGTCACGTCTTTTGGTTGAGATCACTGGGTGTACTAGTGATGGTTCTCATTACGCTTTTCGCAATCAAAAGTTCATTTGCTAAAACAAACATTCGTTGGTGATATTTTGCAATATCTCCTTGCTTAAATATCCCTTAGCTTCTGTCCTCGTAAGTCCCCTATCTCTCATTGATGGATGGTCAAAACATTTATTCATTACGAGTAATTGATTTAATTAAATTATTGCCTGAAAAAACAGAAAACGGCGGAGATGGAGATGGAGATTGCGGAGTACTGTTAAGTATATACAGTTTTGGTTAACGTTCGTTCTCAACATGGTTTTGGACATTCTTGTAAGTATTTTCTTTTAACACAAAAAACTTTCATGTTTTTTAGTTAAATAATAGATTTGCCAACGTTTTGTTTTTTGTTTTGTTTATGGCGTATATAGGTAAAAACAATGTTCCAAGAACATTGGTGTCTGGTTCTCAGCTAAATAGTCTATGCCTATTGTCTATTAAAAATCTACTGCAAAGGTGAAAACGGACTAGAGACTCGGGAACATCATAATGATATTTTCTCATATATACAGAATTTTACTTTTCTTTTCCTCGCTTGAGTTTGAAAGATGAGGCCATGATTCGATGATTAGTGTCTTCGACTTTGAGTCATACTGGGAATTAGTAGGACGACCACTTATCGCCCCATTTTATTCTTCTACGTCTTCTCTAAGGTATATATATATCCCACAACTTTCTCAGATTTATAAAAATGTTACATATGTATATTCAAAATCTAAAATTATATATATATACAAAATTACAAGGCAAAATCAAGTCCTATATGATGAAATTGATTATCCATAAGTGCGAAACAAATTAAGCAGATGTAATATCAAATTAACGGATCACTTTTACTTTTGCTCCTTGATTCTTGTCACTTAGATACAAACATACTATAGTGAGCATCATATAATATGATTATATACATTTTCATATCTTAATAGGCCTATAGTAGGTTTCTGTTACGAAGCCCATTTATATCTACAAAATGAAATAATGGTACATCTACATCATAGTGGGCCGAAAGGGTAGACATAGGCCTGATAAGATTGAAATAAATAAAACAATAGAAAAACCAGTATTTTGTCCCTTGGGAAAGAAACGATTTTTTTCTTAGATGGGAGTTTGAGCCTAGTGAAGAGCCGAAATTGTGACTCTCGACCAAAGAGGTAGATCGGTTCCAGAGGCATAACATCATACGTGACTTCTCACATTAATATATCTACTCATGCGCAGATTTTTATCTAGTTTGTACTTGCGTTCACAACTTCACATGCATCCTAGATTTATATAGTATCGTAATAGAAAAAAATGAAATTAATTTTAGAAAAACAATTCTTAATAAAGTCTTTGCTTCTCTATTTTAAATTATACATATTATATTTCAACGTACACTTGCTGATTACATGGATAATGATTTATATTATATGTGATTGTGATTCTCTCTACTCATCTATAATAAGTGTATCATCATTTAAAAATGTTAGAATCGCCTCTCCCTCTCAATGTTTTTTATTACTATAAAACAACTCGAAAAAAGAGAAAAACAAAGTTCAAAATTTATAATTAAAAGGAACAGCGAATCTATGAATCAAAATTCTTTTGTGCGACACAGTGATCCAAACGTGCATGCACTACGGTCAACTTTTCTTGGAATTGCGTAGTGAAGAACGTATGTGCTAATTTTGGATTAGTTACGCTCTTACGTATTTAAATGGAAAAAATCTTATTAATAGTATAATGTAAATTTGTTATAAAATGGAAAAAAACACCCAAGTAAACCATGCGCAAAAATGGGATAGAATATTAGCTTTGAATTATATATATGTTCGTTGTAACTTGTAAGTAAATTTTATTTAATTATAGGGGGAGGCTACCTAACACTTCTGGATATCGTGCTTCCTAACTCCCCTTCAATACCGAGTCTTCTTGCTAATTATTTGTACCAAACTGTTTGAATTTAAGGTATGATTATTTAAAATTCATCTGCCACCAAATTTGTTTGAAAAATTTATAAACTAATAGTACTACTCTATCGCATTTAATAGCTCTTGGTAATATGATAGGGCTACGAATTGTAATCATACATTGGTCTTAAAAACAAATAAATAAATGAAACTTGATTAGTTGGTTAATAAAAGAATATGGGTCGTGCCGGTCAACTACATTTAGCGTTTCTCAATGTTCTAAGAAATGACCCTTCACGCTTAATTGAAATGGCTAACGTAACTGTTAATTAGTTTTTTTCCATATGTGAATGATAGTTCTGTTTAGACTAAATGAGATTGAATTGATTATTAATTACATCGAATTAAAAGTGTTCATATATCATATATGATACCTCGTACTCGTAGTAACAAAATTGCAGTATTGCCTTAGTAATTAGACAAACAATAAAACAATATAATCACACTATATATGTAGGAGTGAAACCGTAACATCACTTCATTCAAAACTATTCGCAACAAATATGTATAAACGGCGTCGACGATCGAGAGAGAGACCGAGTCAGATTTTGTTAAGCAAACAAAAACAAACCAAAATAGAAAACTCAGTGGGTCCCTACCTATACCGGTCACCGTCGCGTTGTGAATTTGGTTGATGATGTTCTCAGTGACAAAGATCAAGTTGATGAGAACTGAGAAGCCAAATAGGTCCACTATCACTAACCCGACCCAACCAAAGCTAACCCGACCCATTTCATCTTATTCTTCAACGTTAGACTTAGACACGTGTTTCGCAACACCTAGAGAATAATGTAAGTCGTGATCATGAAACAGCACTTTGCAATTGTGTGACTAGGATAATGTACATCCGAAACACATTTAGATTATGCACTTAACAAATATACATTAGGACCGAACTGAATAGAGCTCGTAATCTTTCTTTTCCAAAAACAAATAAAAGTTCTTTATTTGGCCGATCCATACAAGTAAATTTCTGCATGTGTTTGCGTTTTTTCCCCTTACTCGCTAGGTATTTGGCTGTTAATTGCATATAAACTCCAGACAAATAAAGACCGCATCTAAACTTAAATTAAGTCCCGCATAATTACCTAACAAAGTCAAATTGGGTTTGGCTGAATCAGCCTCTCTTTTTGTTAAGGCAGAATCAGCCTCTTACAATATCTACTCCTAATTTAAGCAGCCTTATTTGTGGTACGAATTTCTATGATATTGTTGATAATTTATAAATGCTGACGCATGTTTTGTGATTTTGTGATAAACATAAGGAAATAAATTATTGCATATCGACCAACACCTAAATTTGAGTGGGTTTTTCACCACACTTGATTGCGTTGTTGATATTTGCCCCACCACTAGTGCTTGATACACGAATCGACGAACCAAAATAGTTAAAGATAAAGAAAACTTAAACTTTCCAAGCGTTGCACAAAAAAAAAAAAAAAAACTTTCCAAGCATACAAAAATAGTTTAAAAAAATATATTTTATTCTAACAAAATAAAAATTTACAAATAGATAAGAAAAAAATCCAAATAATATAAAATAAAAATGATAAGGAAGAGCTGGCGAATTCTGTTACAGCAATAAAAATATTTCTAATATAACTAATGTATTAAACGAATAACATTTATCAAGAAATGAATTCAAACACGTAAGAGTATTATCAAGAGATCGTTGATGCATGTCTCTCGCATGCTCGTTAGGTTTCATACACAAAACATAAACAAATAAATAGAATGTAGTCATGTACTTATTCATTGATATCATATTATATAACACAGGATCATTACAGAAAATCAAGAAAATGTCAAACACAATATAAGATGTCAACGAAAAGGCTACCGAGTCAGCCGGTAACCTAACACTCTTTTAATATTAAGGGACCTACATTAACGCGTGCATTAATATAAATATACGTAAACCAACCATTTCAGACAAGAGAGAGAATCGCATTAACAAAAAAACAAACGAATCTTTTGAGTTTAAAACCCTTTTTCACTTACCGGAGAAATGGAGAGATCGACGCCGGAACATGTCTCCTCCGCACACAAGCGCATAAGCGTGAGCTTCCTCGTGTCTCTCATGGTACTTTGTGCTAGACACGCAAGCAGAGTTTCCAAGAAGCTTAAACCCAAGAAGACTCGGAAGCAAACTCATCTTGAAGACTATCTCGAAAGCCCTAAGTCTAACGGAAACGGTAGCGAAGACGGTAGAGGAGGAGGAAGGTTTGGATGGAGTCCGGCAAGGACTTTTTCTCCTATGAGGGTGCGTCCTAAGGAGCTCTACACGACCTTGAGCAACAAGGCGATGACTATGGTTGGCCGGAAAAACAAAGCTTACGACGGTGGTCCGACGAAGAAGACGGCGGTGGAGATGGTGATGGAGGAGGATGAGGAAGAGTACGGCGTTTGGCAGAGGGAGATTTTGATGGGAGGAAAATGTGAGCCGTTGGATTACTCAGGCGTGATCTACTACGATTGTAGTGGACATCAGCTAAAACAAGTGCCTCCAAGGTCTCCACGTGCCAGTTTGGTTCCGGAGCGCCCGACTCGTTCTTATGTCGGGTCATTGTTAAACCCGACGGGAAAGGAAATTTAAATTTTAGTTTGAGAATTTGAAATTTTAGTATGAGTATTTGATTGTTGTTTGAGGTGTCATCACGTAAGTGGTAAATTCTCTAGGAGCTTTGTTGGTCCCTTGTCATTAGTAGATGCATGACATGTTTTTATGCATATTGTTGTGTAGTTTATGTATTTAAGACGTTTGGCAATTTTAAAACTTTAGTAGTTTAAAAAAAATCCGATATAATAAAGGCTAAGGTTTCCAATATCAACCGTTCATATATAATCATTCAAATGTATCATTAAAAAAAGAAGCGATTACATGTGGTTGAACTATATTTTTCTATATATATACGAAATATAATTAGAAGTTGAATCCACTATGCGGTAAAAAGGCTCCAATGATGGCCTTTAATTAGCCGTGTTAATGATATCAAACGCCAAAAATAATCGCTTTCAGAAATACTTAGACCAAATCAACGGTTGACGTTCAGCCAAACTTTGGTGTTGCTTGAAGTTTTTTTTTTGTCTGCAAATCAAAACACAAAGAAGTCAACAAAAAAAAAGTAGGCGCGTGAAGAAGATTCCAACTGTCTTTAGATTCTCAATGATACATGCTTAATTTTTGTTTTTATCCCTCATGTCACGTTCGAGCATGTAACCATTGTATGCCTCTTCTAAATCTTCAATGACTGGTTCTTCCAATGTAATAGTAGATTACTAGCTAGTAGCTACAAAGGGTAAAGTAGGTTCTGCTACAATAATAAATTATCTCAGTGCATGCATCAACCCACAGTGAATCATTAATTTAGCTACTATAAACGGTAAACATTCGAATTAAGATTTTCTTAATAGTTTGGAATCTTTGCAACCTGTCAAACCAATTACCAGTGGACATAATTTTTTAATCTTACCAACATTTTACAATCCTTTCCTTTTTCACTAATAAACATGTTTGCATCCGACACCGTATTCTCTCTTTAGATTTCAGTCCAGTGTTAATTAATACAAAAATAGACAATTCTCGTGTTCATAAAAGTATAAAACGTATAAAGAGGGTTATTAAGTCATTGGTTTTAACTGTAAAAGGTTCTTATTGGATTTTTTTTTTCCAAACTTTGAACATGACTATTTATAATAAGGAATTTTCATTATTAGAAAAAGAACACAAAAAGGATGTAACATGCTCTTCCATATCGTCTGAAATAAGCAATGAAGATAGAAAAAAATGGTAGTTATTTACTCTCATTGTTTCTTCGAATTCAAACACAACGGAAGACATTTGATTATAATATAAGTATCTCTCCAAAAATGTATAGAAAAAAAACTTAAAAACAAAATGAAATATTACATTTCAAGCGACGGACACAAAGCTTACATTACACATAACTAGATAGATATTCTTCTTCATCTTATAAAGTATAAACGGAAACAAAATAAGAAAATGTAATATTACCATGAACCGTGTTCCTCCTCCATAAATCGAACCGTGATCGGTTAATACTACCCTGAACCAGACTATACCAACCGGTTCAGGTCAAGCACCAGGGGCCGCATCTTTAGCCCTGCCATGGAAGTAACCACCGTATTCTCTAGCGTAATCTTTGACGTGAGATGCCGTGTCATAGATCCTACTACGTGCATAATCCATCTGATTCGATCCAACCGGGTGCATTCCCCGGAAATAGCGGTACGTCCACGACACTAAAGCCACCGTTCCGACAAGAAATCCGGAGACCGTTAAGAACCCGCCAACGACGACAAAAACGGGAATCCATATCGGACTCGAGATGATGATCAATGGAAGAAAGACAATGAAGCCGAGCACGGCAGCGGTGACGCTTACACCAAGGAGGAAGAGGAGGATGCCAGTGGAGATAAAGAGAGCGAGGAAACCAAAGAGCTGCGAGGATGTTGGTGAATGGGATCGGAGCTGATGGAAAAACGACGAGATGGGGCTGTTGCTAACGGTGGTGGTGGCGGTGCTACCATAATTGGGCCAATATTGGGCCTCGCCGCTAGAGAACCTTTCCGCCATTGTAGAGAGCGATTGTTGTTTTGTGTGTGTGTGTGACAGAGAACAGAATGAGGAAGGGTAAAACAAATGGAGGACAGATTCAGCTTTGAGGTGGCATTCATGCAATGTTTGTAAACACGTGGAGATTGGTCTTGGTTTTCACTTTGTCTAAAATCGAGATTTTGGTTTAGATTCGGTTTAGTCTAAATCGTATTGATTGGGTTTGGTTTGGGTTTATTTGCCGAAAACCATGGAAAAGGGCCAATGCCAATTGAAGAACACTAAACCAAACCTTCAAGTTACAAGAAGAGACAACAGAAGCGAAACTAGAAATACTACAATAGCAAATTGTGTACCTTTATGACAACAATTTTTTGTATGTTAAAAATCAGTAGTAGCCAACGCCTCTAAGCTCAGCAGAACTCGGTTGCTGCATATCACCGGCTTTTCCCAAAAACACAACTCGGCCTGTAAGGAGAGAAAACAGAGATCAATATTTAATTGTTTCCCAATGAAATATGTAAGAAATGGAGTTTTAGGGGTTGAGCCATTAGTACCGTTTCTACGAATTGCTACTTCTCTTATACGTCGAACCAAACCAGTGACAGGATCAGTGAATATCTTCGTCTCCAGATTACCCTCTAAGTAGATAACAGTACTGTTGAATGAACACGAAACAAGTTGTTATGACACATACACAAAAGCAAGCTACCATTTTGAATCTAGCAAGCAAGATTCACCTAAAGTTTCATCCTTTTTCACCGATTCTTGATCGATATCAGACATGATACATACATTTGTTCCTTATTCTATCATCACATAACCTTACAAGCTAAATATGATCTCAGAAGAGAACTAACCCGGGTTCAACATTCTTCAACACAAGATCTGCCAAGCGTTCAGGGTAAACAGAGACACGGTGCCACTGCACCGCAGACCGGCTCGCATACTCTCTCGGATCTTCGTTAATAAGCGGTCTCCGGTTGTTCCTGATCCCACCAGTTCCTACAGAGAAGAGAGTGACAGTTCTACCACTCTTAAGCTTCTTCTGCAGAGGAAGCTGACCCACTTGCCCCACCAATATTGCCTGTATTAAACCAGAAATTAGTCTAGAACACACTAATTATTAACCTATCCAGAACGAGAATCTAATGATGTTCACAAAATGACTCAACAAAGATCATACAAAAGGCAAAATTGCAACGATCGATTTAAGAAAAACAACAAAAACAGAGTATGTATCAATTGGAATTAGAATCTAAGTTTGATACCTTGAAAATGCCAGAGTCAAGGCCATTTTCGAGTGGACGCTCTTCCATAACGCGTTCTTCTCCGGAAAATCGAGAAACTGGATCTGAGGCCTTTGGTTCAATGGGCGATTCTAACTCGTCAAAGTCGGAGTCTTCTGGGGAAGTGATGTTGTTGGTACAGAAAGACATGGAAGCTTGAGAAATTCTAGGGTTCGATAGAAGAGATCGATAGAGTCTTCTAGAAAGTGTAGCCATTGAATTCGCCATTTTCGATCTTCACTGAGATTTTCGAATCGAATCGTCAAATGTTGGATTCTGGGTTTAACGTCATAAACCCTAAAGGGCTAAAGAGCGGAGAAAGTGATTAGAATATTTTGGAATAAAGTGCCTCAATTATTTCAAATCTAATACTTTTTACCAAAACTCTCTTAAATGACAATTTCAACCCACATGCTGAAATGGTCAATAAGAAGAAGAAATTTGCTTTTGTCGTCACCAAAAATACAACTCATAGTCCTATGTATCCGTTAATAAGCATTTAACAATTCTTTTGGAATACACATCGTCTACATAAATTTTGTAATTCAAAATAACAAGCAAAAATATCCCACAATTCTGATATTCCTTTACAACTTCAAGTCATGTTGTTTTCGACAAAATATCTTTTTGATTCAAGAAATTAAAATACCAAGTCAAAGAGATATCCATTAATATCCCTCAAGAAGTGGTCAACTCTAACAAATCTCCAAGTCTCACTCTTTTTAAACTCAAAACCTCACAAGTCACAAGTCATTACGAACACTAAAAAAAAAACAATCTCTGTAACTTTGGTTAGAGCTTCCTTCATATCAATCCAAAAAAACAACAAATGGATTCATCAAAGAAGATCATTATCGTTATGTTTCTTGTAACATTTTACATGTTTTCATGTGTTTCAAGCACTGAATTTGAAGTTGGAGGAGAAAATGGTTGGATCGTACCAAAATCTAAGACTCTTGGAGATGCGTTTAACCAATGGGCGTCAGATAACCGGTTTAAAGTTGGTGACACTCTCCGTAAGTAATTAAGTATATTGAACACTTTTGTATGAAGTTTAAACGTTTCATCTTGTAAGATAATAAGATATATTAACTCTTTTGTGCGGTTTTTGGTGAAGGTTTCAAGTACACGAAAGACTCAGTGTTAGTGGTGTCAGAAGAAGAGTACAAGAAATGCAAAGCGACCAAACCACAACTCTACTCAAACAACGAAGACACTGTTTTCAAACTAGACCGACCCGGTTTGTTTTACTTCATCAGCGGTGTCTCTGGCCACTGCGAAAAGGGTCAGAAGATGATCGTAAAAGTTATGGAGACGGAGTCTTCTACAGAGTCTCCTCCTCCATCCTCTTCTTCTTCTTCTTCGTCATCATCATCTCTTCCGGCGTCAACTCCCAAGGCCAAGAAGAGCAATGCCTTCAAAACCGCAGTCCAGTTCAGTAGTTCCGGTTTTGTTGTCTCTGCTGTTCTGATTGTTTCAGTTTTTGGTTTGGTTTAGTTCCAGCGGTTTTAGCTGCTGAAGATCTTAGGCCGGTTTAGCGTTTTCTTTTTCTTTGTTTCGATTACTGAATTTGGTTTCCGGTTAGACCGGTTTAGATTCAATGAATATGTTTTCACTTTTCATGTAGTTCCGATAATCACTTAATAAAGCTCTTTATGGTTTCTTTATGTTTTCTTATTCCATTTCCATGTATCAGTTTTTATTATAAGCAAACGATATCAACAATTCTTAAAAAGTTATAACCCATAGAACTGAAATATTAATAGTAGCCAAGGAACATTTCATTTAAATCAAATGCACTGTTTACTCTTTAAACAAAACTTGGTGGTGGTAATTAGTCAAAACTACGGAGCAAAATAGTAATTTTGTAAACAAATGACACTTTATGCCTCCTTTGTAGGTGTGGACTTGCCATAGGGACTGTAAGGACTGAAGCCATTGCGACCTTGCTGCTTTCTCGCCTTCCTCACCTTCCCAGCTCCACTTTCTATGTTCAGATTCACTTTAGGCGGCGAAGAGAAGCAGAACGATTCAGCAACAGCCTGTGATACTCAACGTCAAAACACGAGATATTAGCTATTATGAAAACAAAAATCTTTGGAAGAATATTTGTTTTTTAAGTTTCTTTTACCAGGAGGTCAAGTCGGTGAACATTAAAGATGTCTTTCAAAGAGTGTGAATTGTATGCTGAGAGATAAGCCCTGTACGCATCTTTGGCTAACTTGTTCAGATTGTAGTCCTTGGCAACACATTTCTCCTGTGAGACAGAACAAGAAACGTTGTTATTACAAATGGAAAGTTATTAAACCCACAACATTACTGAATCAGAAGTCTTACCAGCGCAGATTGAACATTACTAAGCCTCTTCTCATTGAACTCAAGCTCTTTAACAGGTACTTTCGCAGCCTGAGGGTTAAATTACAAATTAAAACTCAAGTTGGTTAACCCACAATAAAATTTCAATAACCATTCTTACCTTCAGGTAGCGAATAAACTGAAGTTCTTCAGGAATCAAGACAAGTAATGCCTTTCCCTTTGCTCCTTCTCCACGGGCTGTTCGACCAACCCTATGGATATATTCCTGAAATAACAGCACCAAAGAACAATCTAAGATACACATACAGAGGCAAAGGGATATGCAAAACCAAATATGAGGAAGTGTTTGTCTTACCGTTGGCTTGTCTGGTGGATCATACTGTATAATCCAGTCCTACAGATAATAAAAATCGCCAGAAATATGATTTCCATAAAACCATTGGTAAGTAAATGCGTACAAAACCAATGCAAGAACATAGATGTGGAGACGTACCACGGAAGGAATATCGAGACCACGAGCAGCAACATCAGTACATAACAAGATACCTTTCTTTGCTTTCATGAAGTCGAAAAAGGTTTTAGTTCTTCTGTTCTGATCCATGCCTCCATGAATATCAGAGACATCCACGTCGCTTATTTTCATGATTTCCGTATGGAATTGTACCGACTTGCAAGTCGAGAAAAATACCATAATCTTTTTATTTAGGTTCTTTTTCAAAAAGGAAATTAGAAGGATAAGTCTTTGTTTGCTCGGAACAACACAATAGCCTTGCTCCAATCCTTCATTTGTCACCTAACAGTTTTGGAAACTTGATAAGAAAACTCTCCATGCTCCCTTAATATCCATTATCAGAGTATTTAATTCATACCTTGCGTCTGCCATCATCGACATCCACATGAACAGGTGATGTCAATGACACCCGAGCAAGATCTTTAACCTGTAAGATTAGACAATGCATCATAAGAAACAAAAGATACTAATAATGACCATACAACAGCCAACAGAAAAATACCTTAGAGGTCTGGGTGGCAGAGAATAACGCAGTTTGCCTAGTCTGCAGAAACATGGTAAGAACTTCAATCAGCGCAAAAGCCAAATACACAGTAATGCCAGAAATTTTGGCAAATAAGTTGTGTTGACAGTTGAACAAACAAAATTCCTACGAAACTACTTTGGTAGTTGTTTCGGATGAGGAGAATATCAACACCAAAGGGCATTCACATGATATTGGCATGTTTCTATAAAAGAGATAAAAATGAAGTCTCTGATACTGGTGAGCCAAAATGAATTCATCTAGTTTTCCCATATCTTTTTTGGTTAGACCTTAATTTAGACCCAAAAAGATGAAATTACCTTTGGTAAAATCTTTAGAATCTTATTCATGTCTTCCTCAAAATTCTCTTCCAGTATCCTATCAGCTTCATCGATCACAAGGCACTGCAATTTGTAGGGAATACATATGGCAATAAAAATTTATTAGAGTCATCTATAGCATAAAGCTGTGTATTTACATTTCAACTATTAGTATTGCTACAGCCCAAGCTACAAACCTAAACAAACCACGGAATATGTGTGGATCACATCGGCAGTATTCCATTTGTAAGTCTAACATTGATGCAACAGAAATAATATAGCATAAGCTGTTGTCAACAGTTCAAATATTTATCTATGGGCTCCTTTACATAATATTGTTTGTTTACTGGAAATTATGGCCATGTGGCTCAACAGTAAAGCTTTTTGCATTTACATCACACAAAGAAGACTAGACAACACGCCAAATGTAACAATGGAAAGGACAGTACCTTCAAGTGTTTATAAATGAAAGCCTTTGTATTCTGAAGATGGTCAAGAAGACGACCAGGAGTTGCTATCACCAAGTTTGAACCACTGGCAATGCGTTGTGCTTCCGACCTTCTGTTATTGCCACCAATAACCATGCTGACTGTCTGTGAATGATGCTTGAGTAACTCCTCCGCCACATTTTTAGTCTAAAATATCAAAATAGTAAAGTGAAAACCAGAATGGGAGGCCGCAATAACATACAACGATGCTCATACTTTACAAACACAAAGCAATATCAATGATTCAGCTAGAAGAAAAACGAGAACCTTACAGATCTGATCTACCTAGCGCATTACAACAATTACAGGACATATCTACTCGAAATGACAGCATGGTTGTTGCTACCAAGTTGAAAATGCCTTAAGTTAATAAAAACGAAAATTACCTGGATAGCAAGTTCCCTTGTGGGGCAAATAACAATCACACCAGTCCCGTTGCGAGGAGAGAAACGCTCTTTAAACAGCAACTCAACAGCCGGAATGAGAAAAGCAAGAGTTTTACCAGAACCAGTTCTGGCAGCACCAAGAACATCCTTCCCCTCCAAAAGGGGCTGAATTGATCCAGCTTGAATCTGAATAATAGCAAAAAATGATTAAGAGACTTAGAAACATACTCTACAACAAGTCACAAGACCATGTAGTGAGAAGAAGGTTAAAATTAACGTACTTGCGTCATGTACTGAAAGCCCATCTCCTTGATAGCTATAGAAGTTTGCTCAGATAAGTCGAGGGAATCAAAAGTCACATTAGTCATTATCCCTTTCCCGACAATCACAATATTCTTCTCATCTTCACCATCTTCCATTGCTTCCACCTTTTCTTCCTCTTCCTCGATTTTGCCTCTCACTTTCTTAACCTTCTTTTCACTCTTCTTCTGCGTTTCATCAGCGTTTTCCTCTACAGTGTGGGTTTTTTCTTCAGCCTTTTGCTGCTCATTCTTCTTCCCACGGCTTCTCTTCCTAACCCTCTTCTTCAGCTCTTCAACGGATGACTTGTCCGATTCAACCATGTTTCCACTTTCTTCAACCAATCAATTCTGCAGCAATATTAATGAATTTATGAATGAAAAAAACAACAAATTTGAGAGTAATTATACACCTCTAAGAGAAGGGAAACAGAGCAATCCCAAAGAAAAACAGAGTAATTAAAGCTGTACTCGATTTCATCTAGGGTACAGAGATTCGAAAAGGAACAACCACTTGAAGAGAACCCATAGATTAAAAAAACTTACTTTTAGAAACGAAGCCACTTGAAAAGGATGGGAGAGAGCTCAGAGAATCGAAGAAATTTGCTGTGGAAGAAGTTGAGAGAGAGAGAGAAACGTAAGAGTGATAACGCGGCGCGGAGACAAGGTTTAGGGTTTAACGAGCCTTTGAAGTTGTGTAATTCGTAACCTTTTATTTATTTTTTTATTTTTTAACATTTATTTCATTATACACCTAATTTCAGTAATTCGTATAATATCGGCAATTTTTTTTATATAAATAAGTATGTACTTGTGTTAAAAAAAAAATGAGTATGTGATTAACTAAAATGCACATAATTTCAGTTTTATCCGTCTATTATTTTTATTTTAAAAATACATTAGTCAATTCTTCTTTTGGCTTACAATTCACAAACTACTCCCAAAATCAAGATGGTTAACAATTCGGTTGTGAAGCCTCAGCTTTTTCTTAGTGTATTTTCTAGAAAGAAAAAAAATTGTTTTATAAAGATATAATTTTTAGGTTTTCAATGTATTTTTTTCAATAAATAATAACAAGATATTGTTATTTTCAAGAAATATTGATTGAAAATTTTATATTTATTGAATTACTATTGGGTTAGAATTATGGAAATTGTTTAATGCAAAATAGTATATTTATAATTAAACATTAATAAAATTCTTAACGTGTGAAAACTCTAAAAAATATTTTTTTTTAGAAACTGAGAATTGTCTTAGCCAGATTCATAACACGTGATCTGTCTAGAAAATGTTACTCAAAAACTTTTGGCATGGGCAACAGAGAATGATAATTAGAGATTTTAAATTGTCTAAGCTTTATTCTGAGAAGGGCTGATAGCAATGCCAATGAACCACTAATGAAGTCAAAAGGATTTATTCCAAAATTTTGAGCAGCAAAGTAAAGTGCTCTTAATAAGTTTTAAGAAAAACCAACAAAAAGAATCTTAAGAAGAGTATAAAGCTTAATGCTTTTCTCAACAGAAAACAAAAGAAACTAGGCCAAAAACGCTCTACTACTATAAGATAGAACCAAAAACAGCTTTCTTCTACTCTTCATCATTAAAGACCGTCTTCGTCCCTGCAAGACCATACAAACACACAAGTTTTAAAACAACACTAATTCTACAATGCACAACAACAAAAAAGGGGAAGAGGAGAGGAGAAGAAGAAGAAACAAACCTTTGGATGATTCCATTACACTTGGTTTGCTGGGTCCTCTTCCACGCGTACTGAAACGGCCACGAGGTGCTCCTCTATCTGAGTGACGTCCACGTGGTGCTCTATCCGAGAAACGTCCTCCACGAGGTGCTCTATCTGAGTGACGGCCACGAGGTGCTCCTCTAGCAGGTGCTCTGTTTGAGGAACGGCCCTCATCACTATCTCTTGGTCTAGACTCTTCCACATGTATGTTCCCTCCTCCAATTTCACTTCCGCTCAGTTGCAACGCCTCATCGAATCCACTCGTCAAATCTATGTAAGCAAAGCCCCTGGAAGCACCAGTCTCACGATCTGTTGGAACATGAACCCTTGTCACCTCTCCACACTTGCTAAAATGACTTCTCAACTCTTTCTTGATCTGATCATGATCACAAAAGTGGTTTGCATCAGAGTTTTACACAAATAGCTTTTGTAACATGTTAATATTGGTTTAAGAAAAGTCTAGGACAAGAATTTTACTTCATCTTCGCCAAGAGAAGAACTGAATCCTCTAACGTAAATCGTTCGACTTTGGCTTCCTTCTCCTTTGCGACCAGGATTGCTGCATATAGTCCAACAAACCAGATATTAGCCTATAAACAAAAACATACATAATCCCATCATGCTCATATGGCAAAGTAAGAAACGTACCTGTTTCGTGGAGTACCCCTCTCGTTAGCAAGATCAAGACGAACATCGCGGCCTAGTAACAATTTACCGTTCATTTCCAATGCCTACATTCAAAACATCCAAAAATGAATCCAATCATCATCGTAATTTCAATACCACTTCCATGATACCAAAAAAACCCAATATGAACTTACCTTCTGAGCTTCTTCTGGAGAAGCAAATTCAATATGCCCATATCCCTTAAAACTCCCATCATCAAATGAAGAAAGTCTAACATCGACAACTTCACCAGCTTCTTTGAAGAAATTCTCTCTGTATTTTGGGTTATAAATATCATACCACCAACATTTTATAGGAAGAACCAGAAAAATGTTATGAAAAAATGTCATTATACTTACATGTCAGATCTCGCAATTTGATAGGAAAGATTTCCAGCAAATAGCGTCTTTGATCCTCCCTGAGTCTGATTAGTAGGTGTCTTCGGCTGTAATATATAAACACATAACATTTAAACGTTATAACCACATAAAAACGTTATTACATAAAACGTGTTAACCAAATAATAATCATAACTAAAGGAATAAAATTCTTGACAAAATTTTACTGTATGGAGTTTTTACCTGCTTTGCATTAGATTTCTGCTCTGCATCCACCATTTCAACATCAGAATCCTGGTTTCATTAAAAGGTTAGAACATATATTATTTATAAACACTCTATAGAGAAATCTGAGAAGTAACATTATTGGTACCTTTTTCTTTGGTGTCACTTTCTCATCTTTACTCTCCTCCTTATCAGATTCATCACTAGATTCATCACTAGAGCTTTCTTGTTTAGAAGTTTTTGATGAAACTTTAGCCTTCTTCGTAGGAGGTTTTTCATCATCACTTTCCTGAAAGTAGGAAAATAATATGAAATATTTAGTGTATAGAATATAAAACTAATCACAAGTCATTAAAAATATTCAATCTTGAGAAATAAAACAAACCTCCTCATCAGAATCTTCCTCTGAGGATGATGAATCTTTTGCAGCTGGTTTAGCATTCTTAACAACTGTTGGCTTCTTGGCAGGTGTTGGTTCCTGATTACGTTTGATAAAAAACAAATCTCAAAGTAAGTAAAATGATTTACTTTACCATTGAGTGAATAACATGTATAACGCAATTCTCACATCGTCCGAAGAAGATTCCTCCTCTGATGAACTGCTTTCTGCCTTGGCATCCTTAACAACTGTTGTTGGCTTCTTCTTCACAACGGGGGTTTCCTGATAAAATTTTATCAAACACAAATTTCAGATTAAGCTTATGAAATTCCTCCTAAGCTTGAGGTAACATGTAAAGATGCAACATACCTCATCTGAAGAAGATTCATCTGAGCTGTCTTTCTTAACAACGATTGGTTCTTTCTTTGCAGGGGTGGGTTCCTAACATGTTTTTTTAAAGGTAAGCATATGTATTATGTTGTCAAATTGAGCTACCATGTGTAACATAACTCTTACCTCGTCCGAAGAAGATCCATCGTCGGATGAACTGCTCTCTGCCTTAGCCTTCTCAAGGACTGCTGTTTGCTTCTTCATAGGGACAGTTTCCTAACACACAAATATTGCAAAGTTAGCTTACGACATTCATCTAAGCTTGAGTTAACGTGTACTAATGATGAAGTAACTCATACCTCGTCTGAAGAAGAATCATCATCAGATGAGCTGCTCTCTATCTTAGCCTTCTCAAGGACTGCTGGTTGCTTCTTCACAGGGACAGTTTCCTAACACACAAATATTGCAAAGTAAGCTTACGAGATTACTCTAAGCTTGAGCTAACGTGAAGTGATGCAGAAGCAACTAATACCTCGTCTGAAGAAGAATCATCATCAGATGAGCTGCTCTCTACCTTAGCCTTCTCAAGGACTGCTGGTTGCTTCTTCACAGGGGCAGTTTCCTAACAAACAAACTGCAAAGTAAGCTTACGAGATTCCTCTACGCTTGAGATAACGTGTAGTGATGCAGAAGCAACTAATACCTCGTCTGAAGTAGAATCATCATCAGATGAGCTGCTCTCTACCTTAGCCTTCTTAATAGGTTCTGGTCGCTTCTTCGCAGGCGCAATTTCCTCATCTGAAGAAGAGTCATCCTCCTCTTCAGAAGAAGACTCATCCTTCAACTTAGATGGAGTTTCCTTAGTCTAAAAAGGAGAATTAGAGGAACAAGATGAGTATAGACAGAACATTGTACACAATCTTAAACTCAAAATAACTAAACTTTGTCATATTACTCTAAACTAATTAAACTATGAGATTGAAGCTACACCTTCTCCTCTTCATCAGAATCAGAAGCGTCAGAACTGCTACTCTCTACCTTCTTAGGTACCGTTTTCTCAGCTTTCTCCTTCTGAACAACATCAATCAACTCTTTCTTCTGCTTCTTCGTAACTTGCATGTCCAAATCCTCTTCCGCATCTCTCTTACCTAAGAAAAATTCAAAATAGAATATGGTTTTGAGAACCTAATTCTTGAGAAGGCATAAAGAAACAAAGCACAACTAATTCCAACACTCTCGTTCAACATACTCCAATTAACAGCAAAATCCTAAATCGTCAAAAAGAAGAAAATTGAACCTTTCTTGAGTGGCTTTGTCATTGAAGCAGGTGTTTCAACCTGGAAAAAACAGAGTTTTAGATTCGATAATCTTCACACTCAAAAGAGTAACAAGAAGAAGAAGAAGAAGTAGAAGGAGAAAGATGATTACTTCGGTGACGGATTTCTTACTAGACTTGCCCATAGATCCTGATCACAAGCGAAACTGGTGTAGCAGCTACCAGCTAGGTTTACGAGAAGCTTAAAAGTTTTCGCGTGTAGGGTTTTTGCTTTTTTCCACGGGAGATTTGTTATTTATAGGTAGAGAGAGATTGGCTTCTGAATTTTTGGGAAATTGAAGTGTCGGTCTTTTTATTTTGATATTCCTTTTTCCTTATATGTGAAACTTAATCTGAACCGTCCACGTTTCAAGCGATATGTTAACTTACCATTTGTTTTTTTTTTGGACAAAAGATAACTTACCATTTAATGTGATTCTCTAGACACTTGACTCCCAAGTTTTGTAAATTTTACATGTGTCAAAATTTACATTTACACGGCTGGTTAAAATAAGATTAAAAGATACATTATAGAAGGAATTAAAAAAAGAATAAAATAATGGGAGTGATATGCAAAATATTAAGAATTAATCATTTCTCGCCAATGTGTTCAAAAGCTTCTTCTCTTCTTCATTACTTCCGATCAAAATTTGCCGGTGTTTACTGTTGCAATAGCCGTCGCCACTCGCCAACGGTGGGGTATCGGTAGATTGATTTCTAAAATTAGAGGGAGAAATAGAGGAGGCTCTCATTTTATTTCGTGAATGTTAAAGACGGTCAACGCAAAATCACTTGTGAAGAATCTGATGCTTTGTGTCGTCGTGGTCAAGCAATTTCAGATTGATCCGAAAACAATCTGTCAGATCTTTGTGTAAAGAGAGTAGCTTTGAGGGAGCTGATAGTTCTGTTCGTTGCCCATGATTAGAGATTTAGTATATTCTCACGGATGATTCAGCGAGACCTGTTTCATCGATTAGCAGATGAATGGATGGGGTTTCTTCTGAAATTGACACGTAGTCCATTGTTTTAGGATATTCAAAGCTAGAGGAAAACAAGTTTTTGGTTGATTCTTTTGATTTCATTACAAAAAAAAAGAGCTTTTTGGTTTTCTTTGAGTTGGTGATTGTTAACTCTCATCAAATCTTCTGAAGAAACCTTTCTTGTAACCAGCTATGGAAGATTCTTCCCAGGTTAGTAGATCCTTCTCTCTCTAGTCTCACCCATCTTCACTACATAGTCTTAACGATTTCATCTTGTTATGCCTTAGTGTATCTTGAAATTATTGGCCAGTTTCAGCATGCTTGCTTGATTTAGTGATTTAGGACTTAGGAGATCAAGTTGATATCAAATCTGGCATTATATATGTGATGCAAAACCTTTTTACTTGAGCTTTCTCTTTTCATAATACTTGCTTAGTGAATGGTAAAGAAAGGGAACGTTTTAACCTCTCAATCATTGGTAGCTAGTAGAGAACTGTTCAAGAGAACATAATACAGTGTAGGCAATCATGAAGCTGGATTGTGTTAGTGTTTACACATTGTGGTCATCTAATAGTAGAGTGACCCTTGCATAGTGGGACTGTTTTCTTGCAGCATAGGTTTAACAGAGATAACTGTGAAATAGCTTTATAACTGTTTGCTTTTTTTTTCTCTAGGGGAGTTTTGTTGCAACCATAAATGAGGATTATGAAGCAATTTGTTGGGGCTGTGGGCTAAACCTTGTTCTTCCATCATATGCACCTGTTTTTAAGTGTGGATGGTGTGGTGCAATCACGAATCAGAATCCAGTCAGACCTGAAACCAAAAGCTTTGGGTTGAGACGTTTCCGTGACCGGTGTTTTGTCGTTATTCTTGCAGTTTTTATGCTCTTTGTGATATGTAAGTCCCTCTGAATAAGTAAACCATAATTTTGAAAATTATATTTCGTTCCCTGCTAAATACTCTTTTGGATAAAAAAAACTTCAGGTGGTGGGATTTGGGCTGCATATCCCGTCTTGTTTTCGATCAGCTTGGCTTGCGGAATTTTCCATTCTGTTACAACAGCGACTCTGGCGATATCAACGCTCTCAACATTTATTCTCGTTGCTTTTAAATGTGCCGGGAAGCCAACAAATATTCTTTATGGAACCCACCCTGGAGTAGGGAATGGTGCACTTAACAACTATACCTTTTGTAACTACTGCTCCAAACCCAAGTCACCTAGAACCCATCACTGCCGCACGTGTGGCATGTGTGTATTGGACATGGATCACCATTGCCCCTTTGTAAGTCTCATAGCGTTTTCAGGTTTCTCTTTAGTTATTACATATATCATTTTTACTTAAAGGGCTGAATGTAGAGTGGCTTTTTGAGTTTACGTTGTGTGGTGATAGGAATGCTAGACTTGTACCTTGTTCATCATTTTATCTCATACGACCCTCTGATCTTCCCCAATCATAGAGTCCTCGGATACTAGACTTGTTTGTCAATACCGTAAATATTAGTGTTCTTAATTACCGGTTAAGGACTTAATGCTAATGACTCTCCTTGTGTTGTATTTGCAGATTGGGAACTGTGTTGGTGCGGGTAATCACAAATACTTCATAGCATTCCTTATCTCAGCCGTCATTAGCACAAGCTATGCTGCTGTTATGTGTGTGTATACCTTGATTCATATCTTGCCACCTATTGAAAAAGGAGCTGCATATGCATCCGATGTGGCCCATGTGGCGCATGGTAATAGTATATCGATTCTGAGAGTGGTGAAGAATATATGTCTTACTTACATAGCCAACGCTGTCTTCATCTCTGTTCGAAGCCTTGTTCTAGTCTATCTCTTTGTGGCGAGTGTTTCTGTGGCGATTGGGCTAAGTGTTTTGCTGTGGCAACAGCTTAGCTATATCTATGAAGGCAAGACTTACTTGAGCCATTTGAGTTCTCAAGGAACAGAAGAAGATGGTGAAAAAAGCTGCCGGAATCTTTTGACTTTTTTCGGGTGTCCACATTCAATTGAAAGGCACTTGCCAACCATAAGGAACTTGAGGAAGAGACATAAGACATGAGAAGAAGAAGAAGAGAAGAATGTGAGCCAAGTATGTTTTTTTCTGTTTCCTCCTACACTTGGAGCTTGTTGTGGTCAATTCAGAAACATTCATCATACAGTACTTGGAGCTAACAGGTAATGCAGATTAGCAAAGTTTGTACCTCATTTGTGAAAATTCATGATCATAGAATATAGGAGCAACTGCTCCTGTAAATTTTGCTTAAAGATTGTAAATTTGTTGTTTCCCTGACATGCCTTTGAACTCAAGGATAACATTATCAAAGGCGTTCCATAGATAAATCTTTTTTGGATCTTGCCAGTGACTTGAGTCATTGATAACAGAACTTAAAGCTTCTGGTTTTCTTTCATGCACTTTCCATACAAAATATAATACACCACCACTCTTCAAAACTACAACATAAAGACAGTTTGCCACTACTGAGCCATACTCAGATCCAACTACTTCAACAGCTTATGCTAGG
This sequence comes from Arabidopsis thaliana, assembly GCF_000001735.4. Lineage (NCBI taxonomy): Eukaryota > Viridiplantae > Streptophyta > Magnoliopsida > Brassicales > Brassicaceae > Arabidopsis > Arabidopsis thaliana. Next base: position 6,411,180 of record NC_003074.8, read on the forward strand.
GTTCCGTGATAACATATTTCACAAAAAAGGGACATTAGAACTATTAAGAACTTCAAACTCTCTTCACCAAAAAGGACTGCAAAAAACACAAGGCTTCCCGAGATGAATCACACTTCGCCTTGGCCTTAAGACTACGGTTAACAAGTTAAAGTTGCCAGTCTATGGGAGGAATCCCCATTTCCTCGAGTAGCTGGTTTGCGCGAGAGAAATGCCTGTCCAAAGGTAGAACATATATTCAGCAGTTGGTACAACATAAGCACAACACTCAGATAACTGCAGGTCGTGCCATATCTTGCAGACCACAGAAGCAATAATTACATTATGCATGTAAATAGGCAGGAGAGACGAAAAGGTTTATTAAGCTTAAGCTAACCTGCAGTCGAAGAAGCCTCTATTCGCCGACAAACCAGATGGATGAGCTGCTGTGAGTATATGATGTTTAGTCGCATCTATCAACCTGCATTCATAAAAGACAAAAAACAATGAAGATGCATATGCTGCAATATCTACAAGTCTAGCAGGTTCTAGTGTTATTGCAAGTCATAAACAGAATTTCAGTTACTAATTTTCTTATCAGCTGTATCGCATTCATAAAACCAAACCTACTTGGATTTCTCTTGAGCGTATCTTCCCCAGAGAAGAAAAACAACACCTTCCTTCTGCTGTGAGATACTTTGAATAACAGCATCAGTGAATTGTTCCCATCCTTTCTTTGCATGTGAATTAGGCTGTTTACTCCTTACTGAATTAGAAAGCAAGTTAACCGACATATTTGTGAGAAGAATTGCAGGACTTTGACAGTTTTATACATATAAGGTCATCACACGATAGGAGACATTACCTGTAAGAACAGCATTCAGGAGTAACACACCCTAAAAAAAAAAAAAAAAGTGAATTGCTTTACCTTCTCCAAGTAAACTGAGAATTGATTGCACAAACAAGTAGAGATGATCCATTTACCTGCACAGCCCATTTCTGTAGATTACCGTGACGTGGGATGGAACAGCCAACATCTTTATGAAGCTCCTTAAAGATGTTCAACAGACTAGAAGGAAGCTTTTCTCCTTCAGGTACAGAGAAGGACAAACCCATAGCTTGACCAGGTCCATGATAAGGATCCTAAATCAAAGAGAGTAAAAAAACTTGTCAAAGCATAAAAACAGAATCCAGAAAAGAAACCAAAGCTAATTCCAAATGTTGTATGTACCTGTCCGATAATGACAGTCTTAACTCGATCAAAAGGAGTTGTATTAAGAGCATTGAAAATCAAGTGCTGCGGTGGATAAATCAGAGGGCTTTTACTGTCAGTGATGATCTCACGTTCAAGGAAATCAGAAAGTGATTTGGCGTAGGGTTTATGAAATTCCCCAGGAAGAGCTTTAAGCCATGATTCTTCTACTAAGAGCTCACTCAATGGTACGTAGCAGTTTCCTTCAGCTGTAATTTCCATCCCAAAATCAATTCAAAATCTCAAAACCCTTAATGGGGGAAACAACATGACAAGCAATCAACTAAAAGAAAGAAGAAAAAAACATACATTTTGCTTTTGTGACCCTCTCGGAGCAGACGGCGAGGTTACGCTTGGACTTGGCGACGAACTTGTTGAACTCTGCGCGAGCGATCTGTTCAGGTGTAAGGCCAGACGAATCATCGGCGACGGAAGTGGTAACGGTTACACGAGGCGGCGAGTTTGCTACAGAACCCAAATCACGGGAACCACCGGCGACGGAGACGGCAGGGAAAGAGGAGGAAGAAGGGGAAGCTTTGAGGCGTTTGGCAGGTTGAAAAAAATCCATTAGGGTTTTAGGTGTCGACGAAGCCATCTCCGTTTCAGAAGTGAATCAGTCACTATGAAGAAGAAGAAGAAGAAGAAGAGATCCCAATTTTTTATTCTCAATTTTTTTTTATGTTTCCCAGAAAAGTTTCAGAGAAGAGTTAAATGGCGGGAATAACGGTGGTATAGGCCGGTTAAGGAATCTCTTCAGGCCGATATAAACCGGTTAAAGGAAGATTCGCACACTCAGAAAGTCAGAAACAATTCCAATTTCAATTTGACATTTTAGTTTAGGAACGAATTTAGTAGTTCTGTAACTTGTTCTGTTGAGAAGAACAAAAGCAAAAGGGCTAAAAGACAAATTCAACATATATAATAGTCACAAAGAGATCACTGAAATTGGTTCTAAGTTTCTATATAAAAAAAACAAAGGACATAAACGCAATCTTGGTCTATTATCAGACTTGGACCATATCACATTATGTCGAAAAAGAAGAAAAAAGAATTGGGACAAAATCTCTCTAATGGGGACAACAAAGCATCACCTGCTCTTCTAAGCATCACCTCCAAAGATTAACAACCATTTTTCACTGCAGCTCTCAAGATTTATGATGATGGAAAGATAAGGAATTGTATTAAGACAACATGGGAGTACAATTCATATTAGGTCTTCTTGATTTTGCCGACATATGCCTGGAGAGACAAAACAAGAGTTAACAACATGTGTATGTTTTGCAGTTGATTTAAGTTCAACAAAGCAAAAGAGTAATGTATATGAAGGAACCTGAACGAGCTTGGTAAGCTTTGGTTTCGAAGCGGATAGATAATGGTCAATCTTCTCCTGTGTTTGAGGAACGTTTCCACTTTGCATTGTACCAGTCACTTTCTCAGCTACCTTCTTCACTATGTTTTTGTAACCATCTTTGTTCAGCTTACCTTCTTTCCAAGCTGGTTTTAAAAGCTCTTTTACAACCTCAACTAAAGCAAACTTAAACGCCCGCATTCCTTTCGGGTCTTTCTCTTTCTTGTTCTCTTCGTCGCTCCCATCATCATCACCATCTTCATCTTCATCCACGACATTCTCAGCATCATTAGTGTCTTCTCCAGTTTTCTTACCCTCTTCTTCCTTGCTAGCTTCATCAGTCTTTTTGTCCCCGTTTTCCTTGGGATCTAGCGATACTTCTTGAATCTCTTCGACATTGCTTATCTTTGATGCAGTAACCGCGGGGACTCCTTCAGCGCCAGTGCTCATCCCTAATCCCCATAGCTGATTTGGATTACTACTCACTACATTACTTTGAGTAGTAGCCTGATTTGGTTGAACAGATTCTGAATGCAGAGGCAGCTGCAATGCCTGTTCAAGCTGTGGAATGGGCTGACCATTTGCAAGAAACTGCGCTAGAGATGCTGAGATGTTAGTAATCTGATCGATTTGTTCCCTACTTACTGTATTTTGGACCAAAACAGGTTTCTCCACAGTTGAGTGATGATTATCTTGATAAACTTTTCCACTCTCAAGATTGCTCAAGTTGGAGCCTACTGAGAAATTTGTAGCAGCAGCAGCTAGCACTTGTTGACTTCCTCCAGCAGTTAGTGAGCTTTGGTACGGTAATGCATTATGATTCTGATTGAATGTTTCAACTGGCGCAACATTCACTGAATTACTGTAACTCTGATGTGAAGCAGCTACAGGTTTCTCAGCCATAGTTCTGCCACCATGTGAAAACATACCACTACTCCTCTGATCATCTTTAAGAACTCGAGATTGTGAACTCTGACCAATAATACCAACACTATGGTCTTCCTTCACAGGCTTCTTTAAAGCTTGGACTCCATAATTCCAATCAGGAGACATCTCCATGTCATCAATCCAGCTACTACTACCATTCCCTTTAGATTCAGAAACTCCCTTCTTACTGGCACGAGAAACTTCGATTCCGCCTACTCTTCCATTGTCCAATCTTTCAACATCATTCCATTTATTATGACCACTAGTATGATTGTTATTGTCCTGTCTATAAAAGTTGTTGTTGTTGTCTTGAGGCTGTTTTCTATCAGCAACATGATGAGAAAACCTGCAATACTTGCCATTACGACAGAACCCCGTCCCCGCAGCGAAAAACTTACACGGAATATTCGAACTCCTGTGGAATCCTCCTTCACCATCACCACCATCCCTTCTTTGTGTTTCCTTCTCTCCCGTAAACTCGCTTCTTCGCCTTCTTATTCTCGAATTATCCTCGGGATAATCAGTATTATTATAGTCAGAAGACCTTGCACCTTCCATCATTGCCTCTTCTCTGAAATCATCGGTGTGATATTTGGTCTCCCTCGGCTTTCTAATGTTATCTTCCCAACCATAATGATCACTTCTGCTTTGATCAAACAAATGATCACTGCCTCTCTTATTGAATTCTCTGATTGGCGTAGGAGAAACTTGTGTTCTCGTCTTGTGTCTGTCATAAGATCCCGCGTCTCGTCTAGCTCTATAGACTGGGCTTCTACTACGGCTTCTACTCCTGCTATTACTTCTACTTCCACTCCTAGAAAGAAAATAAAAAGAGAGAGACGTTAAGTAACAACAACTGAAGAACATATAAATAAGAATCTCTGTAATAACTCGTAAACACTAACCTACGGACAAACTGTTGCCTAGTACCATCTTGTTCAGAAAAATAACTGTTATCGTTATTCTGTGAAACTCTGCTTCTAGTCCTAGCTTCACCGTTACTCTCTGCATTGAACCGGACAGGCTCAGACTCTTTGTCGCGGTAATAAGAAGCCGAGTTTGCATTTACGCTAGAATGATGATGGTGTGTGTCTTCCTTAGAGTCCCACTTTGAAACACGTTTTCTTCCCAGACCACTCATTTCCATCCCCAACTAGTAAGCACCAAACATCAAAAGAATATCTGTAGATAACAAGTTTATGAAATAGAGTAAAATTAGCAAACAAGTAAAAAAGAAACTGTAATAATAACTAGACTTAAACCTCCTAACTGGAAACATCTGCACACGAAAACGAAAATAACAACAAATTGGATTTGATTTTAATCTATCAAGTTTCTTTGTTATATATTTTATATATTCTCTGCTCAACGAGCAATATTGCTCATTCTATAGATCTTCCAACAGTAGTGTGAAACCATTCATAGCAAATCTTGTTATCCATTAAACTCAGAATCCAAGAGCAATTGAAAAGATTGATCTTTGAGATCATAAGTGAAGAAGACCAATCATGGAAGTAGAGATAAACAATGAGAAGAATTAACCCGAAACTAAAACTGGTACCAATTCTTCCTGGAAATAAAACCACACAATGTCTCACATAAACCCAAATAGAACCTAAATTGAGTAAAAGGGAAAAAAAAAGTCAAACTAAATTGAACCTAATTAGAGTTTAATAGATAAAATTATATAACCCTAAAATTGAGAAGTAGACAAGAAGATAGACAGAACTCACTTGAATTCGAATAGAGCTCTTCATCACTAAACCCTAAGACCAAGCTTCTTCTTCTTCTAGGGTTTCGAAAGAAAGTAGAACGACAACGAGTTTGTTTAGCTCTGGTTCTTCAAATTTTCCAAGTTCTAGGTTCTATGGTTTTTTTTTCGGAGAAGTAAATTAAAAGACTCGCACACAAAAAAAAAAAAAAATACAATTCTTTCGCTTAGGTTTTGCTTCTGTGTGGTTAATAGGTCCCACTTGAAGGTAAGTACTCTTCAGTTTAAATCCAACCGTTGACTAAAATCCTTTTAATCTCACCCGTTGATTATTTCTTAAATAAGCCGAACACAACACTTTATTGTCCAGTTGGATCTTTTGTACTTTTTTCTATTTTTCATTTCTTTGACCTTTTTCCCTTTTTAATGCGAGGACATATGATTGGAGAGAGCTGCTAAAGTATTTTTTTAGCTTAAGTAATTTCTGATTGTGTTTTACTTTACCCGTCTTAAAACTTAAAAGCTTGCCTAGGGTTTTTTTATTCATCAAACATTAATCGTATAATCAAATTCTCGGCAATAAGTATAACAAACCAAAAAAAATCTCAGAATAACAAAAGAGGAAGTATAGGAAAAGTGTCACTAACATGGGAGACATTACTAGTCTTAATTCTCAGCAATAAATATAACAAACAAAAGAATCTCAGGATAACAAAAAAAAGAAGTAGTATAAGAAAAGAGTCACTAGCATGGGAGACATTATTAGTCTTTTAGTCACATTACACTAATAAATAAAAGTAGACATAATCGAAAACTTGGAGATCGATATACTGTCTCAAACTGATAATTGCACTAACCAAAAGTTATAAATATATATGCTTCTTAGTTATATAACTAGGAGATATTAAAAACCAAAAATTATGAAGCTATAAGAGAGATTGTGATAGATCTTAGAGAGACCTAGTATTGTTTCCGTTTTGATCCAAATTGAAAACCCGGTCCTGATGTTGGCTGTTGTACGTTGGAAATTGAACATACTGATGCGAAAGACCATTAGAGTTAATGCTGTTGTTGTTACTGTAGTCATGCATGTTCATGCTCTGCAACCCGTTAGTTCCAGCTCCTTGCATCCCAAGTAACCCTGCACAGTCTTGAACATTGAAGTTGTTGCGGCTGGACATGTTAGGGTTCTCAAACTCATTGTTTCCGTCTTCGTGTACCCCAAGTAAGCTAGAGTAACTTTCCGCTCTGGAATTCTGGTCAAACTGTTTTGAGAAATCATTAACGCTGTTGATGTTGTTATAGGTTAACATGTTCATGTTCTGAAGCCCATTGATCCCAGTTCCTTGTACCCCGAGAGACCCCGAGTAATTTCCCGCATCCGAATTCGGGTAAATCATCAGTTCAGGCGGAATCGGAGCTAGAGATTGCGTTTGGTTTGAAGCCAATGCTGAGACTGGGATTTGTGAGAAAGCACCGTTTCCATGGTTCCACAGATACATGGAAACCTGGTTTGAGTGTTGTTGAAGTTGATTCATCGTATTAGCCATCATCAGTTCTTGATTAGCCATGTTCGTGTACTGTACCCTCCTCTGCCCCTGAGCTTCAACAACAGCGCAAGTCCTATGTTGGATCCTGGTTAGGTTTCGTTCCAAGGACTGAACCAGTCCCATGAGTTGCTCCACAGAGTAATTGTCAAACCTAGGGTCCCAAACTGGATACTTGACTTTGGGTACACGTCTCACTTTAATCTTCTTCTTCTCCTCCTTCTCGGGATCATCCTTGTTCATCTTCTCGAGGAACTCGTGAAGATCAACGCTTCCTTTGCGACGCTTCGTCTCGCTTAATTCACCGTACCTTCGAGCTATGGCTTTGACCTTCTCTCTCTCTTCAGGCCATGTCTTAAGCTCTCCGTTTGATCCGTAACAGATGACGCAGACATCGATGTCACAGAGAATTGAAAGCTCTTTAGCTTTCTTAAAGACAGTCTGTTGTCTTTTGATCAAACTTGTGGCCCTCGAAGAAGAAAAAGCAGAATTAGGTTTCTTGAAAAAGGTTTTGTTCTTCTTCGATGTTGAAAACGAAAGAGAAGAGGACGAAGAAGAAGCCATGGTTGTGTATATTCTCTGTGAATTGAATGAAGAGGTGGTGATCATTGTTTGCGAATATATAAAACCCTTAGTTCGAGAATTTCTATTTTTGGTCTCGCTCGGTAATTAATGACGAATCAATAATGAAAGCGGTGAAGATTTCATTGCCTTTTTTAATATACTTTTTTCTCATAGAATCAATTTATATGTTTAACGAAGGTGTAGTTTTACTAATAAGGAAAACTTTGGTTTTTGGTTGAATATTATGGAAATCTTTAGTAGAGATTCTTTTCACATGTACATACATACACAAATACATACACTGATATACACACACATAGATTTATATACTATACGTAATGTATACATACTACACTGCGATTCGACTAAAAATTTGGATTTTTCGAAAGTTTAATTATACTACATATGTTTAGTTACATCAATTAATTTGTGTTGTTTGGCTATATGTAAGTCTATAATCTATCGTTTCTGTATAAACTATTTGAATGTTACTAACATTTTTGAGTTTGTGTTTGTATACAAAAATGGCATATAAATACGACATATGTTTTATTTTGTGGTTAAACTGCAAAAAAATGTTTTATTCAATTTGAACAAACTATAGGAAAAAGATATAGTTACACAACTGATATTCACCTAATCTCGCAGCAACAATTCAAACCAAAAAACTCATGAAATCCATTAATAAGTATGTATAATTATTGCGTCACAAGTTATGGCCGGGAAGTGATGATCTCCGGTCTACGGTAATGGCTGGTGGGGTGGGAACAAAAGACTCGTAGTCAGTCCAATTTGATTCGCCCCAATGCCGCAGCATACTTTTCCAATTACATAATTTGTCGATGCAAATTTTGAATCTCGGGTCCTTTACTCTTATTTTCCAATGACCGTCGGCATAATTTGCGGCCTCTGCTTGCCGGCGATCATATTCCAGCTGTGCCTTTTGCTTGGATCGCAAGTAACAGAATTGGTGAAGTTCCTGCAAAATATCATATATGGTAATTACTAACCGTCACAATTTTAGAATAATTTGGGAAAACGTCTAACTATTTTTATATTTCTGCCAACCAATGTTTTTTTAAACTAATCATAAAGAAAGAAAATTTGAAATGATTTTTTTATAAGGTGTATAAAACATAGACATTAAAACTTGATGCCTACTGCGTAGGGGGCTAATTCTGCATTTACTAACCCACCAAGATTTTCGTATATTCAAATTTCATATGGTTATTCTAAACTTGGGTAGTAAGTAATTTTTAGTTTATTTATTTTTTCAAGTTTTGGAAATTTTTGAGAAAGAAATAATGCTATGCAGTTAGTCTCTCAACGCATGACTAAACGCCTAATAATATTTTGAATATTGATCACAATATGAGATTGAAAATATTATGTGATTTTTGAGTTCTATTAAGGTTTTTAGGAGAGAGTGAATCACCTGTGGCATGGCGTCGTGGACCATCCACCATTTTCGATGAGCGATATCGGTAGCAAACTCAACGAATATGTCGGAGTTGAAGTTACAGTCGTAGTCACGGTAACATAACCACGGCTTCATCCCAAGGTAATGAAGAACATAAAGAACAGGAGGCTCTGCTCCAAAAAGCTCTGTTTTCTTGCGTTTCGCGTCATCTTCATCGCCAATCCAAAAATGCTTCAAGAAATTCATATGTTTTGGAATCCGGTGCCACCATGTGAATACCTCGTTTAAGTAACCTTGATCTCCACCGTTATAAGACTCAATCTCGTTTATATGTTCCATCAGAAGCTGAAACGTACAGTTGCAAGGCTCGATCACCATAACTCCTGAATTAAACAGAGTTCCATTGTTTCCTGTAGCTGAGAT